>NC_088859.1:34098438-34698438 GCF_963853765.1 Magallana gigas
TCAAACTTGCTTTGTAATGCTTTTACATTGAAGTAGTAGAATTGCAGGGGGTCTATGTCTTTTTAATTAACTGGTTCAAGCTGAAGTAAAAGTTATGCAGCTATAATTCTTTGATATCTTTTGGTTTGAGATAATATTGTCAATAATGCAGATATTTAATATCAAAGTCTTCAAAGACAGACCGTTTCAGCAAATGAAAAAGAAAATTGTCTTGATGAAATGGATCAAGTCTAATTATGATGAAGTATTGCTAAAGGGAATCAAGCAGATAAATCATAGATCCTCTTTGAAATTACAGCCCAGAAGCTCAGGAAAGTATAGTTTTACAGAATGTGTTTCCAGGGCATTGAAAGATTTTCTGCATTCATTGTTGTCAGATTGTGAATTAAACCTGATCTTTTGACAGAATATATACTGATGTTATGTTGACATGAATGCCGAGTTTAGTGTTTCTTGTATTCAGTACTCTTGTGATGAGTTCTAACTGGGAAGTGTCGATCTGCATGTAGTCTGAGTACTTGAATAGTTTTAGAAATGCATAGAATGCATTCAAATGTGATCTTGGGTTTTCTGAGAATGAAGCATTCCAATAATAAGCAGTCATTACACTATAAAAAAAATCCACTTTTGTGCATCCCAAAGGACTAATACTTATTGTTCTGTAATGATCTGCAGGTGCCTCTGTTGAGCCATGAAGGCTTTGATCCTTATTAGTCCGTTACCTTAATGAATTTTTAAAACTGAAATGGTTATATAATCTTTATTGCTTTGCCAATGTTTGCAATTCTATTACATATTTTACAAGAGAGGAACAGCCTTTACACTTAAACAAAAAAAATGTAATGACTCATCGTGATCAGGGATATTTTATGCCAAATAGCTGTCATAATTACAATGTGATTAATACATTGCAATTATACAGCTTTTGCCCTCTGCAAAACTATAGCTAATATATTTTTATTGCTAGTTAAAGCTTATTTCTTAGCATGCCATAGGCACAGATAGTGAGAAGTTCTATACACACTACAAAGTAAGGATTCAGTTGCCTGGAGGTGAAGGATTTCAAATTATATCGTTCAATTTATCACCAAAGCTATGATCAATAACCTTGATCATTGCTATATAATGAAGCAGGCTGCAAAAAGTATCTATGTAATTGGTACCCTTTTTCTTCCTTTTATTGCTTACAGCCTGGGGTTATGGCAGATAGTTCTTTATCCTTATTGCCCTGCAAAGTTCAGAGACTTTCGTTTTACTAGCTCTTGCTCTATGTCGGTAGTTGTCACAGATATTGCAGGGACATCAACTCAGGCAAGGTTCTAATTTGTGTAATCTTCTAGTCTATATAAGAAGCTATCCAATGCACGATGTTTTATCACGAGAGAATATGATTGAAGGCACTACATGGTGAAGAATACAATTTAATCTTCGACCACTACATATTGTCATAATACTCACATACTATCAAATCATATGCTATGTGTCAGAATTCATACATTTTAAGTTTATGGATTGTAATGCATTGCGATAGAAGAGGGACTCTTTTGAAGGATGAAATTTAGTTGGTTTAATCATAAAATAGAACCATTTTAACAAGAGCTTGGACTTTGGGTAGTTGTGTCAAACAGAAATGCGACGTAGGCATGTCTATTTCATTGTTGGCCACTCAGCCATGGCTCTTTGAAATCAACAAGATTTGTCTGCCTTTTCAGCCAAGACAACGCAATCGGTGCATATTTTGCTCGAAATCACGTCATTTTCAACTTGTTTTGACGCATGAATTAGATAGCCACGTCCTACTGAAAGTCAAAGGTCTTGTTAAAATGGTTCTAATACTAATGACATAATCAAAAGCAACCAAATTATTTCTACTTTTACAGAAATTGATATATCTTAAGTGCTGTTGTTAATTCCACTTCCCTGTTTTATGCAGATGCTAAGGTATGATTGTGTTATCTGGTTGTTAAATTGAATACAATTTCAAGAAATGAGCTTGAATATAAGTAAAAAGGATTAAAAAATACACATTGGCTATGCCTCTGTAACATGAGACACTTAAGCAAATTGGCATTGCAAAGATGTTATCAAGTCTATATTTAGTACATATAGTAAAACAGAAGCAAGTTGCATGGTATTAGGTCAACTTAGGTGAGAAATATATTTTTGTATTGTTGGCACCATTCTATTGATCCATCATAGGGCTTTTTTTTTTGGTTTATTAGAAAGTTGCATTTTGCACCAGACACTGCAAGTCAAGATTTTTTTTTAAGAGAACATGTTAAACAACAACGATTTTACCTCATTTAATCTGGAGGTTGTCAGAAACTATTTGACAATGATCAGATATATTTATTAATGGTGACACACTGACCACCTGAAATTATATTATGACTGTTTTGATGACAAAGTCAATGAAATACACCAGGTTCACCAGAACACGTTTATTTAGAATGGCGACAAAATCACAACACAAAATAGACGTCGTACTACAAAGGGTTAAGCCCAAAGTAGACAATTTGTACTTATTCATTTAATTACCAAACATCTTCCCCCCTAAACTTAAGAAAGGTGAGTAAATTACGGGACTAGAGCAGTTTGACTAGATTAAAAAATAAGCATTGCAATTACGACACAAATACAAAACTATTTGCATGCACTACTTGTGATACAATACATGTTACAAGAAAAAGCTGCTACCATCAAACTTATCACATATAGTCAGCTTTCACATCACACAGTCCTCGAATTGCCTGGGACGATGCACAATACGGCCAGATTCTTGTAACTGTTTCTGCCGAAGATGGTGACTGTCCTGGTTCGGGTGTTAAGGCTGGTTGGTCTACCTGGAACGACTCAACTGGTGTGGAAGGTTCACCCCTTGAATGCGGCTCATTGACATTAGGATATCCAGTATGTTGCAGGTGTCTACGATTCCTCCGAAGGAGACCATGGTCTGTCTCAACCATGTGGGATCTTGTTTCGTGATTTGCACCTGTGACAGTTCCGCTGTCACCCTACAAGTTTTCCTTGTCAGTTCTTATACGCACATGATCACCTGGCCCCAAGAGACAGAGTTTTCTAGCTCCAAATTTAATGTTGTTATATCATTTTGCATATTCTTTCCCGTGCTCGTCTCCTCACTTGTTCCAAGTCGGGCCATTTAGGTTTTAATGTGGAAGGAATGGCGGGAACAATGGTTTGCATCCTACGTCCCATGATTAGTTCAGCTGATGTCACTCCTGTTGCATAAATGGGAGTGAACCGATAGGCCATTAACGCAACAAAAACGTCATCTTGTTGTAAGATCTTATTTGTAGTCTTTACTTCAATCTCTGCCTCTCCGTTGGCTTGAGGGTAAATCCATAATCAGAGGCAAGTTTCTTTAAGGAATCTGATGTAAACTGAGTCCTGTTATCTGTCACAAGTTCTTCAGGGATCCCCCATCTTGCCAGTGTGCCAATATGCCTTTCATTTTCCCAATAACTGTTGCGCTTGCTAGTGTGTCTAGGTAAGCTATTTCAATAAACCTTGAAAAATAATCTACGACTACTAGGAAGTGTCGTCCCTTCAGCTCACATAAATCAGCTGCCACTTTTTGCCAGGGTCGATCTGGCATCACCATTGTCCTCAATGGTTCACGACTTTGTTTAAGGCGGTGAACTTGAGAGAATTCACATGATTTTATGACTCGTTCTAAATCGTTAGAAATGCCTGGCCACTATACTGATCCTTTTGCACGTTAACGGCATTTGTTCAATCCCAGGTGTCCCGAGTGAATGTCATCACAACTTCCGGTCTTAAAGAGTCAGGAATAACTATCCGATCTCTTTACAACAAGATACTATTCCAAACGAATAGCTCAGATCTTGTGGTAAAGTATGGTTGAATTTCAATTTTGATGGATTCTTCGTAATTGAGCCAGCCATACTGAGTTTTGGAGAACCTCAGACAATTCTGGGTCTTCTGCTGTTGCTACTCGAACACGCTCTAGACGGCTATCGGATATTGGGACACTTGACGTATAAATTAACTTCCTCTTCAGCATCGTTGGTGTTTTCTGACAGTGGACTTCTAGAAAGAGTGTCAGGAACCACTAGTTGTTTTCCTGAAATGTGCTGCGCAATGGGGTTAAACCTGCGCAGACGCATTAACAATCTTTGACAACGCACTGGCGTTCGGTCTAGTAGACTTGTGTTGATTAGGGGTATTAAAGGCTTGTGGTCTGTTAAGAGCTTAAAGGACTCAAGTCCACTGACGTATCTCTCGAACTTCTCACACACCCAGACAGATGCCAGACACTCCTTCTCTATCTGTGCGTATCTGGTCTCCGCTGCAGTGAGGGTCCTTGAGACGAAAGCGATCGGTTTCACCTCTTCTCGGAACTGCTGAAATAATGCAGCTCCAATCCCATAACTGCTGGTGTCAGCACTTATAACTACAGGTTTTCTGGCATCATGAAAAGCTAATGCAGGAGTCTCTGTCAACAAAGCTTTCACTTTCTTGAAGGCTTCTTCCTGTGGATGACCCCATATCCAGCTGACATCACCCTTCAGTAGGTCAGAAAGAGGGTGCATAACTGTTGATAGGTTTGGTATGAAACGACCCATACAGTTAACCATACCCATGAATCTTTTCAGTTCTGATATTTTTAACGGAGAAGCCATATCGCGGATCGCCTTTACGCGTTCAGGTTCCACCGTCACCAAAATTTTTTAATCCCTCAACTTATTCTTCAACTCAAATCCTGTAAAGAAAAGTGCATAAATTTGAGGTCAAACCTCAGATTTGAGGCTGAGTATTGACTTGAGGAAAGTTGGTGACGGTGGAGCCTGGGCAACCAAACAATGATGCCAAAACCAAACATTTAATTACCAAACAATGACAACCTCCATTAATTTAATTTGGCAGCTCGTCAATAAGTTCAAACACTTCACACATTGCACTAACCAGTACTTTATACATGTATATACACATGTATTCCCTGTTTATTTGTTCTGAAACATAAATCAGCTTTGAAATATAAGGATTACCTGGTATATTCAAACAATAAAATGCTCTCTTTGGTGATTCATGTGGGATATGAAGGTGGCGACGTTGCAGAAAGAATGTGGGTGATGTAAATTTTTTCTGCAATGATTGCTGCCATTATAACCCTTTATAACCCGCATGAATCATCAAAGAAAGCATTTTATTGTTTATTTTTACATCTTTCTTTCAACAAATTAATAAACTGATTGTAAAAAGTAAGTTACATTAACTAAAATACTGTTAATGTACATCAGTAATTCAGAACGTTAGCTAAAAGAAACAGCCAAATGGTCTCCTATGGGAATGTAAGTCTGACATCAACATGTATTATTTCGTGATTTTTCTTAGGTCACTTTAGGTAGATTTCAGTCCTGTCAGTTTCAGTCACTTCAGGTTTCGACCAATCAATAAATGGGGCATGTAGATTTTAGTCCTGTCAGTTTCTGAATGAATTAAAGGGATTATGAATTGAAGGGCTATGAATTAGAAATAAGTTTCCATAAGAAATAGAGGGAATCATACTTGGTAGATGTAAATATAAAGCTTTGAGTACCAATTTCCAACTATTGACCCTTCATGGGTAGCAATTACCTTGCTTAATTGTGCTCTCTCTCTCTCTCTCTCTCTGTAAGTGTACATAATCCTATTGCAATCCCTTAATTGTGTTCACATGCGGCTTATGAATTGCACTTGATTCATAAGCTTGTTGGTGTAGAATATACTTTAAATTTTTGTTATTGTTCTCTTATGTTTAATGTTCTATAGTGTCCTTATATTGTTAAATGCAGAGCTGTAACTGTATGGCAAATTTTCATTTTAAGATCAAATATCTTGAAGTTTAATTGTTTCATTGTGGAACATTATTTTTATTCATTCCCTTATATCACATTTCCCACCGCTTAGATGGTGAGATAGTTGGGAAATTGATAAGAAATAAGGCAGGCTAATAATAATTTCAAACTTGTACAATTCTCAAACGTGTTTTACGATCGGCAAACGATCTCTCGATGCGCATGGGTGATATCATTCTATCGGTGGCTGCACTCAAACATTGGGTAAAGTGACCACACTTATGAGAAATGTTCCTATCTAGTATCACCTACTAAGCTTTCATCAATATTCAATGAACCTCCATTTGTCAATCCACAAAATTAAATGTCCATTTAAAGTGAGATATATGTTACAACAGATTTTATTGATTTGACAATGCATTATACACATATTTACATATTCAAAACTTTATTCATGAAAAGCACCAGTGGGCAAATTATAGCCTAGCTTAAATTGAACTACTTATTGATTTGAAATTTTTAGGGAATTTTGTGACAATGATGCCTATATAGTAAAATAAAATTTTAAAATCTGCAAAATTTGCTTGCAACATTAAAACTATACAAATGCTATAGATAACATTTGTTTGTCTAGAAAAAGGTACCATTCATAATTTACGTGATATTTTATAAATTTTCTGATAGGTAGTGTACCTGTTTCAGCCAAATTTAACGATATTTTCATGGGTAATTTACTTATATCACATTTATGCTTTTCACAAGAATTTCAGGAACTGCAGGAAATTGATTCCCTTGCATCAGTATATGATTTAGCTACTGTAACAATATTTTATTTGTTTAAATTACAAAGGACAATATATGAAATAAGCCTAAAATGGCCCCCTTAATGAACATCATTTTACTATGATTCTTTCTTTATAGTACATTGTACAGATATACATGTGAAGTTTTTTCATAGTTTTAGAAATAATAGATTATCAACATTTTCCTGCCATTTTCGCATTTTTAGCACTATACGACTTGTTTTCAAGCAGTTTTTCTTTCTTATAACATTGAGTGTTTGCTTGAACAAACAAAAAATATATTCATTAGAGATGTATCTATCCAATACTAATAAGTGACAAAAAAATTCCTTGTTCAAATGTCCCTCTATACCAATATTTCCCATTCAAAAAATGATATGGTAAGAAAATGATTTCTGATATTTGATTGAATTATAAAAATAGTGTCACTTCTGACGTCATATACTGCCAGTGATTGCTAATGAATCAAATAAATAGGTGAAAAATATCTCTTATATCAACTTTAAAATCTAAAAAAAAAATAACATAACAGTTTAATGTACCAGAAATACTAAAAAAGGGCATTGGTGGGGACCAAATATGACTCATATCATTATACGATTTTTCAATTTCATCAAATCCATATTGAATTGATTTTTTTTTTCAATTAGTAATGAATTGAAAATTGATTTATAAACAAAAATAAAAAAAACATCAGACTAAATACTGTTTATTACATTAATTTTCAGGAGATTTTGTTGTTCAATTTGAGAGAGGAGCCAGTTTTGTTTGTGGAGAATGCCTCGGACATGCTGCCTTACTCCATCAGAGAAAAAGAAAACTTGAAGAAACTGGTCAATCTGGGCAGATCTTCATGGGAAGCTGATGAGGCTGAAGCTAGAATCAGGAAAGAGGTAGGTTTATCCTTATTATATGGTAATCACTGTCAAAGACAACCCACAACTACAGGCACTTGATGTTAAAATCACTTTCTTTTTATGAGTAGATTATTGCCCATATTGTTATTGATAATAACTAGCTCCCTAATTGTCGCCATTTTGAATATTTTTGACTGCATGGCTTCATTTACAACAATTTTTGTCTGAAAGCCAATGTAGCGAAATGAGTTGTTACGTTACAACTATATCTCTTAATTTTCACTTCTGTCTACTTTCTTGTGTATACCTTTGCTTCATCCATTTGAAAATATTATACAGTATTTCCTCTTTATAAAAAATCATGCTAAGAATTCAGCTTTTCAAGATTTATCAATATATGAGAAGTGGTAGATGAATGATCATGAGAGGTTAAGAACTTACAGAGAATCAAGAGTTCAGTGATGCAAAGAAAAAAACCAGGATTGCAATTTCACAGCAATAAATTAACAACTTGAACATGTTTGAGAGAGTAAAGCACTGGCCATTGAGTGTCATTTGTAGATTTTTATTCCATTCCATTGTTTTCAATTTTTTTTGTATAAACCAAATTACAAGGTGGAAGCAAAAGAACATATTATGTTGAGTTTGCATGAATATTCATATATCCCCCCAACCCCAAAAAGACCTTCCACATTAAATGAAGGACATATATGAATGATCTCTTGGAATTTTAATAATTTTATATGATGAAATGAACTTAAAAATATCAGAGTTTTATTCCATAAAGCAGCTGTCTATCTCACATGAATGGGGAATCTTTTTTGCATGATCATAAAAAAATGTTAAGATGGCAGCAGATGGGAAAAAGTCTAATTTTTTTTTCTGCAGTTTCATCTTCATTGATGAATTTTTAAAAATAAGGTATGGATCAATATCCTGCTATTATTACTGTATTATTGCTTGAATAGTGTGTGTCTGAAACCCAGAAGCAGTTAAGTAAAACCAAAGCAAACACAAAATCTAAAGTAGCTAGTGCTTTTGTTTTAATTGTTAAGAGCTTTTACCACAGATCCTCAAATTTTGTTTCAGGTGTATAATCTTAGAAATTTGACATTACTCTAATCTATAATGTTTTTATCTTGCAACTTTGATTCCTTTTAAGGATTATAATGGAAGAGATTTTGATAAAAGCATCTCTCAATCCAGCCAGATTAAAATTAAGCTTTGGTTAAGCAGTCTCACTATGGGATTTGCAGATTACAAAACTCATTTATTAATAAATTTAATTGCAGGAGAATTGATTTGTTTTTGATGGGATTGTCGGTTATTGATCAGTTGTTTTTATTAATGCTGTCAACTGATTACGCAGATTATTCTGTTGATATAATGCAAGCACTGTGCAGTAAAGTTGTCAATGCTACAAGTAAATCATTTTATTTTTTGCCATTTGTTTGCATTTTTTTCCTCATTAATGGCGTTTCTCCAAGACTCACTCCTGGATGCACCGAAGGAGGATGGTTTCATGACATTCCTCAAATTAGCAACATTAAATTTAGTTGACTTGAAGTTCAATCCTTTTTTCAGTTCGCATTAGAGATATATAATATGTGCCTACTTTAAAGCTCGATTATGAAATCTGCTCTGAATATTTATAAAGCTGACATTTGTTTTATCATGGCTGACGTATAGTAATTCTGAAACTGAGTAGACTATATTTCATTGTTTTACACAATTGTGTCTTTTAAATCCAATGACCGGTGCAACTGATGGGTTTCCTAATACTATTGCATACATGTTATTGTGGCTGAGTAACAATGGTGTAATAAGATGACTCTATGATATTAACAGCAAACTGCAGTAACTATAGACCATATAGAAGTCAGAGGAGCTGAACTAATAGGGATGAGGAAAGAGAAAAATGGCAGATATTTTATGCCTTTAAGCCTTAATTATTTCAATATTTTTAGAAATGCATGTCAGCAGTAAGTAATCACTGACTTTAAAGAAGCTCAGAGCAATTTATGCTAGTGTGTAATCATAACATTTTTTTCCAATATTTCTTTTTTTTTTTTTTATCATTGTTTTGATTAGTCTAGCTAGCACACCCTCAAATGGTTTTCTCATTTACTACTGTACCCAGCTTGAACTTATAACCAGCTAGGGTACTCTTTGAGGCTCTCTACTGCATTCAACACCACATTTAACTATGCTCCACAGTAAATATTTTGGGCCTGAGACCTTGACAAAATTTCTTGCACCATTTCAAGATCCACCACTGAAACAAGGGTCTACTAGGTGGCCAGGGGTCAATATTCATGAAAAAATGAATGACAATTAAGAAATATGAAGTTAAACATCGCAAAATGTGTCTCTGTCGTCACAAAATGTCATTAATTTCAGAACTTGAGTAAACTTCATTAAAATGACTGTGGCAATTAGCATTAACCAATAACTTCATATGAACACATTTTACAACTTTACCAAGTCTTTTTGTTGTTTGTTATTGCTGAGCGAACTGCCGTTTATTTTCAATATAACCTTACAAAAAATCGGGAAGATAAGGTTCTGCATTTTAGATAGAAACTTTAGAATCCATGTCTCTCAGCCTGTCTGTCAATACCCTTATTTAACAGGTACAGATTACAAATAGAAGAATGCTTTTCAGGCAATGTACCATGGCAAAGTTTGTTTCAAAGATAATGAAACATTCTGTTGAAGAGTTTGAAATGCTTGACTGGAACTCTTTTGTGCTGGTGATTATAGTTTTTCCAGGAAGCCTGTAAGTTCTCTCTGTTTTACTTGTCTCTGTCTCTTCCTGTTGGGTATGGTGAAAGACGGAACCAGATTGATTGGAAACGGATTGAGCTGCTGTCAGAAGCTGCTGTTCTTTTATGGATCACAACATGCTTGCCCAAACATATTAACTGACGCTAAGCATGGTGTCTGCTATTCCGATAACACTAAAGTTGCGTGGCCAGGTCATGACGATATTTCAGATTAAGGCAGTATTTCATGAAGCCCATTTCCTTATTTGTGATCATTGTCTGTCAATCTGTGATATTACTGCTGTAAACTCCATGGAGATTTTTGTCCTATCCTTGTTTAATAGCTAAAAGTGAGACTATTGATTAACTCATATTCAATTTCAGCAGTTTACTAAAGTACTTGTAATTTCCTTCTGATTTTGTTTTCTGTCAACAATATCTTGGAAGTAGTTTGTCTGGAGAGCATGGCATTTGGCATTAAATCAATGGCCATTGAATTCAGGTACTGGTGTTCTTGCCTATTTGTACCAGTCGAGTTTGTGGGTAGATTAAATGTTGGTTTTATTTAGAAGCTCAGGAAAAATTCTATAAATATGATGGCATATTCTTATAAATCCAATACAGTTCTGCAAAAATACTATACCAGGAGGTTGTAATTCATCTTTTTTAAGTAGCATAAGGTGTGAACATTTGTTCTGTATTGATCCAGTTCTAGAAGATTCGGATAATATAACACTCGTGGGTTTTGCTATAATTGAAAACCATTCAAAAATTTTGGTATGTAGGGCAGTTTTGAAAACCTTAATTTGATTCTTGCTCATTCAGAAATCTCAAAGGGCAGCAGAAAGTTGCCATTCACAACAGGCGTAGCTGTGAATAAGGAACCATTGAAATTCTCCCAAGAATAGACCATTTTATCCTAATGCATTTTTCAAAAAGCTTGGTGTAGAGGGCAGCTCAGATTGCAATGCTTGAAACAGAGTGATATTTTTCTCAAGTGCAATTCTGAATTATATTGAGGTGTTTATAGCCGTAGAGACTATTTTCAATAATACATGATCATGCAAAAAAAATACTTGTTTCCATGACAAAAGCACTTTGTACCTAATAGGGGAAGCTGTTGATCTTATTATAGAATACTTTATCAAATAAACTTTATAACCTCTGTGATAAAGTTATATTGGTCATGTGGGGGTGAATGAGGAAAAAAGGGTCGGTCCAAAATTAGGTACTGTACATATGAAAGATATAAACTATATGTAAAAAACAATGTACATGTATGTATGGAAAAGCAGGCATGTAATTATGCTACCTTATTCAAATCCACATAAATATTGGTGTTTAAGTATAAATACATGCCATGTATAAGGACTTAATAAAACAAAAAGAAATTATTTAGTTAAGATATTTTGTACAAAATGGATATAACTTGCAATAAAAGTGGGATTTTTTTTAAAACTTGAAACATATGCAGTCAAGAAGACATGCATGTAATAATTAAAGATATTAGATATAAACTTTATGTTTTGAAATGATATAAAGGGGAATAATCAGGATTTGAGCTGTACAGCTCTAACTTTAATATTTATTTGCAATTTTTAATTTTTACAATCCTTGGGTTATTTTTTTAATGATTTCTTAGGGAAATGGTCCCAATTTGAGTTGAAAATTTTCAAATTATATTTCTGCTTTTCAATGCTTACATTATATGCTAAATTTATTTCTAATGATCAATCAAATTAATGTTTACTGTGGAATCATTAATTTTCGTGGGGGTCAATTTTCGAGGATTGCTAGAATTTTACAGGTTCGTGGGGACGTAATTTCGTGTATTCTCTTATATCTACAAAACGAAACATGACTTTATTACTTAAATTTATTAATTCGTGGAGGATGTTAATTCGTGGATAAGAGGTACCCACGAATTCCACGAAAATTGAGCCACCACGAAATCTAATGATTCCACAGTATTGTTAAATGTTAACTCTCAAATGCTATTAAACAAATTGCGAGCTTCGTTCTATCTTGTGAATTGACAACTGACATTTTAAATTTTGGTTAAGCCTGAAAATACTTCAGTTAAGCGTAATAATCATTTGAAATTGAGAAATCAAATTTTTCAGATGTTCAAGTTGTGACCAATGCATCTTTAACTAGTTTACTTTCCTCCAAACCTTTCCAGCACAAAATCTTTCTCCCTCTTTCGTAAGAACATTGTCATATTGAATAGCTGAAAAAATGATAGATCAGCTAGGGTAACATGTTTTAATGAAATGTTATTGAGTGTAAAGATTGTTTATAAATGCCAATTTTTCAGGTGATAGACTTGGCAACAATGAAAGAAGAGAATAAGTTTTACTTCTACAGGGACCTAGAGAACCTGCAGCGAGAACCACATGAGATCCACGTCCAGTTCGAGGACCACCTCCTGGTCTCCGAAGAGGTGTACTCCAGACACATTCTGTGCTCCCACTGTGTCAGGTAAATGTCACCATTTCATGTCTGCAGCTTTCTGTGTGGCATTGACACTTGCTGTGGTCATCTTGTCATTTCCATCCTGATTGGCTTCTGGATCAAGGGTTGCCTGTATACATATTTGTCTGTTGGCAACTTTTTTCTGAAAAGTCAATATTTTAAAAAAATCTATTTTAAGCCTAAAATGATAGACGAGTCCCTTCTATCATATGAATAATATTTATAGTCATTTAGTGAGGGATAAACTGGAAACTCTCCACTTATGCTGCTGGGAATCAAATAGGTGGCACTTATGGTTTCTGCCTCCCTACGGATCAAATCACCAGTATAACGTAATGTTATCTTTAAGTTAGCATTTGTTTTATTCTTCATAATATATTTATATATTGCTAAGTCTTATATCAATACTCAGGGCATTTTTTTTTTAATATAGATTTGATTTTTTTGAAGATATTGTCACATTTCAGAAAGCATCAGATTTATTTTTGAAACCAAATTTGCTACCTTGACTTAAAAAACCACCAATATATTAGTTCATATGAACCAAAAACACATATACAAAGGTCTGTGTCATTGTCCTTTGGTTCTTAGCGTGTCAGAATTATGATCTTGCGCGAAAAATCTCTCTATATACCTATTGATTTTGTGAGGCACATTATATACTGCAATAAAAAGCATTTCATGGATCCATTGTGTGTTTGACTGCAGTGAGTAATCGACTCTGCAGGTATTTGTTTTCTGTTAATAGTTCACTTCCAAAAAAAATAGCATTGTCAAGATTTCCAGACTTTTTAGCTCACCTGAGCTTAAAGCTCAAATCATAATCACCAGTGTAGGATGGGGCTACAATGGGGAGAAAAATATATTTTAAAATTTTCTTTCCATAAACTATATGGCCAGAAAAGCTGAAACTTCTATGAAAGCATCTTCAGGTATTGCATATTTTTTAATCAAGAACTTCTTTTCAAAAACAACTAGCCAATAAAAGTTAAAACATGTTCGGAAGCATCCACAGGAAGTGTAGATTCAAGTTTGTTCACATCATGATCCCAGGGGGGAAGGATGGGATCTTAGAGGGGAATCAAATTTTTACATATTAGAACGTATACACACATGCATTAAAATCTTTGTGTCCAGAACTTCTATGCTATTTATGTTAAAACCGTTTTTAACCAATCAAGGCAACATTGAAGCTTGTTTGTTTCCATTTTCTTGTTAACAAAAAAAAGACAGTAACACCTTGTAAGTGTAAAAATATTGTCATTTATTTAAAACTGGTGCAAAACAATGTAACATTATTAACTACATCAAAAGTGATTGGAAGAACCATAAACAGTTGACTGCAGAATGCAGAATTCTAAAGCAAAAGGGTTCAATACTATTCAAGCATCTGACAATAATGGGGCCTCAGAAGGTGTTCAAAGTTTGATAAAGAAATATACGTAGAGACACAATTTTTACACATTCAGTATTTGTTTTAGATACCGACGTTTGTGTTTTCCTCTGGAGTCTGCCCCGAGTGATGTAGATGTCGATTCCTTCATAGATGTTTACAAGGTAACATAGACTTTAGTCAGGATTAGTTGATTACTTTATTTGATAAGTTGTGCATTGTTATTACACTAATGAACTTCTTAAACAGGAATGTCCCTGCGCCTTTGACAGAACCCATGGCTCCAGTATGGCTATGCTGTTTACCTGCCATGTTGGGTACGGCAGGACTACTCTAGGCATGGTAATGGGCTCTCTGGTTTTGGCTCACCATAATGGATTTAATAGCATTGTAAGGTAAGTTGCTTAAGAATGCTATTATCATCAGTGTAGATATCAAAGAGTATGTATAGTATATTTCTTCTGTGCTGGCTTGTTTATTAGGGCAATTGGTTTGAGCATTAAATACGAATATGTAAGTCATGAGTTCGTATCCCTCTGGGACTTTTATTATTTTTACCTTTCCAAAAACTTTTAAAACATTTTTTTTGCTCAAATGTTGTAAAATTTTAAAATTCTAAACTGGTGAAAGTATTTTGATTTTAATGCACTTCTATTCACATTCATATTGACAGGTGTCACATACCACCTTAATTGGTATATCCACAAGATTAAGTCTTCTTTAAGTATATGTATTTATGCATCATTTGCGTATTTTATTTGAAATATCTGCATATTCATTCTCTGCATAAAAGCATATGAACATCAGTATCAAAATGTTTAGAGGGAGATGTAAACCCCAAAATAACTGTAATATTGTGGTTGATTTAATGTTTCCAAGATCATTACTGATAAAATAATGGTACTGTAGAATAAAAAAAAACCAGTTTGAGATTTTATGCATTACCAATGTTGTCTGAATCTGGAGGCTTTGTCACAGCATTATTCATAACTGTATTGTTAGGAAAGATTACATTGTTTCTGCATCTTCTTCAGAGACAATAAACTGTCTGATTTAGTCTGTAGAATATATCCAGCATTTGATTTGATAATTTTCCAAGTCTTCTTCATGTTTATATTGTCAGATATGGTAGATTTATTTATTGAATAACCACTGGGGTCCACCAATTGACATTTCTTGTAGTTACAGAGACAAGTCAATTTTATCATGTTTATAATCACTTTCAAGATTCTTTCTTGTGCACATAATGACGCTGCGACTTCTAACCAGCACTATATATCTCACATAAGTTTGTGTGGTTTTGATGATGCAGGAAAAAAGAAAGCCATAATTGTTCTTCAAAATTAGATTTTTTTGCAGCTATTTTAATGGCCGTATTAAAATCAAAACATCTTGGACGTTGTTTTGCACAACTTATAAGTAAGGAGTTGACCATCTTTCTATAGATAATTGAAATGATTTTCAATAAATGTATGCTAGTGATTATTTTCCAATTTAATCCTCAAATCACTATTTTATGTGATAACAATTTCCTGGCAGAAATCAAGAAAATCTTATTTTATTATCCTGTAAAAACAATGTTACACAGATGGATGACCCATTCTGAACCGCCTTCTTCAGCTGAATTGACCTAACTACCCCTCTTACATTTACATATTAAATCACCGGTAGTTGGTAGTCCTGTCGTTGTCTCCCCCCCCCCCCCCCCCAAAAAAAAAAAATAATAATAATGTGATTACACCATAAAAAAAAAAGTCCAATGTCATCGCTTTCATTATTTTTGAATGTGTGCTGGGCTAGACATATATAAAGGGATAATTACTAATCAGCCCCACAGGTCTGGATCTTTCGACCTTGTGTCATTATTCCTAACATCAGACCTGGGGACCCAGAGTCATTCCCCAGCGCTGGTGAGTTGCTCTCCCTTTCCTGTTACAACTGTTGTTACATTTGTCATTATACAATCCAAAACCAGACTTTTTTTAAAATTTTGATCGAACAAAACCATTGATAAAAAAATATAGCATTTTTGAACAAAATGTTGACACATAAATTATTTATGCTAAAGTCTTGTGGTAAGCTTTTGATGAAAAAAGTATTGGACGTCAAAGTTGTGTGGTACATCTCTAGTTGAATGGATGCATAAATGTTAAAAATCATCAAAGGAAAACAAATTTTAACCATTCTTTTTTCTTTGTGATTTTCTCTTTGCACATATTTATAAAATATTTAACTAATCAATATACCCTTGTGTTATTCCTTCCACTCAGAAGAGACAAAATATATATAGGGATATATAAAGCTCTTATTGTCTGAGTGACAAACTCTGCTTATATATGCAGACTCCATAATAGTGTTAGTTTCCCAGAAGACTTCAGAAACTGACAAAAAATTGGTAACACAACTGTCGGTAGGCAATTTTGGTGTTTATGCTTCACATTACAAAAGAAATTAATTGAGGCATATAAACTTGGAAGTGAAGTTCCATTGTGTATTGGACATGGATCTAAAGTGATGTTTAATTATTCATTTCCAATATACAAATTAAAAATTGTGTAATGTAAATGTTTATAGCAGAAGTCCATCTATGTTTGCAGTAAATCCCAGAGGAAGAGCAGTGGAGAGGAGGACGCTTGTACCGCTGTACATCGCCTTCTGTCCCTCATCCCTGACGGACAGAATATCAAACACCAGGTAAATGGGGGTAGAGCCAGGTGTATATCTCACACCTGCTTGAGATAGGTCAGGTGTAAGATAAAAAAAAATGAATCTATCTGTTATGTCTAAATTTGTGTATGATACCAAAAATTCAAACAATATAGAATGGTTCCATGGTGAAGAACTTAACTGATATGATTGGTTTAAAGAACATGTATAAACCCCTAGAATGCACAAATTATTAACAGTAACCGATTTTATTAGTTACAATTTATGATAAAAAGTCGTAAAGAAATACAAACTTTTCTATTTCTAGTTTGTAAGTTTTCATGTAATAATATTTATGAGGTTCTAAATTTTGTGTTGTTGAATTCCTCATATCAGACCAAAAGTGTAAAATCCTGCTCATCATCATTAATTGGAATATGTTTTTACCCTGATGATGATTTTCAATTCGTTGATCTGCATTACAGGTAGATGCTGTGATAGACTTGTGTGGAGAGCTGTATCATCTGCATGGTGAAATTTCGGCAGCCAAGCATCTGCTGGAAGGAACAACATTTGACCAAAAAGTAGATGTAAGTTAAAGCATCTCTTCCCTCACTACTGTAGGTTCACTGATATTTATATTTGAAAAGTTATGACCCTCTACTGGGGTTCTTCAGATCTTTGAGTAGCGGTCAATAGGAGCAAAACAATTGATGTAATTTTAACCAGATTGCTGACTGTTTTATTTTTGAAACTGCAATAGTAAAATATATAATGGAAAATTGATGTTTTCAAAAACTCATTGTTTCACAATTAATGAATGATGAAGACTGACTCCAGAATATTTTGTTTGTGGGTGTTTCTGGATTTTTGGATATGCTATATTTGAATAAAATATTCACTGGCTTTTAGTACTTTTTGTACTTTGATTATAAATAAATGATCAAAGCATGGCAAATACTGCTAATGGTCTGTAATCTAACAATAGAAAATTATTGAATGTCTTTGATCATCACCTTATTAAAGCATACAAAGAATAGCTCTTATTTTTTAAACCATGTCTTCTTCATTACTCAGTTAAAGCTGCTTGGTCAGATTTTATATCAAATTTTATGCACGCTTTTAAACGATGGTTTTATGCTCAGTATATGTATAATAATAGACATTGCAGTAGTTTTTCCAGCCAATTAAGCCAAATTTCAATGAAGAAAAATACTTACAAAATTTGCTAACAAAACAAAAGACATACAAGGGTACCGCGTTATTTCGCCTCATGATAAATTTCACCCCTGACGAGGAGACGGTTATGGTTGTATTACGACTTTGTCATCGCTTTGAATATAGGTCGAAATGATCAGACAAATTACAAATAAACATGTGTACGTTTTGTTCGCTAATATTTCTGAAGTTTGCTTTCTCTACAATTGATGCATAGCATGCAGGTTAAATGACCTCAATCATTTTTGAGACGAAACCAAATGGTTTCTTTTTCTAAACATTCCCATGATGCATTTTGGTTTGTTTTTTTCATTTGCCCAAAAAGAAATTATTTTCATTTACTTAGAATATTTCTAACTTTGAAAGGAGACTGATTCTGCTGGTGTAAATAGGAGAAAGTCCATGACTTTCTAAGATAAATGGTTTGTATGGAAAAAAATTTTGATACTGTAATAACAAATAAATCGGACCAAGCAGCTTTAAACATGATTAGTGCAAAAGTACTGGTATATCTATAAATCAGAGTATAATCCCAGTTTATCACAGAAAAATTTAAATACATCTTAAGGAATCAATTTAAAGATGCAAGATGCTTGTTTATATATAAACTCAAACGAAAGGAAATGTATAATTTGCTGAAGGTGTTTCCTCAGAAGTTCCTTGTACAGTAGTGGTTCTAGAACAATTGATTACTGTCTTACTAGCAAGCGCCGGCGCGAAGCGAGTTCTACCGGCAAGGCGTGTGTAAATAGAAAATTCGGACTATTTGCACATTCATTCAACGGATTTTTTTGGCGTCAGTAAATCGGACCAGTAATGCCTTGTTTTAATCATCCCAGTAGTTCCCTGTAATTATGGTTTCCCATTTCACACTCTCACGAGAACAAGATAAAAGACTACGTACATGCATTGAAACAACGCCAATTTCCGGAGTTATCGTCCTTTCGAGTGACATCACAATGGATTTCTTACACATTGATCCGACAGAATTTTTCGGAGTCAGTAAATTTCGACCCACAATGCAATTCTTCAATGTCGGCCGATCTCACTAGACTGAATACCATCTCGCGAGAATCAAAGTAAAACTTTTGAGAAACAGATAAATTGGGTAATTTCCAGAAACAGTATTTTTCGCGTAGTTTTTTCTAGTGTGTTTTCAAAGAGGCAGACTATACACTTGACTGACGTGAACTTTGACGTCACAATAAGGGGAAAGTACTCCAAGTAGTTATTGTAAATCTGCTGAAATATAAATACCAAAATCTTCTCAAAATCTTGCAGAGCTAACGAATCGGGACATTTCTTCAGAGATAGGAAACAGCTGTAACTTGCTCTCATTTGGATGAATCCTCACAATTATTTTATTCACTATATTTACGGTAATTTCCAGGAACGTTTTTTAAATGGGGCGTGGCAACATCATTCAAAAAATCTTCATAAGCAAAAAGAAAAATAAAATTCTCAAAATCAGGAAAATTCTAATCGGGGTGGGGAATGGGGAGTGTGGTATGCCTTTAGCTCTTTAGCTGCTCAAAAGTGTCTTTATTTTCACTACTATTTACGATAATACATCCTCCCGGGGGATCCATTTTCCTTATGTGATCAACACATTTTTTTTATACGTAAATTTGATTTTTCTTTTAAACGGGGGAGGGGGGAATCTGTGATAAGTCAATTTTTATTTGTCTGGTGCAAGAAAAGAGGAAATAAACTGCAATGTACATTATGTTAAAATCTTTATTATTCAACAACATTTTATCTGAGATAAATTCTATATTGGCGTGCGACCAGTATATAAACAATCTGATTAAAATCAGATCTTTGATCCGTTCCGAAAAATTCTGATGTCGCTACACTTTGGTTAGCGACTATCAGAATTTCAGAGCGTTACAAAGACATGAATTATGAATAATGAAAATGTACTGGAAAAATAGGTATATTTATTTTATTTTGCATTCAAATTCATTTACTTTACGTCACTACTTTTATTTTTATTGATTTATCATAATTCATTTTGATCACCTGCTGCGCTCGCCCCAACGGTCGCACCGTAAAACATATTACCACCACAGTAGTCAATATACAGTGCCACCAGTGTGGCTTATTTTAATAATTAATTAATCCTCTACTTCCGTTGGCGTCAAACTGCAGGTTTTCTGTGATAGAAAAGGATGGGTCGCTTACTTCATTTTTGATTGACTCTGATTATTTAACATTAATGTCAATGATAATCTATTGCACGGTTTATGTTTTAATGAAACATGATTTTTGCAGTAATGTTAGACATCTCACTTAAAGATTCCAAGGAGAGGCATACAGGAAAAACTCCAATTACACATGTATCTGTATACTTTTAACCCCCCTCTTTTAAGAAATGTCCCAAACTAAAACCAGACAATTCAAAGAATGCATGCCTTTATGTAGGGATTAGTCAACAACTTAGTGTTTTGTTCAGGATCTAAGGCTACAAAGGCTGTATGCCTTTTGTCTGAGCGTTTCTGAAGAGTGTAATTTCATTTAATGAAGGTCATAACCACATGACTTATAATACTGCTTATCTGAAATCACTTATTTAGAAATACTGCTTATTTTTTAAATGAAACTAAATTGATTAAGTTGGACAAGTGTCATTGCGTTCAAAGTTATATTCATATCTAATATCCAATGATGGGACAGTTAACTATGAGTAGAACCCACCTTCATCAAATCTGAGTTTGTCACAAAATCCCAAAGTCTACTTAAAACGGCTCTGTATGGTTTAGTCTTTGTCACTGTTAAGATATACATGTAAGTTTTCTTGATAATATTATGATGTTTTCAGTGAGTTTAAAACTAAAAACTTAAGGTATTTATTAAACAAATATTTAATTAAAAAAAAATGGGCTGTTACCATGGCAACAGATGTCTAATCAAACAGGGATAATGTTATTTTTTACATTATCCAGAACATCTTCCACTGAGCTCTTTCAATTTGTGTCGACCGAGTGATACGTTGAGATCATTGCCGTAATAAATATTACTGATGCATTGATTTGCCATTCTTCTACATTTAGATTGATTTTGCAAAACAAAGCCCCTTTATTGCTTGATACTAAATGTGAGAGCTAGCTCATGAACTTGCACTCACATTATCATTATTTGTAAAGCCATGAAAGTGTAGGCAATTGCTCACATATTCTCCCCAAAGACAGAGATAATTTTTCACTCTTGTTTTCAAATTTGTAAGAACTCTTTTGTGTCTGATTTATAATAAGCAGTAAATCTAGATTAAGCATCACCAGTTTTCTCTTCAAGAAGCTTAATCCCCAGAGGTTTGAAAATCAATAGCAGAAGAAATAAAGATGTTTTTAAAGTAAATATTTCAGAATCAAAAGGATGCATTGCAGAAAGTTCCTAGTTGTTCACTTTAATCTTAGCAAAACTGGAGCGACATAAATGCAGGTTGATTTGCAGTTCATGAGCATTTGAATTGACGATATTTGTGCATATTTACAGTGAGAGTAGGAGTCTATTGATTCAGAGTATAATCATGATGAAGACTTTTCTTTTGCATTTAAAAGAAATTGATAATCTGAAAAGGTGAAATAAGAACATTAAAATGATATTCTTAATAATACCCTTGGATGCCAAAATTAAGGTTGGTTTTTTCACTGGAAATTAATCCACGTACATGCTAAGAATTATGAGTGGGAAATCGTGGAAAATTGCATCAGTAATTTGCAAATTTGTATGGGTTTATCTTGTTCTTCACAAATATATAGTTTTTAGCTAATATATATTTCACTCCATATTTAATTAATTTCACAATGAGTTGGAAAAAAGTATACCTTGGGAATAAACAATATATTGGCAACTGAGCTATATGCCAAAAGTAATTATTCACTCATAGTAATAACTTTCTCATTATCTTAAACAATGCAAAACATATACTGTTTATTTTTACATTGATTTCTTAAAATCACAATAATGAAAAAATACAAGAATTAATCTAAATTAAACACTTTTTTTAACTGGTTTTTCGATGACTAATTTATGATGTATTTTTCAATCATTAATTACACCCAAATGCACATAGCTTTCCCCTTTTTAAAAAAGCATGTTTTACACATTTAAAAACATCTTATTGAGAAGTGAAGATGAATTTTTATGAGGTAAAAAAATATTTAAAGGAAAAAATATTTGAAGGAGTGATATTTTTCAGACACTTAATAACTAATTATTACCGAAATAACTTTGGTGATGTTATTTAACCAAAGAAGAGTCATTAAATACTTTTGACTATATGCTGGACAGTATCAGTCTAATTTAAGTTAAAAAAAAATTTCTCTGAAAATCTTTGATATGACTTTATTTCCCTGATAAACATCAAAGATTTGTATCATTAAAATGGTTGTGAAATTTTCTGTTGATTTATTGTATGCTCAATTTTTTGTTGGTGTTGATCTACACTGTATAATTATCTGTATATATAGGGCCATTAATGTGATATCATCTATGTTCATTGAGGGATTTTAAGGTAAAGGTTAACTGTTCTTAATGCACACAGGTACTGCATACATTCAATTGCTTAGCAACTAACACCTGAAATAACAGTAAAGGTTTGTCATCATTAATAATGAATATTTGCGTTAGCAAGCATTGCTTTCCACCTGATTTTCCATCATTAGCCAAGTCTTGAACTTATAGACATGGCTGGGGAGAAGGAAGGAGGGAGTGGGTCAAAATCCCCTTTGAAAAATTTGCAAACTAGAGTTACCAAAAAAAAAATCTTGATTTCAGACAATTTTTAGATAAATTTCCATGAGGTATTATTTTTCACATTTAATGCATGATGCATAAATATTTATGAAATCACAGCCAATAATTACTTTTTGTTTATTACGACCCGACTCTGCGGATGCCCTATAGTGATGGTCCGTCTGTCCGTCCATCCATCCGTCTGTCTGTCCATCTGAGTTCGCTTGTTCCGAACATATATCTCTTCTCTTGGCCCAATCTTGCTCATACTCCACCCACAGAGTGCCTTTGGGTAAAGGGTGTGAAGTGACATTGAACCATGTTTTTAGGTCTAAGGTTAAGGTCATAGCAGAATTATATATAAAATCTTTGTCTGGGGCATATCTTCACCCCCCCCCCCCCCCCCCCCCCCCCTTGGTCCAATCTGGTGCACATGTCACTCACAGAGTGTATATGGTCAGAGGATGTGACCTTGAATGAAGTTGTAGGTCAAGGTTATATTAGATCACACAAAAGTCTTTATTTCAGAGCATATGTACTTTCTACTAAGCCCTTTTGATCATACTTTACATAAACAGAGCTTATGAGTAAAGGGTGTGTTGTGACCTTGGACCAATTTTCAAGGTCAAATGTGAAGTCCATAGCAGAATTATATGAAAAAAATCTTTGTCAGGAGCATATCTTCTCTCTATATGCTCCAATCTGGCTCATACTTCACCCACATGGTGTCTTTGATCAAAGGGTATGCAGTGAACCAAGTCAATAAGAAGGTAATAGCAGATCTCTTTTAATATCTATAATCAGTTTTAGACTGTAAATTATTTCCCATTTGCTTAATCTTGCTCAGGTTGAACAAGAATGCAACAAGAATTGTCCATTATATAAGTGGGGCCTTTTGAGATGGTCACCATCTCAATGTTGTCTAGCTGAAAATAACTAGGTATATTTCAAAGCAACAGATAGCTAGATGCATAAAAACAACATCAATCTACTCTTTGCCTATAGTTTACGATGCAATTTGCTGTTAAATTTTTTCTTAACAGAATAAAAATGCATGGTATTTTATTGTTTCCAAGTGTACTGTGTTAAAATATTTTGATGATTAATGCTTGTCCATCTCTATCACAAACAAATTATTTTCAGGGAAAGAATGCACAGGAGATGCTGTACAAAAGATGCTGCCATTTCCTACAGCGCTACCTTTTCCTCATCTGTTTCAACAGCTACCTAACAGAACAGGTTTCTCCTACTCTATTGATGTTTTGTTTGTACAGATCTAAAGTAACAGGTTGTAGTTACCAGAGATGTTGTGTGAAGAGAATAGAAACTGGAGCTGAAAGAAACTAATGTTGTTATTTTAAAATATATAATTACCCTACCTTGAAAGCCTGATGTTTGCACCATTTTTTAAACATAAAATCTGGATTTTATTAGTTAGATTTTTAGATATATACAAATGGTTGCAATTCTAGATTTAAACAACATACTACAATTTAGACAAGATGAAACTTGCATACACATTAAGTATTAATGATAGGAGAAACATTTGTCAATGATCTCACATCGTTAATTTCAATGTGTGTGAATTAAGTTAATAAAACATATTTATTATTTAGTAGAAATTGAGTTTTTGAGCGATGATTCTGTTTTATAGTTCTCCCAGAGGTTTTTGAAGCCCTTCTCCAAATGGAAGAGGCAGCACCCCGAGATTGTCAGGTTGTTACACAATGTCCACCATCCAAACTTCCATGCTCCAATGGACCTGATACTGACTGACCGTCAGTTCATGGTAAGATATCTTACATGTGATATTCACCTTGGTATGCAAATTTATTTTCCCAAAATCATGGCAGGGCACTAAATTTTTTGGGGAAATGAAAATTTGTACAGTATTTCAATTCTATACTTAAGGTGGTATGGGACACTTCCATGTTGTGACGTATTGTTTATCAAAATAAACAATGAAATGAAGTGTAATTATATAACTAGTTTCTTTTCCGATATCATCACCGAACAGCATAATGCAGTGGATTAGAGGTGTAAGTCATGAGATCAAATCCTGCTGGAGGTTTTACAATTTTTACCTCTCCAAATGTTTATAAAAGCTATTTTTTGGTTGAATATTGTAAAATTTGAAAATTTAAAACAGGGGAAAGTATTTCAATTATAATGTACTTTAATCCACATTAATATCGACACATGTTCCATACCACCTTAACATATTTACCGTTTTGCCATTTTAATCTAATTAACTCTTGCTGGGATATGAAGTCAAGACATACATGTAGCAATAAACTGTAATGGCACATCTACAACAACAGATGTTAAATATCATCTTCATTTTTAGATCTTTAGAACAAAAATAGTTTTCATACTTTTTAATGAATTTCTTTTTTCTGTATGTATTTATTGGGAACCATCAAACGAAAGAACTATATATGTTATAGGTCAAATTTGGCCCCATAATTCGCTAATTTTAAAGTGATTCAGGTACATTAATTTGTTATGTTATTTTACAAAAGAGTTGACATAAAATATGTTTTTCACTTATTTATTTGATTTATATGCACTCACTGGCAGTATATGATGTCAGAAGTGATGCTATTTTTATAATTCCATCAAAATCAGTCAAAAATTGACATTTTTCTTATCTTTTTTCGAATCGGAAATATAGAGCGACTTTGAACATGAACGAACTTTTTGTCACTTATAAGTACTTTACAGATACATCTTTGGTGAAAATGTTTTGTTTGTTCAAGCAGTTGCTCAATGTTTCCTTAAAGAAAAACTGCTTCAAACCAAGCCGTTTTATGGT
Source organism: Magallana gigas (assembly GCF_963853765.1). NCBI lineage: Eukaryota > Metazoa > Mollusca > Bivalvia > Ostreida > Ostreidae > Magallana > Magallana gigas. The sequence goes on from NC_088859.1 coordinate 34,123,967, forward strand.
AATGGCGGGAAAAGGTAAACTTTATGATGTCATATTTTTAAATTGTGGGCACTAAAATCAAAATGAAAATTATGAAAAAAAACTTGAAATGTAAATTTGTTCAAATGAAACAAAGAATTACATTAAAATGACAATGTTCATTTAAGGGGGTCATTTTAGGCTCAAACCATATATTATAGTCCTTTGAGAAATTTCTTTTACTTTTATTCAACTGATGTTAGCTGTAATGCATATTTTTTTTTTACTGACTTTGTTTTTTTTTTTACACTGCTACTGTATTCTAGCTAGCAGCTAATGATACTTTAATGTTTGAGTCTTCCCCCTGCATGATTTCAAAGAGACCAATTTACTATGTTTCAGTGCATATAATTACAGTATCATAAACATTCCGCAAAAACAATGAAATAAGTATCACGTTGCTACCACTATTCAAAGCCTTTGCCAATTTTGATTCAGCACTTATTAAGGTCTTCCGTTACAACGGAAGACCTTCTAGTGATTGTAATGTTTTTTAAGGTCTTCCGTTACAACGGAAGACCTTCTAGTGATTGTAATGTTTTTTATTATTATTATTATTATTATTTTTTTCCCAGTTTTTGTCCACAAGATATCTCAGAGATGGCTGGATAGATTTACTTGAAATTTTCAGGATTGATAGAAAATGATCATATCTCTAGGCGATTTTTTCATTTTTTGAAAATTCATTTCCTGTCGTCCGTTTCCTGTCCCGCGACAAAAAGCTTGTCACATCGAGATCTCAGAAACGATAAAGATTTGAACACCCAAACTTTGTGGGATGATAGACCTATAGTTGTAGATGTGTTTAAACATTTTTGTTTTGTTCGGCGTAACTTCCGGTCGTCACCGGAAGCTCTTCAAATTTTTTTGTTTTTACGTATTTAATTTATTTTCCATAGAATAAAGATATTTGTATAGATCCTTTTATATGCCATCTATACAATGTTGAATAAACAAAAAAATTCTACTTCCGGTGAGATATCTCGATTATCTCAGGAAGCTTTTTTAAAACATATTTTGTACCCGCAAGTTCTCAGGTACTGTACGTGATCAAGACACGAAACTTTTACTAAACATAGACATTTGATTGAAGATGTGTTTAAACAGTTTCATTTTGTCTTCCGTCACTTCCGGTCCACAGCGGAAGAGTTCAAACAAATCAAACTGTTTATCCGTTAAACTGTTTTAATTTAATAGTTTTAGCTACTTCGATGAATAATAATGTAAAAGAGGAAAGTAACAAGATATAAAAAATTTAAATTTCATTAAGCACTTCCGTTTGTCCGTTTCCTGTCCCGAGACAAAAAACGTTATATCGACGAGATCTCAAAAACGGTAACGACTTCAACAACCAAACTTTGTAGGATTATAGACCTGTGTATGGACACGTGTTAACACTATTTTATTTCATCCGGCGTAACTTCCGGTCTTCACAGGAAGTACACCCAATTTTGATATTTTTAAAAATATTTTGGTTATTTAGCGTATAAGTAACATTTTAGCTATAGAAATACAAAAAGTCATCTACACATGGTAAAAAAATGTTCTACTTCCGGTGAGACATCTCATATATCTCAGATAGCCTTCTTTTTTAAAAACAAAGAATAAATAAGATCTCAGAAACTATGATAGATCAAGACACAAAACTTATATATATTATATTCATTTTCTGTTTACAATATAACTGGATTTCTTGTGCATATTAATACATGAGGAACGGAAGACCTTTTTGTTGCTATAGCAACAAGAGTCTAGTTATTATTATTATTATTATTATTTTTTTCCCAGTTTTTGTCCACAAGATATCTCAGAGATGGCTGGATAGATTTACTTGAAATTTTCAGGATTGATAGAAAATGATCATATCTCTAGGCGATTTTTTCATTTTTTGAAAATTCATTTCCTGTCGTCCGTTTCCTGTCCCGCGACAAAAAGCTTGTCACATCGAGATCTCAGAAACGATAAAGATTTGAACACCCAAACTTTGTGGGATGATAGACCTATAGTTGTAGATGTGTTTAAACATTTTTGTTTTGTTCGGCGTAACTTCCGGTCGTCACCGGAAGCTCTTCAAATTTTTTTGTTTTTACGTATTTAATTTATTTTCCATAGAATAAAGATATTTGTATAGATCCTTTTATATGCCATCTATACAATGTTGAATAAACAAAAAAATTCTACTTCCGGTGAGATATCTCGATTATCTCAGGAAGCTTTTTTAAAACATATTTTGTACCCGCAAGTTCTCAGGTACTGTACGTGATCAAGACACGAAACTTTTACTAAACATAGACATTTGATTGAAGATGTGTTTAAACAGTTTCATTTTGTCTTCCGTCACTTCCGGTCCACAGCGGAAGAGTTCAAACAAATCAAACTGTTTATCCGTTAAACTGTTTTAATTTAATAGTTTTAGCTACTTCGATGAATAATAATGTAAAAGAGGAAAGTAACAAGATATAAAAAATTTAAATTTCATTAAGCACTTCCGTTTGTCCGTTTCCTGTCCCGAGACAAAAAACGTTATATCGACGAGATCTCAAAAACGGTAACGACTTCAACAACCAAACTTTGTAGGATTATAGACCTGTGTATGGACACGTGTTAACACTATTTTATTTCATCCGGCGTAACTTCCGGTCTTCACAGGAAGTACACCCAATTTTGATATTTTTAAAAATATTTTGGTTATTTAGCGTATAAGTAACATTTTAGCTATAGAAATACAAAAAGTCATCTACACATGGTAAAAAAATGTTCTACTTCCGGTGAGACATCTCATATATCTCAGATAGCCTTCTTTTTTAAAAACAAAGAATAAATAAGATCTCAGAAACTATGATAGATCAAGACACAAAACTTATATATATTATATTCATTTTCTGTTTACAATATAACTGGATTTCTTGTGCATATTAATACATGAGGAACGGAAGACCTTTTTGTTGCTATAGCAACAAGAGTCTAGTTTGATTTTTTTTTGCTTCTGTCCTTAGGACTTAGAGTGGTCTTAAAAGCATAAACAGTCTCAGAAGACAAGATATTTCGTGGCATGCTAGTAGGATAAAAACCTATGTGGACAGAAAATCAATCCAAATATATTATTCCTAATGGATTTAATGCATTAATGCTCAATAATGAACACGTTTTTGTACCGTAATTTATTAGTATCTGAGTGTTAGAATTCCTGTTGTGTATACTTTCAGAATGGGAACTTGTTTAGAGTCTTAATACAGATTGTTTTTAAAGAAATGGATATAGTAAAATATTGCTTTCTTTGTTAGATTAATAGCTTTGCATTTGATATAGATGACATTTGCAAGTTTTGTTCACCTGCGCCATTGGCAGAACCAAAAAAAAAGAAAGAATTTATATACTGGTAGTACATATACATATATACTGGTATATAAAATCGACCCTGGGCATTGATTTTTAGCTGTAAACAGAACAAGATATTAAGAAACCCAGTATAGATTGTAGGTTTTGGATGGATGTATCAATAAATTTTCAGAACACCTGCCTAATGATATCCGATGTAGCAAATCACTTATAATTGGTAATATGTACCATATTTCCTGACTTTATGAGACTAATTACATTGGAATGACATGTTATAAATGTCTCTTTAGTTCATTTACTCCTAACCCTGGTCTTGGCTTTGAAATTGATTAGTATGGCTAAACCAAGCAACTGCATGAGTGTTGATAAAAATTAGTCTACCTTCAAGTATTTAAAAAAAGTATATAGATTTAGAAAATTTAAGAAGATTAACGATTTTTTAAAATATTTGAAAACAATCCTGCAGTTTTGGACAACTTTTAAATTCTAATATGAAAGCTGTTTGTAGTTTTGTATAGTATTACTTTAACAATTACAATTTAATTTCAAAATATTAGAATTTAGAAACTCAAAATTTAATTTACTTGTCAATATTCTCAGTTATATATAGCAGCCATATTGTTAAACACAAAAGTTTTGGAACTAAATTAAAGCAATATGAGCTGCAATTTTCATGTTGAATTTTTTTTTAAAGAAAAATATCATGGCTTTTAAATTTCTGTCAGCTCTGTTTTTGTGGGAAAAGCCATTAAGAAGCCTTTAATGCAGCAAAATTAAATTATTGTCGTCCTGTACAAAAATTGATCTGCTATATATTCCTTATAAGTGAAATCTTTTTTCTGACAAAAAATAATGATTTTTTCAAATCTTATTTATCATAAAAGTTTAAGTTACAGGCAGACTTATCACACTAGCATGTTTTTGCAGCAAAATAAAATTCTAAAAAATACAGCTCATATTGCTTTAAAGGATCTGTCTGTGCATTGATCCATTAATATTGGACGTGACATGATTTCTCAAAAAGTTATCATATATAACCTTTCATTTAAAAAATAAAATTTGTGTAATTGACCAAAGAAATATGAGTCCTTTAGTTTTGGGGTTATGTCACTGTTAAATTTGTCCTTTTTTCCTTCAAATTCACAACCATAAAAGTCATTTATAGGCTGTAATTCTTATGATGGAATAGAACAAGGTACAGTTTCAGTCATATTTTGCCCTGTCTTAGAGTAATTTTTAAAAATATCACAAAAAATGGAAATGTAACATTTATCTACACAAGAATATTCATAAACTAAGAGTCTATAAATAGTTACCTGATTAGACTTTCACAAGGGTAATTATGACGTCACAAACAGTGCATTTTCCCGTAATTTTCATAAAACAGAGCAAAATTAAGACACCAATTCCTCAGTAGTTTTTTGAATAGAAAACTGTCAGCAGCCGTCGCCCACGATGAAACTCACATTATCACTTTATCATGTTATGACACATAAAATATATTAATTTTGTTGTGGACGACGGCTGCGGACACATTTTCCTCTTCAAAAAACTATGAGAAAATGTGCCATTTTTCATCATTTTTGACTAAATCTTAGAAATTTGCCAAATTGTTGAAGTCATAATCATTTTTTTGAAACAATTAAGATAAAAGTGTATAACTTGGTATTTTATATACACACATGTTCAAGAAAGCATATGTGTATTTTCATGAGATTTAAACCACTTTTGAATTTTAGGGCAAATATTAAAAGAAACTGTACCTTCTTCCTTATAAAATAAGAGTTTAAATACAATATGTAGTGTTGTCACATATATACTTATTGGTTACTACGTACATTTCAAACTGAAGGAAAACCAACATGAATATAATTGATATTGTACAGAAGCATTACACATAATGTATGCTGAAAATAAAATGTTTCTTGCAGAAACAATAAACACTGCTTATGTTGTAGTACGTTCTCCTCTGTTGTATGATTGTGAAGTTAAAGACACTGAATATTCTGTTGGAGTTTGTTTTTCTGCAGGTGGCCGATGTTTACATTGGTTTGGACGTGATGAGTTCTCAAATGGATGTCAGAGTGCCTAACTTCAGAAAGCTCAACCTCAAAGGCTTCTCAGTGTATGGAATGGCTCAACCTGCCCGGGATGTAAGTAAACAGGGAGAATAAGAGATTCAGTGTTAGGGCAATGTGCAACAGCCAATTTTGAATGGAATTCTCTTGTAAAGATACTACTTGAAAGATTGAGATACAGCACTGAAGAAGAATTCAATCAAGTAAACATGAAACCAAATTCAAGAATTTTTTAAGGTTGGAAAATTTTTGCATATGTTTGTAACATCACCATGTGTGTTTTATTAAACATTGTGATTGCAGTCATAGGATTTTTCTTTGGCAATGCTTTTTGAATTAAAGTATAAAGCATGCTTTGATTTTTAAGTCAGTATATTCTCTTTTAATCTTTGAAAATCCATTGCACCCAAATAATATACTTTTGCAAAATTTCTCATGATTGTACGTAGGGAGTGACAAAGATATCCAACTACCTGTTAAGTAAAAAGCAGGGTCATTCGTTTGTGGTGCTGGTGAATTTGAGGAATGATGTAGCGGTGGAGTGTGATGGTAAGACGTACAGTGTACGGGACTCCACGCTGCTGGATGAACCGGTCATCCATCCCGGCCTCTCCAAGGAGGAGCTAGAGGTAGGGATTTATTATGTCAGTCATGTTATCCATCAAATGGGCCAAGCTTTTGGTCTAGGTACATGCATTATATATGTTCAGGCCCCGCGGTCACCAAAATTTTAGAATAGCTCAACTCAGTCCTCAACTCAAATCCATATATGAAAAGTGCATTGATTTGAAGTAAAAACTCAGACTTGAGGCTGAGTATTGACTGGAGGAAAGTTGGTGACTGTGGGGCCCAAAGAGTAGATTAAAATATAAAATTTGCCAGACTTTGTCAGATATATCTTTATTTTTTAAATCCTATTTATACTAATTTGTGAATGAAAAGAAGGCACAAAATAGATGCCTGAAAGTTAAATTAAGAATATGGGTACTTTTTGTTTTAAAACAGATGAAAATCTGTTAAGTCTTTATTTTTTCTATCTGCTATAACATATATTTTTACATGGAACATGCAATTTTCTTGCGGAATTCATGTTCCAATTATCTAAAATTTTGTTTTACAGGAGAAGGAAGAAACCTTGACAAAAATAATCAAAACCAATAAAATTTTGGTAAGCTCAATACTTTGTATTTTTTCTTTTCTCTTCTCTTATTGTTCATTAAAATGTTAATTGAAACTCATTGTGTCCCAAACATTTGAAAATACTGTGGCATGCAAAGTTAGACAACTCCAGTTTTAGTCTCCTAGTTTTCAGAAAGTGTGATGGCTGTGGCCATTTTTAGACTACATTAATCTCTTTGTGAAAAAAAGCTCTGTAAGAATATAAAAGAAATCTTGAAATTTTAAAGTATTTTGAATTTTTCTTTACAAGAGATGGCTGAACTTTTTAGGTAGATCTGATGAATAATTTGCTGACCATCCAGCCTCCGGCCTCATAAGAGGCTTAACAAAAAACAAACCATTTTAACTTTTCATGCTTCTCCTAAATATAGCTTATATTGTGATAAAAACAAATTTAACAACAAGACATACATGTAATGATGATTTATTGTTAGACATAATACAAACTATAGTTCCATGCATACAACGAGCTAGTGTATTTAATGTGTTGTTTTCCAGACATACAACGAGCTATCTGCCGAGCCTGTTGAGCAGGAGTTTAGCAGCGTGCTGACTCCGTCTGAGTTGGCCGACACTCAGAAGCTACAGACCCTCGACATGCAGTACTACCGAGTGCCTCTTCAGTACGACACCACGCCCACAGAGCAGGTCTGTCCTACCCTGTAACCAGAAAGAGATTATTCTCCTCAGAAAAACATCATGTTATTCGATTGCATTTAGATTTTTTTGGTTGCAATTTTAATCACTTAACAATCATCCAACAACATTTTAATCATTGAAAAATTTTTTTAATTTGATCATTTAGATTTTATACAAATTTGTATGCAATGGTTGAGTAGTGATCTTTCTTTGCAATATAATTATGTTGAGTTTTGTATTTTAATTGTGCTACAAAAACTGATGTTAACATCAATTGAAGATAAATTTGGCGTTAATGATGCATTTCACATTAAGTTTAACAACTTCATTAAGTTAGAAGGTGGTTTGATATGGTAGTGTATAATAGAATCATGCTCTCTGTACCTTCAGGACTTTGATGATTTGATGACTGTGATACGGAAACACGGCTTCAGTGAGGAGTATGAACGCAACAAGACAGCCATAGTATACTACTGCAGGACCGGTAAAAGTCGCACCACCCTGGCGCTAGCCGTCACTGGACTGGTCATGTGTCATCTGAGGGTAAAACATCATTTGAGATACAAATATTGGTGTAATGCAATTTGGTTAAAGTATTAAAGGTGGTTTCATCAATATTCGTTGTATACCAATTTTCGTGGATTTCATTGTTTAGTTGATCCACGAAATTAAATGTTCATTAAAGTGCAATTTTTATTAACATTTGGTATTGATAGGGTCATTGGCCACGAATTTACCTATCATTGAAACTGTGATTTTCACTTCATCCATGAAAATTGATACCCTTGAATATTAATGAAACCACAGTACTTTGATTTTCATGTGAATGACGATAAGCTTTTAAAAAAGTTTTTTTTACAGATTGACTTTATGGAATGAAAATAAGTACATTAAGACATCAATTATCAATTTTTTTTTACCAGGGTTTTCCTAAAGGTTCAAATATTGGGGAACAAGAGAGGGTGTCTTGTCCAAATGCTCAGTACACAAAAGGTGACTTTATGGTAGGTCGACAATTCTTCATATGATTTGTCTCCCTTATCTTGCTTATATATATGTGTTGTCTATATTCTCAATAATCAAAAATTGTTTCACAGATTGTTCAGAAGTTAGTGCGTATCCTTCCTAATGGTCAACAAGTGAAGAGAGAAGTGGACTTTGTGTTAGATGAATGCTTTGAAACTATGTCACCCATGCATTTTCACATTCGAGAAGTAATATTTGTGACATACAATAAAGTAAGTAAAAACTTTGCATGCAAATATTGTATATGTATATCAGATAATAAAACTGTATTCTTTAAGAAAAAAAAATGTTATTGTTTAGTTCATCAGAAATCACAATGAACAAATTATATAACTTATTTATCTATTTCACTCTCAATATTATAAGAAATTAATGTTTGAAGTTTCTGATATCCCTACCTTGTTTTGATTAGATAATCAAAGCCAAGTCAGAGGCTGAGAAACAACAGTTGAGAAGACAAAGTCTGGATGCCCTGGAGAGATATATCTATTTGATTCTTTTCAACATGTATTTACGATATGACAAGAAAATCAAATGGCAGCGGTCATTTTCTCAGTGGATGAGAGAGGTATCTAGCTGTTTGATTCTATGATATGAACACATGGTGTCTGTTTTATTGAACTCACTTGTGCCTTGCAAGACCCTTTTTGATGTCTTCCTCTTTTTCAACATCTGAAATAAAGAACCAGCTTGAATAATATTGAAATAATGGATGATATAGAGGTATCACATCAGAGTAGCTTAAGAAAGTAAACATATACAGTTGTAAATTTATGCTCAGAAACGTTTTTCCCTTTTGATAATTTTAAGCATTATCTTTATTTGTTTTAAACATGTCAATGTTTGAAAAAATATTTCAGAAAAGAAATTAAATTCCTTTAGGTTATGATACATTTTTTTAAAATTCAATTTTTTTCAATTCTGGTTGATTGCAGGTTGCTGTCAATGCGGGGGTGTTTGAATTGTTGGATAATTTGGCATTTTATGACTTTGAGAAAGTGCCTACGTTATTTAAGACAATGAATGAGAGGTGGAATAATCGGTCGCAACCCATTCCTTTTGCCGGAGAGTTCAAGTGATGTTTATCCAAGTAACCAATGAAGTTTGTGATATCTAATGAACTGAGCAGAGACTAGGCATGGAAAAATTCAAACAAACTAATGTCACCTTAGAAAACTATTTGTATTGATTGTTTGCATAATTTTATTAGATTTATCACTCCTATTGTATTTCCATGTTTATAGAATCGTTATATTTTCCTACAATGCTTCCACTGTTGTAAACAGCTTCAAAATTTACAATGTATACCACAACTGCAGTTTTTGTTATTTATTCAAGGTAAATTACCAGTTTTGATTCTTCTCTATATGCACTCAACAGTTTATATATCATTGATCAAATGAAAAAAAATCATTTCTGTTCACAAAAAAGAAAGACAAAAGATTGAGACAATCAAATAAACATATTAAGAAACATGCACATTTTTTATAGGTGTGTAATTACAAGTAATAGCGAAGTGGGAGTCGGATTCATTTCAGACTTTATTTTTTATACATACTTAATCCAGAATAGAGTGAAAATTGGTTTTCCATGATGTTTTTATGCACTTGAAATATTTGCAAAAAATATTTACATTGTTGTTGATATGTATTGGAGGAAATTATTGTAACTTTGTGTAATACATTACCAGTGTTGTTGACCTTTTTGTACTTGCAGAAAAATTATACTGATTTATTAATAAATTGTTATGGACACACTCATGTTTATTTTTTGTAATTATCATAGTTTTAATTTGCAAAGTTATTTTGTATTATTATAATGTGAAATCATCTGACTGGTATTTATATGATTTTTTTTATCTTGTGATAGTTAGATCAAGCATTTTAGGATGATTGAAATTTAGTTTTAATGCATGTCTGAGTGTATATACATGTACCATAAAGGTAATGTGCTCTCCTTTAAACATTTCAAAGAAGTACCTCTATGTTTTGGGTAACTGAAATCAAAATGTTAATCATTTTTGTAAAAAAAAAAAAAAGCAGACATGATAAGAATTGATTATCTTCTTTAGTATAAATGTACTTAGTTTTCTCTAGACTGGTTTGAACTCCTTTATCGTGAATTACCTGGAGAACCCAAATAAGATATTAATAGACTTGTGAAAAGTCCCTCTTCTATATATGTATTTATGCGTATACCGATAAGTTCGTAGGTTGAGAGGAGTTTGGCATGGCGTATTTGGTCGGAATCATGTTAATTCAAATCACTTCTTTTTTAATCTTTAATACTGTTCTGGTACTTGGTATAAATGTACCGGGTGATACTCGTAACGATTCCGTTATATGCATGGACAAAACTTTGCTCAGTTCCTGTACAAAGACGTGTGGAGAGAGTCAATGCGGCATGGACAGTTTCTGTGGAGAGGATGGGCGCTGTCTCTATTGTTATGATGAAATCTGTAAATCAACGCCTATTAAATATGGATGTGAAATTTCTTGTGCGAAAAGATTCCCAGGTATGTTTGAAGTCTGATTACAGTCTTTCAATTTTCTGTCTATCTCCTGTTCCTATCAAGTTTTGTAGAGTTTTGTAGATTGTATGAGCGATAGTTATACATGTACGTACATTTGAAATCATCAAATTTTGTGTCCTTTTGAAGAAAAATTCTCTTTTTGACAATCAGATTGGTCATGCATAGTTATCATAAATCAATTCATTATTTTTATCCCGATGAGTTAAAATTTTGAAATATCTATTTCAGACAAGGTTTATTATAGCCATGCCAAAAAAGGACACACACAAGGAATGTTTGACTATGGTTAGTTTTTGTTAACGGAAAAAAAGAATTTTGAAGGAAAGATAGAATTAGCCATTTAACAATGAAAAATACAATGTTATGTTTCAATAAATTGTTATAATTTTTTTCTTTTCTAGAAACAGTCCTGACATTACTAATCGTTTCGTTTGGTGTTAACATGGGCTTTGTATTAGTAACAGCTGGTCTGGTCTGCTTTCTCTGTAGAAAACGACTCCTGGCCATCGTTCGGTAATGAAATTAATTAGTTAAGTTAATATACTAGTATATATTAAGATAAAGGCTTTAAAATGCTTACATACTGCTTGTTTATTTTTAATTAATTATTTTGTGAGGGTAAATGGTGGATGTTTTTGTGATCATATCTTTTTTAAATCTATCTACAGACGTGGTAAAAAGAAATCGACACCTTTGGTAATGAACAACTCCAACCTTGAGAGCCAGACAGTGGCCTTAGTGGTTACAGGACGCAGTTGACTTGACACAAAAATATACCATAATTTAAAGGATCTGCCAGTTGTCAACATTTTTGTGAACATTTATATAAAGAAACGGTTAAATTACTTTGGAAACAACATAAAAAGACCAGCAAGATGGCAATTGAGAACTGTAACTAAAATTTGCAGATTTTGAGATGCGAAAAAATTAGAGATGCCGTGACTTGAAAACCATAGAATATAGAACAACAAGTCAAATCTGCAACAGACCGAGTATAACTCGCAGCTGAAAACGTGTCTACTAATATAATAAAAACAGATAAAAGAACCAACAAATTCTTAAATTTCTTGTGACTAGGTACATATTCAAAAGAAGATTAAGTAGAGTATTTAAAGCATTTTTGAGAAGGTAGATGTGTATTTTGTTCATGTACTTGCAGCATACATTTGATTTCAAAGATTTTCAAAGAAATCAAAAAGTGAACTCATTTATTTACGTTTCATGTAAATCATTTGTAAGTGATCTCAGACAAGGGAGGTGTTTCATCTGATATGAACAATTTTCGATGTGATATTCTTGATATATTGTATTATAATTTTTGTTTTGTACATTTAAATGATCTTTGTTTTTATTATAAAATATTAAGTACACCTACAAACTTATTTTTCGTTAATTCAACAAGGAATGGAACATATCGACGGAAAAATGCTCTCTTGATGAATATCAAGGTACTATTGACTCGCATTTTCCATATGCATACATGTATGTATTTATGTATTTAGAAATGACTTGATGTATTGATGTGGAAAGATTAGAAACATATTGGATGTCGCATGCAAGTGACACGTTATGCTCTGCATTTAAATTGCTTGGTCCATGGGTCAGCCATGCAACGAACTATAAATACTAGCAATCAAATATCGTCAAACAAATTGAAATCCAGACCCACAATTATTATTTTACATTGTGTCATAGTGCATAAAATGGAAGATAAGTTATAACTCCCCTGGGAGTCTTTCCCATTACCTGGAACAAGTGCGACACTACACGCCAAGACACTGAGATAAGGGCAGCGTTTTTTCCTAAATGAATAGGAGTAAAACACACAATTCACTCTATACCAGCACCAATCTGATTTTAAAAGTAGTTCTTTTCTTATTGATTTTTTCCGTTTTCATTATCGATCTGAATAAATAGGGCATTGCATTGATTTGTTTGGGACTCTTAACAAATATTTTAGGAGCATTAAGATATGCATTTGTAAAGAGTTTAAACATTGAATTAAATGTACATGTATTACAAATTTGGAAAAAAGTTGCTTGTAAGTAACGTTTCTAACTTTTTTTTAATAGTAATACCCAAAATGTTTAAGAGTTAGGATTTTTACATATGTTTAGCGTTTCGAATATCAAATCTGATTTTTAAAATAAAACATTTTACTGTTACTCTAGCTTTATTGTAATTATATAATCATATGTACTACCCTGGCTTCTATATGTATTACCGCCAAAAATACCCTAAAATTATTTTTAGAGCTCTATAAAACGGAGATTCCCATTACTATATATAAGAGAGTAAAACAGTCGTGCTGTAAGTCTGTATATATATGTTACACCTTTAACAACTTGATTAACTCGTGAATCAGTATTAGAAGCAATGGTACTTATACGATATTACTTTCTAATTTTAAACGCTGCTCTAGTTTTGGGTATGAATGTTTCGGGTGATATCCATAACAAGACGTCTGATGTACATGTATGCATGGCCGAGACATTGTTATTTAGATCCTGTATAAAAATTTGTGGCGACACTCGATGCGACATGCACAGTTTTTGTGGAGAGGATAAGCGCTGCCTGCATTGTTCTGATGCACTCTGCAAATCGCCACCCATCGGATGTGAAATTTCGTGTGCGTGGAGATTCACAGGTAACGTCGGAATATTTTTTAACCCAAATTTACGATTTCTTTCAAGGAGATAAAGCAAGCCATGCATTTCTGCGAAATACTACATAGTTACGTAATATAAATCGGTTATTTTAAAAAGAAAAGTAATAGACAGTTGCAATGGACAGTAAGGCTTTTAACATTTTTTTCAGATCGAAATCCCTCTCTCTCTCTCTCTCTCTCTCTCTCTCTCTCTCTCTCTCCCTCACACACACACATACACACACACACACACACATTTACATACACACATATAGGTTGAAGTTTTTAAACATGTTTGAAGTTTGAATATTCCTTAAATTGCTTATTAATTAAATATATTTAACTAAATGTATTTAACAGTACGGTATATATTTCCGTTTAATGTTTATGCACATATTAAATCAAATAAGATTTCATCTGTATCAATATTCTTTCTTTTCAGATGACATTTATTACAACATAGTTAGAGAAAAAGGTCATCAACAAGATGCACTGTTTGACAATAGTAAGTTTCTTTCGAAGATTTTTTTTTTCACAGCCAACACCAAAGTACATGTATATCTTCCCAGTGATTGTTATTTTTTCTCTTTTAGAAACGCTTCCAATATTGCTAGCATTTTCGACTATTGTTAACGTTTTACTGGGCTGCTGTCACTGTAGGAAACGACTAATGAAACTCACTGCATGTGTTTTACAAGGGAGAAAACAACAGCCGTAAGTACATTTCTTTTGACAAATTCAATTTGAATTGTTACGTATATGTTGGTGGCTGCGCTTTTGATATAAATCAATCTATGATTTAGTATGTTAATCTGTCTACAGGGAGGAGAAATCATCTCCAATAATAGTAAACAACTCGAATCTGGAGAGTCAGACAACCAGGTTACTGGTAACAGGACACACAATAGATATGTCAAAGGACAAAACTTTCAGCACCGTTGTTGAAGAACAGACACCAGTTTTACTGGATGATATTTTTGAGACTACTAATTAAAGAAAATAAAAGATGGAACTGCCATCCAACAACTGTGCCATTATCAAGTTGTCAAGATTCTAGGACTAGGAAACATACACTCACATTGACAATATGTGACCGTATCGCCCCCAATTTACAACCTTTGCACCAACATAACAAAAACGTAATGTTGGGAATAATATATAAAGCTTGTTAATTAGCAAAGAACTGCAGAAAGAAAAACTGCATCCAACAGAAATCACCAATGCTGACAATATTCATAATATAAGTTCAAGAATACTTTGTTTTCTATATGCAATTAATGCACAGTTCACACAGTATACTACTAGTATATCATACTTGTGTTAGAATCGGATCAAGAAGAGAATTAGAAGGGCATATATGATAAATATACTTATATATGCATGTATCTTAGATTTATTATGAAATACATGACATTGAAAATTTCCATCAAATTCTTCCATAAGGAAATACTCGTGCCTGGGGTTTATGCTTTCAAACGATTCTGATGTATTTTATTTGTTCAACTTTGAATTGAAAGTAAAATAAAGCCACTGTAATGTAAGGGGTGAATGAAAGGTTGTATTTCAAGTGTTTTTTCTAGTACTAGTATGTTAAACACTTAGTTAAAAGAAGACATTGATGTACGACATAGTTTGATATAAAATGTAATCGAAAACGCTTTGTATCTGACATATGAATTTATGGGTACAGAAATAAAGAAAAATGTTGTATAATATTAATTTTGTACATTCATTTGATTTTGAATTATTAATTCCTCTATCCAAATTATTGTACAAACATCAATCAAATGAATCAAAGGAGATTTCGTAAAGTACATAAAAGTGAATTTTCCTCGATTTGCCGGAAAAAAAACAGCCTTCCGATTTTTTTTCCACATTCGGTCTTGTTAACATTGTGTAATAAGGGATCGACCTTTCAATTGATACATGTACGTTTTTAAGCAGATTTTTTTTCAATCTGATAGTTCGTTCAATCTAATTATAATTAGATTTTTGATCCGCTCCTAATAGATCGGTACAAAAAGCTTTTTGTAGCGATCTATTAGGAGCGGATCAAAGATCTAATTTTAATTAGATTGATAGTTCATTAGGAATTAATACATTTGCCAGTGCTGTATTATCTACATCCAGTTTTGTTTTAACATAGTAATTCCTATTAAAACAAAACTGATTGTAGATTTGCGAGCTACATCTCTTGCCGATAATTAAACGGCGCACAACCTTTCCGTTGATCATTAGAAATACTTAAGGTGAAATAACACATCGTCACAAAATGGCTGACCTCGGATCAAAACGACATTTCGTTATATTAAAAGGATTTTACTTCATAGCCGGGTGGTTTAAGTGTTTGGCTAGGGTTCGTACATCCCGTGTTCGAATCCATTGGGGGCTTTTGCTGTTACTAACTGAATTGAATATTTTAGATATTAATTTTTTATCCCCAAACTGCAAAATTTTCGCTTACTTGATATATGTATAGTTTATTTATCATAATGTTTCTCATAATCAAATAATTTACTGTTAATTCGAGTTACTTTTTCAGGTGTGTTATTCCACCTTAAATAAGGCCATATCATAAGAATTGAAAACATTTCGGCTTTAATCGTGACCATGGCCTTTAAGTAAGTATAAATCAATTATGGACCATCCTTAGATTGGACAATCAAAGCAATCAGTGCATATCAAACACAACAACAGCAAGCTCATAGACTTTTGCATTCGGTACTTGACTTGATGAGTTAAATGTGGCAATCAGTCAAATTCATCCTTTTGGGGGATTTTTTGCCATTTGCTACACTTTTATGCAATTTTTTGAGATTACAGACTTGTCATGCTCCTATATACTTTAACATCACGTTCGATTTGGGGAAATGGTTGTGTTAAAATTGCAATTATGTATTCGAAAAACACCTTGGGATCTTCTGTGTTTCGTACGGTTTGTAACAATTACTGCATTTTTGAAATGACGTTTGATAAGGAAGTTAGCCAGAAGACCGGCAAAGTGTTCTTTCCAGTGTAAAGATGAAATTAAAGGTAAGCAAAGTATGAAAAAGATGCCGTTCAGATAGCTAAAATTAAACGTTTGCTAAAAGGTTAACAAAGGCAGAGCTTTCCAGACTATTCGGTAAAAACTGACTAGTTTGAAATACCCAGAAATTTGAATAAGCTGATCTATCGATTGATTGCCAGATAAGTGATAATGTCATTTTACGGTACAGTAAAGATGATTTTCGTTGTTTGCAATATGCATGAAAAACTTTTCATTTAGAACCCTTAAGAGTGCTTGTCTACATTAAGCGTTTGTATAGCATGATAAAGATGTATTTTGATATTTATTCTAGTTACATCGTGATAAACAAAACAACACTAGATGATAGCAAAAAAATTCAAAACAAACTTTCATGTCAATTGTTTCAAAGCCTGGATAGGTATAAAGAGACATTTAGCAAGATATATAAATATATTTCAGATCAGTAAGTCAAGTATTAGGACATCTGGTAAACTGACGCAGGTATATGATTATCACGTGGTATGGAAGCGCGGGGAATAGTGAGTTAAACAAGATCTATTTTTAGAGTATAGAATTTCCAAGCCTGGCTGATCTTTCAAAGCGGGATCTATCCTGAATTAAGGAGAAAAAAGAGATGGGTTCGAATTCATCGCATGTTTTTCTCTTATTGAGTATTATCCTACTATCAACAATTGATACGATAGAGCTTAGAAAATTGATTGATGTAGATAAGCTTGTATTTAAGTTTCCTTGTGGATCGGTTCAATGTGACGGTATACGGCAGTACTGCAGTGATGAACAGACTTGTTTGTACTGTAATGAGGCTGTCTGTCTGGACTCAAACCGACCGGGACTATGTATTTTTCAGTGTCAAAAAGAGGAAAGGGGTAAGAAAGTTCAATCTTTTTTTTATATCTTATGAATCTTAAAATTCTATTGTTATACAATGTGTTTCATGCTTATGATTCACTTTAACAAGCTTAAATTATCTAAAATTAACCATTTATACAAGTGTGATTTTTCTAAACAATTCATTAACAGAGAAAGGAAATTAAACCTTTAAATAATTGTGACCGTTATATACATATTATTTTAGATGTTAGGTATTCGACAACCTCCTTGAATACAACTAATGCAGATTCAACCAAATGCGATACATGGACCTGTACATGTAAGTAGATAGTTACACATTGTATGGTGTTGTAAAATACTCTGTAACTATATACATGTATTTATTATAAGACAATAACCTGTATTTATTAGTCTTTATTACACTTTTGTAGATCGGTTGGAACGCTGGAAGATATGTATTATTGTGGTTGGTTCAATGACATTTGGCATAATCTTTGGAATAGTTTTGTTTAATGTTATACGTGGACTAGCTTCTAAACGGAATGATGGTGATTCTCGCTGTATAGAGCGTTTCTGGATCTGTAGACCCAGGTATTATAATTATCATTTTTATTACATGTATTATTATTATTGTTATGTCTATTATATGTTTCGATCGGACAGTTCTTTTAAAGCAATTTTTCACAGACGTTTTAATTTACTTTTACAGGAAAAAGGACATTGATATATTACTCAGAGAATACCATGCTACCGAGCAACACCCACCTGACAACATTGCTTAAAACACACTGCCAGATTAAAATCGGATGTGATGTTTGAGTGAAACAATTGAAATACTTGCACATTCAATGTGGAGGAAATGAACACACGTCGAATAGAAGAAGAAACTATGAAACCTATTATAGTTCATTTTACATGATATTGTATAGTTTGGAGAGAGAGAGAGAGAGAGAGAGAGAGAGAGAGAGAGAGAGAGAGAGAGAGAGAGAGATTTTCATGAAAAATTTAACAAAATTTAACAAAATCAAATTCACCATGTGTATCACATGCTTAAAGTAAACAAATTATTCCCTCTCCCTCTCTCTCATATATATATATAACTATAACGTTTTAAAATGTTTAAACTCAGGCGACCTATTGCTATCCGTTTTCGTCCGTCGTCGTGCGTTAACAATTTCACATTTTTAACTTCTTAAAAACTACAAGGCTAATTGTTACCATTTTTGGTGTGAGGCATCTCGATTGGAAGAGGAATCTAAATTGTGAAATTCGTGGTTCTACCACCCCCCGGGGCACCACAAGTGGGGCCAAATATACCCCCCAAGCCAAATTTTCAAAAAATTTCTTCTCTACTCCCACACTTATGAGGAAAAAACAGGTTGCATGGTTATGATGTCCATTTATACCGATATATATTTGTTAAAAACTAAATTCATGATTATAATGTCCATGAAGCCCTTTACCGAAATTTTGAAATTCATGGCACCTGTGCCAGGGGTTCAGGCTCTAGGGCGGGGCCAATATGGCCATATCTTAAAAATTTATTAAATCTTAAAAAATGTTCTTCTATACTCCTATATATATTTGTTAAAAACAAAATGCATGATTATGATGTCCATGAAGCCTTCTACCAAAATTGTGAAATTCATGGCCCCTTGGTCAGGGGTTCAGGCTCTAGGTTGGGGCCAATATGACCATAAAGTAAAAATGTTTTAAATCTTAGAAAATTTTCTTCTCTACTCCCATATATATTTGTTAAAAACTAAATACCTGGTTATAATGTCCATGAATCCCTCTACCATAATTGTGAAATTCATGGCCCCTGTGTCAGGGGTTCAGGCTCTAGGGTGTGGACAATATGGCCATATAGTAAAAATGTATTCAATCTTAAAAAATCTTCTTTACTTCCAAAAATGTGGGGGAAAACTGAATAATTGGTAATGATGTCCACAAACTCCTCTACCTGAATTATGAAATTTATGGCCCAGGGGCCATGAATTTCATTTATACCGATATATATTTCAGGGGTTCAGGACATTTGGGGGGGCATGTAATGTTTTAAAATTTTCTTCTCTATTTTCACACATCTGTATGAAAAACAGACTTCATAATTATGTTTACCAGGAAGTCCTTGACTAAAATTTTAAATTCCATGTCTCCTGGAGTATGGATTTTGACTCTAGAGCAGGGCTAAAATGGATGTATAGGTGTTAATGCATATAATGTTTAAAAATTATCTTCTTTTTATATATGTAGTTCTTTTTGAAAGATTTCAGGCAGGGAGGTGGTCGTCATTACAAATTTATAATTTTTCTACTCCAGAATGAAACTCAATTAAATGAATATATGAGCTTCCTCGACAAGTTTGTGTATGGGTTATATGCTACTCAGGTGACCGTTAAGGCCTATTGGCCTCTTGTTGTTGTGTGTTATTAATAGAGAGGTTAAGCATTTGAACGTTTACGTGTACGAGTACGTGTATTTAGGGGAATCCCCTAGTTAAATATGTATTACGTCATAATTTCTGCATACCGCTTAAATATACAAGTTGTACAAAACGTGTAGAATCAAATGTACACGGAGGTAAAAACTTGTTTTCATTTAAAAAATAAAAATATGGACTTTGTGTTTATCAAGCTTTGGTACGTGAACGTGTTAACATACTTGTAGCTCCACACGTACCCGTAGACGTACACGTTTAAATGCTTAACATCTCTATTATCGACTTATATACTTAAAACTTTAGGCGTTTTCAAGATTTTTTGTCATATTACTCGTTTTTAAGTTTTCATGCGCATATGTTAAAGTTGGTGCTATTCATTTTGAGATTTCATTACAATGTATATTGTGAGTTTTAAATAAAATTTAGAATACTATGATGTGTTTTTGTAATTTGAATATTAAGTTTTATTATATTCTACAAAAGCATACAAAATATCTTGGTTTTGAGGGGTTTTTGTACTGAACGTTTTAGAGATGAATTGTATGTAAATGTAATTTAAGTTACAAAAAACTACCACTGCACAGCTTTTAGATAACGAGAGGGTGATATAGTTTACGTTTAATTTGTGTCATGAATTTTTCATAACTTAAACTGAAACAGGTCGCATGGGAGGGAACTCAACAATTATAACACTTATGTTTTATATATCCATGTTTTACTTGTAAGTAAAAATACCGGTAGAAATTCTACCACCAATTCCGCCCATCCCTATACCTGCCCCTCATCAATTTTCTGAATTCTCTTCAATTTTAGAATTCCTCAATTTAACCTTTAGATAGTGACATTAAATTTACCACTCACATTATAAAAGTGTTTATGGTCAATGATTTTTCCAACAATATCATAAGTTCTATTGTAGGTCAAACAGAGTAGTTTGCTGTTAAAATATCCACACTCATGCATTTTAAGATATTGAGCTAAGGTAAAGTGACCAAGCTGATGGTCTATGCTTATAGGAACATAATTTTGATAAGCTTAGTATTCAAATATATATCAGACTATATTAAAAAGTAAAAAAAAAATATCCAGTTAATTCTACGAATGAAGTTACTGTAGAATAATCGTGTACTAGTTCGAGGTACATGTAATATGTCAAATTACGATTTATATTGGTCCATTTGTTACCAACAATGTTTATAACTAGAAATATAAAACTTAAAACTTATCTTATTAATTGAAGTAGGGTTTTCTTTTTATATACATAAAGGGAGACTTGTAATGAAATATGATATTATTTTTTTTATAACATACTAAGATACAATAATATTATAGTATGTATAATAGTAATATTGGAAATCAGTAGAACTTGAATTTATTAGATCATTTGCCTTTGATGAATTTTGAATAGAATATAATACGGGAAAAAAGTACAATTCAAAATACCTAATCAAACCACATTTTTTTCTTGTTAAATGGCTACATGCGAAATTGACACCGTTTCACTGCTTTAAAAATTAAAACAGTCCCGTTCTAGGCAACCCCTGAAAATTTTCAGACAACAAAAAATATCTCTTTATAAAGCTGTACTAGATATTAAACTGGAAATAACAATAACACCGTACGCGTCAATGAACCAACTGGTAAATGCACCAGATATGTCGAGTGCATTAAATATCTATATGATTCATCATTTGAGTTTGACAAAAACGTTCAGTGAGACCGCGTAATAATTAAAAATAGACAGGAATTTTCTTTTCCCTAAATTGGAACTTCTTAACTATATATAGATAAGGTCTTTTGTCATGTAATCTTATGTACTGCACTCGGCATATTTGCATAAGCTGCACTGCACAAAATGAATTCGGTGACTGTTGTGTTAGTTTGGTGTTGTGTTGGTGCTCAAGCTACATGTATGCCGCCCATCGTGTGTGATTTAATGGCCGTAAAATACAGATTTCAATGTGGGGAGAGTTTTTGCGATGGACCTAGACAATATTGTGACGACGACGTCTGTCGGTATTGCTCAACTGATTTGTGTCGGGACCCGCCAGATCAGTGTAGATATCAGTGTATAATATCTCAACTACAAAACCGCAAAAGTAAGGCTAAAACTACTAAATCAGAATACTTTGAATATGAGAAATCCTAAATTCTTAAAAAAACGCACCTTGTTGTACAATTCGGAGTGAAATGAAATAGATGCTGTCTAAGAATGTTACTATTATATTTTTTTATTTAATCCATATACAGCATTCTGTAAAACGACGAAAAATAGTACGGGAGATTTGACAGAACGAAACGGAAATAAAATATCGTTTGGTATGTATTATAGGCATCCCCCTTTTTTATTTTGATTTTTTTAATGGTAATAACTAACTAAATGAAACTTATTATTTGTTTGTCTTAGATAAGTCCATCTTCGTGGCTGGATGTGCAGTATTGACATTTATCGTCATGAGCATTATTATTGGATTGATTTATTTTGGTTGGATTCGCAATACGACCCCTTGCGTAAATGAAGGAAATTGTTTCGTAAATTGTTACAGGTACACGCTAGTCGACAAATTTCCAAATAGTATAAGAACCAATATAGGAGTTTTCTTCTACAATAATATGGCAAATGATTTTTAAAAAAAAAATGAATACATCAATTTTTATAAAACAATATTAAACAAGCAGAAAGATTTGAAAATACATGTAACAAACATTTAATGTCTATATAGTGAGAACTTTTTTCAATGTGTATTTCCTTCGTTTTAATTGCAGTTGCACTAAAAATCAAAGACGTAAAAGAGCATACATTAACGACGGAGGAGAAGAAACTTCGGTGTGTGTTCCGAGTGGAAATTGAACAACAATATTATCTAAGAAGACTTGGCTCCTGTCTTATAAGTATTATACCATGTATAAAGTGACGTAGACCTTATAGGTCCCAAAGTACTTTTCTTAAATGTCACAGATTATGAACAAATATATTCGTTTTAGTACAAATTCTTGTTATGTACATATACTGTATACTTTTAGTAATGTATATTTGCCTTTTTCCGCGCATAAAGGTCTCATTAAAAGTTCTTAGCTGTTTATTTGATAATAACATGTAAAACAAATAATGATGCTTCAAACAAACAGCATGTAGATATTTCATATTGAAAATTTAAATGCATGTAATGTACATAGTGCTAGACGTAATATATTTCCATAAGTAAAGATGTGAAAAGAAAGCAATTGTTTTAATTACAATGGTAGAAATCTGTTTATTGTGCATGTCAACAAAACATTTAAAATATGAGAAACATGTGAATGGCAACATAACTATGGGGAAGCATTTTTTGAAAGTAACATGCTTTGTTGTAATGTAGAAATTACGGCTTGAATAACGCTATCCTTTTAGATAAAAAACTATAACAAATATCAACAGTGTATGTAAAGCAAGGTTCAAAGATGTCGAAAAATAAAATTTATTTGAAATATAAATGTCATTCAAAAATGGAGGGAAAAAGGATCATGACATACATTTCATGTATATGCTCTTCATAGATTTGATATTCTGATATGATAATTTTAAATAAGTTTCAGAGAGGATATACATAGTTTGTTTTTATCATATTATTATAATTGTTGAAATTTACCACTTCTGTTATTTTTTTTATATCTTTTAGTCTAATCTTTTTACTGAAGACCTTCTTTTCATGATTACTGCCAAAGTAAATATCTTTTATTGTGTTACACGTATTATGAAAATCTTTACAAAGAATGAACTGCAAAAGTTCATGCAGCTGCAGCTTGGCGGATATCATAGCCTTACATAATTACATGACTTCATTAGAAATATTTAAGCAATGTGCAAATGTACGGGGAAAAAAAGAAAAAAAAAGAACAATTAATCTTATTTTAAAAAAGTGTGATAAAGCTGTTTTATCATACAACAATCTAATGCTATAACGAATAATCTCAAATGCACCATCATATTACATAATGTATAAACAAATATGCATGCTATGCGTTTAGCTTAGGTCATAAAGGTCCGTTACAGCGAGTAAAGTAGAGGAAGAGACTTGTGCTTTGCAAGAAGAGGTGAGGTCATTACCAAGTCTCTCAACCTGATCTTTGCCGACAGAACATGCCTAGACTTGTTTGAAAGGCGCTACAATTCTTCTCGATATATGAACTTGAATTTTAAAAATGCAGAAAATCTTTTACCTTTGCATTTGTTGATCATTTCTGCTACATATCCACTCAAACTATAACTATTCCATATAATGATTTAAAAGATGTATTTCACATTTTTGCAAGTTCGGATAAGGATTCGGAGAAATTTCACACAGAATAGAACCAACGGTGTGCAACAACCAAAGAACAGATAGTAAACTGCAAAAAAGATCAGGTCATGCTAAAGCTTGTTGGGAGTATCAGGATAGGCGGCCGACACTCAAGGACATCACGATATCACGAGTGCCTTTAAAATTTAAATATCAATTCAGAGGGTTTACTTTCATTTCGTCAATATTAGGAATATTAGCTGTATTACAGATTAAGAAGTTAGCATGCACATTGAATTGATTCCTTGCATTTGCATGGTGTATGCAATAATTATGATATGCAATATACTGACTAATTTCAAACGTGTCAGAATGGCCCGGATACAATGCACTACTTGCAAGGCTGAAATGCGCCTAAAAATAAGTATGTGGCGTTAACGATCCAGAACTTTTAAAGATATCTGATATTTCCTATTTTAACTTCTTGAAGTTTCAGTCATATTTAGCACTTAGAAAGTAATTTTAAATAATCTAATGCTTTAAGTGGACTTTCCATACGGAACATGTATTAGGGCAAGAGTTACCTATGGATGTTTTGTATCTTACTGAGTAAAGTTAATGCAATACAGTTTATGAATCAATCACAATCGTAACTACTCGGCCATTTCCGTCACCGCAAATAATGTTTTTTAAAATTTTTTTTATCGTTTACAGAAAAAAGACGAGCGTGATCCGAATGAATCAATCGGTAAACTTGTCGAATGTAATATTTATTAGCTTACTTAAAAGTAATATAGAATAACAAGTTTTATTTTCTCTTACATGCTAAAGTTAACAACGACATTGTATATCTGTTTACAAATACCAATCGTCCCAACTCTAAAAATAATATTCGTGCCCTGGTTTACTTTAAATGTCGTGCACTTATCAATTGGTTTGCCAAAAAAAATGCATGTTAAAAAGTATGACAAGCGAGAAGGCTTTTAAAATACAGGTAAGTACTGACCTTTAAATAGACTTAAATTTCCAAACACTAAATATAGATATACATATACGAAAGAAAAGGAGATACAAGAAAGAAACGGCAATTAGAGGCCTGATGCATAAGAAAATGTCGACTTATTTATATTTTTTATTCCTTTATTGTGTTTACGCTTATCAGTATATGATTCCCGACGATATTTGTGACTTGATAGACATAAAGTACACGAAATACAATTTTCAATGCGGGGACGTTTTCTGTGAGGGACCATTGCAGTACTGTTCCAATGACAATGTCTGTCTGTACTGTTCATTGGATTTGTGTCAGAGTCAATATCCGCCCAAACAGTGTCAACTTCAGTGTAAAAAACGTCAGCTTGGGAAAATCAAAGGTAAGATCATATTATTATAGTTCATATCATTAAGATTATATAGCTTTATTCTATGTTGCTTTAAATTCAACAATTATAAATAAAATGAAAAAAAAAATAACTGTTTTGAATTGTTTAGCCATGAAATACTTGTATTGATATTAACATAAACTAAATCTTTTTTATAGAACATTGTGATGCGATGACAAAACACATAAGTAATTCTACAAAAGATAATGAAAGTGACATGCAGGGATATTGTTTAGGTATGACTAATAAATACAGTCTGTTTTCTAAGAATTAATCCAAATCAATATAATAATATCTATAGTAGAATTATTATTAATCTATTATTAAATTTCGTATTTTGTAGACATTTATCACCTTTCTGGTATTTTTACTGCGTCGGTAGTTATTGCTATCATAATCGTATTCATTGCAAGTCAACTTTGGAAAAGATGTAGGAATAAGAAAAATGCCGCATTAGTCAATGTCGAACATTTTGATAAATGTTGCTGGTATGTATACAGTCTATTGATTAAAAACAAGAAAAACCAAAATACTGTCTTTGAAGTTTAGTGCAATACATAAATTTAAGTTGCAGTCCTGATTAATTCTAAAGCAGGCTATACATTTACATGTCATTCAGTTTCAGTTACCAAGAAAAGCGTAAACAACACGCAACATGCCCCAGCGAAGAAATGACGGCAATTTGTGTCCCAAGTGGAAAATGAGCAAAAATTTTCATTGATAAATTATCAAAGGTTTGTATCTTATTAAAAATACTCTATGAACTCACAAGATCCGCCGTCCGTCGCCAGATATTTTTTTCACTTTTTCCTGGCTTTTAGATATATTTGTTTCATCCAAATTAGGGACGATTGATAGCTTTAGTTTATAAAATTATTGAATACTTCAAAAGGACCGATTGATAAAGACTATATTTAGAACAGGAATCACAGGATGAAGCTCGGTCGTTCAATCAGCTGAAAGCAGAGTTATACTTGTAGAACCTGAAATGTTTAGTCTTGCCATTCAGGCATCTTTCTAGATGTTAAAGTTAACATTCGGTTGACTGAATGGCACACCACGTTCATGTTGTGAATTTGTTAAATGAAATTTTAACCCCAAAAAAGAAAAATTTATTAACGTCTCTCTCAAATTCCAAAAGTTTGTAAATTTTGAGTGTGAAAAAATTTTAAAACGAAAATATGATCATGTTTGCAAGAGTTAATGCTCTTTCATCAAGATTTTCCTTACTAGTACTTACTGAATAAGGTTAATTCTCTTTTTCAGAAAAATTGAAGATCTACCAAGGATTTCAATATTCTTTTTCAAATGTTGTTTTTGTAATTCATAAAATTTATCCCTTCGAGCTTCATAAAATTGTCATTTAAGGACCCCAAAGAAAGAAAAAAAAGAGATAAAATTAAAGAATCGATGTACATGTCTGTCCCCGTTTGTCAATGTAATTTTTTTTCATTAGTCGATGCTTTTTATTTTTGTAATAAAAATAAATAATTTTAATAATAGAATGGTGTTTTTTTCTGTTTTGTTACTAAACAGAATTTTTAACTGAGTATCTTGTTTATGATTGGTTTGAACATATTTTATTGTATATATAATATACAAACGGTTCGAACACAAGTTCTTGCAACTTACTAGGGTCTCACCCTAATACTGATTTATAATAATAATTTAATAATAAGTAATTTGCAGTTGTCATAAAACATGATATATACATAAATATCTAAAAAAAAAAAACAAAAAAACAAAAAAAAAACAAAAAAAAAAAAAACAACTTCAGAATCATTCGTTGTCGTTTTGAATACTGAATTAGAAAACAATAATTTTATATGTTATTCCATCGTCGACAATATTAAAAGATGTAACATTGAAATAAAATAATTGTTTAAAAAGGATTAATGAACTCTTGAATTAAGAAGTTCAGCAAAAATTAAGTACGAGATTTATGTCATGTTTTTTCACGATCAGAATGATCCGCAACTTAAGCTGTATTTATTTACGATATGCCAATCAACTAGATTGACATATAACGATAATGAATCAAGGGAAATTACCCGCTTTAGCTTTTAAAGCAAATGTTGTTTGATATCTTTTATTTGTGTTCGACATATCATCCCAAAACACCAGCGTGGTGAAGATCAATCAGGTCATCCTTTATCGCTGGAATCTCGGAGAGAGCTGAAATAATGAACCAAAATGAAGTGGAAGTGAACCACAAATTAGTAAGTCTATCCAAGTCTTTGTCCAATAACACCAGGTTCGTTTTACAGGATAAATCGAGTTAAAACTAAACCGACTTTTTGACTTAACTGTCCATGTAACATTGTGATCATTTATGCATATGTTATGATTTTAATAAAAATAATTTTACATGAATAAAACAAGAGCTTCAGAGATAACAGAGAAATGCTTTCTACAGTGGAAGCAAATAAGTAATTCGATATGGAAGTTATCTTACGTAAACAGTGTTCTGCAACAAGAACGTATCCTTTACAGCAGACAAGATTCTGATCGGGACAGGAGGTGTTTATTACTTTAGACTGGTAAGTGGTTGTGTACATTGGAGAAGAACTGTTAAAAAATAATAGTATCACTGAAACTAAAAAAGCCAGTGCATGATATTATAAATCAATGTCATGTTAAGAATTGTAATGATGTTCATAACGCCCTCTACCAAAATTGTAGTATTCATGGTCACTTTATTTTAGATATCGACTTCATAGAAAAGCACATTAACAGAACATCATGTGCGACTACGACAGGCTTCTATATAACGTAAATTGTCTGAATAAAAAACCCAGATATAAAGTTATTTTTCTTGGTCAAATAAAAGACTGTTTTAGGGTAGTTGAATGCTTTACTTTATAAAAAAAAAAAAACCCATGATTATGCCTTTTAACATCATACAGGGGTATTACATAGCAAATCCAACATCTTACTAATAGGAGTAATGGTGTCTGGAGCATGAACTAAGCCAAAGGAATCCGCAGCTGGTATAGGTGACCCTGTCTCTGATCTTTGTTGCGTATATCAAGTGTGAATGGGTCTCAATGATTGTCCTAGTGGTAGCAACATTGCAACACCAATGTGCCCTTAAATATTAATCAAATCACTTATTTTACAAGAAGTAAATATATGAAGAAACAAAAGTGGTGTCTGTTCTCTTTATGTTGATAGGGGAATCAATATCAGCAATACAAATTAAAATATGCGTACTTTTCGGTTCCATGCCCGAGCTGACAAAGAAACACTTCTTCGGTTAATGAACTTTTTTTGTTTACGTGTTTGTGCAGTATATGTTAAGTAAACTAATTGATTACTATCAATTTTGACACACTATTTTGTTGTATGTTAGAGTTACCCATCTTATTATTTCTCACAAGATTAGGTAAACTAGAATTATTTTTACAAAAATTTACAGTTCGTCTGAAAGAAATTGCAAATACACATTGTGCTCAGAAAAAGAGAAGTATCTTCTCGACAAAGCTTGTGTTCACAAAGTAATTCATGCATTCAATGAATTCTTTAACAACGTTTTGCCGAGATGGGAGTAGGAATTGGTACAATTAGAAAGAAAAATATGCTAAAAATATGTTAACTTACGTCGCGTTTCCATGAAGAATGACCTCTCGTAGAACGCGGTGTTCGTTGTCTTGTAAACTCTCGAGTTTTAATGTCCCTAAGTTCCTCTTCTGATTTTCACTCATAAAATCAAGAGGATTATCAAGAATTGCACATTTGACCAGAACGGCAAGAAGAAAAAATCGAAGAACGGCCATTTTTCAGTCTTGATGCAACGCAAAGAAACCGAAAGTTGGAATCAACACAATTAAAGATAATCGCCATATGGTAAATTCACAGTGTCCAAAAATTTTATTGATAAAAGCCTTCTGGTAACATGAGTTTTTTTCTCTTTTTTTCGCACGGAACAAATTTTTTAGGCATTTTAAATTGAATTTAGATGATAATTTCCAATCATAACTGAAAGGTTTTTATTAGATAGATAGATAGATAGATAGATAGATAGATAGATAGATAGATAGATAGATAGATAATTAGATAGATAGGTGTGATAGATAGATGGATGGAATAAACACGTATTATTTATTTGATTTTACTGGCATTTTGATATTACAATAACACAAAAATGCAACAAACGCACTTGTAAATGTTAGTTTAAACTTTATTTCATTTTGAATTGTACATCAATATAAACAATAAATAATGCAAACAGGATTCGGAAACAAGTTGTTACAACTTATATTAATCCGTTTCCTTAAATTGACTTTCAACTATTAAA
The DNA here is from genome assembly GCF_963853765.1 of Magallana gigas. Lineage (NCBI taxonomy): Eukaryota > Metazoa > Mollusca > Bivalvia > Ostreida > Ostreidae > Magallana > Magallana gigas. The sequence continues at coordinate 34,153,669 of NC_088859.1, forward strand.
AACGATAGTTGCCCTTGCTGAATGGCAAGTATATTAGGAACAACAAATGAAAAAAAGATGGAATTGATGGAAAAATTTAACAAAAAAATGAAAAGGGAAAAATATAATAGAAAATATACAGAGAGAGATATCATAACTTGAATTAACATTAAAAGTGACCGAGTAATAAACAGTCGTACGATGCAAAAATAACAAAATCGACAATACGGTAGCAAGTGTAATTAAGTTACAAATCGTTTAGTAGCAGAAATAAAATGATGTACATGTTTAAAAATGTTTGTATTATAGGAATAGTTTCTGTCTGGGTCTCCAAATAACAGAATGTTTAAAGTGACCGGTCTTAATGGGTCAATGAATTTTTTCCTTGCATCAGTGTATAGAGGACATTCTAATAAAAAGTGTAGTGTTGTTTCAATTTGTCCACAGGCACAATTAGGATTATCTATTATATGTTTTTTGGATAAATGCGAATTAAGTATACTACAATTGAGTCTAAGTCGTGTGTGTAAGATCTGTTCTGTGCATTTAAATGCTCGAACCCAAAACATTTGTTTTCTAAAACAAAAGAAAAATATAGATTGTAGTAAAAAACAAGAAATTAAATTTTTGCAAGATCTTTATTTTTATTATAAGCTTAAGATGTTTTACCCATCAAAGTCTGGTGTGTCTGGAACATCCTCCTCTAACAGAGTATTTAAATTTTCAAAATGTACAATATCTTGACGTTGGTCGTATACAATTATCTCCACAGGAAACCTAGGAGTGTATTTCATGTTATTTTAAAAATCATGTGTTATGATTAATTTTAAGTTTTGTACATATGTGTAACTTCATGAAATCTAACCAGAAACAAAAATTCTGAATCAGCTGAGCTTACGAATATGCTTCTAATGTATCAGCAGCTGCTTTGGCAACAAAACTGTCTTTTGAATGTGACAGCTTCTTTAACCTAGCGACAAGGGACCATGAAGAAATGAAATTCTTTTGAAGAAACTTCATAACGGGCGGACTCGCGAGTGGACCTTCGCGTAGAGTCCGCCCCGATCCTGCAAAATAATTGACATTTTTAAAGTAAAGTCTACGGAAAAGAATATCCATACAATAAGTATTTGTAATTGAATTAATTAATCATACCTCAGCAGGACTGATCATCGAGTGATCCCCATAAAACGATATGGTGAATCAGCTTACTCTCCTCCTTGGCCTTCAGAAGGGCTTTCTCAAATGGTAGGTAGTCCACCTATTCAAAATATAAAATTATAGGTTAGAGTTTATACATAAACATCACTAACATGCAACACATTCAAGTAATTTGACTATATCCTTCTATTTTAAACATATATATATATATATATATATATATATATATATATATATATATATATATATAAAATTTACGATACGTAAATACAGTTTAGCTGCATCAAATTTAAATTTTGATGTTGAAAACTCGAATATTGGTGGTGTAGGGATATATCAGTCCTAAAAAACTGGTAACAAGCCAATTATATCATTCTATAAAACAAACTGAAATTGTAGTACCTAAAAATTCAAAGGAAAATTTATATACCTGCTTAAAAGGAAAAAAAGCTTTTTCTAATATTTTTTGTGCTTCTTCTACCGATATTTCATCTGACCAGTTGTAAACATTTTCCTGTGAGAGCGATATCGTCGACTTTAATTCCATCGCAGGGAGATATCCAATATCCACCATCAAGTTATCATCTGGTCTGTTGCTGCCATACCATTCTAAATCTATAACATATCCAAATTGAAGAAAGACCTTTTTTCATAGTCTAGATTACGTCCAATGAATTTGAGTCATCAAGGAGAAAGTATCAATTCAACCCAACAACATACCCACATTCAACTCATTTGTTGTTGGAACGTGTAAATTAAATTGTAGCACATCTCCAGTTTTAGTTTTTAACACGATGTTCCCCGTAAAATATGCCGGTGTAAACCAAAATGGTAACAAGGGTTTTTCATTCAACTGGAATTCGGCATGAAATCTTAAAAGAAATCAACTAATTATAATTTTCAATTTTAATTATTTTACATTGTATATGCTTGTACGATCAGTCGAATACGACCAAATATTCATGTAATTCAAGAGCAACCTCTAATCGGGTATTAGATGGAAAAAAATCACTATACCTTATAAAGATATCGACAATGTCTCCATTATACGCTCTAAGTACAGCATATCCTCCTCTTGGTTCGAATCTGGTTTGCAGAAACGGTCTTGGATGAAATGTTTGAAGAAGATCGAAAATTACCGCTTGAATCCCCGAATAGGCGGGAGGATCATGACGATTATGTGAAAGTTCGCCCTCTTGGCTTCCATAAAGGATCCACAAGTCTCCTACTCGTTTGCCAGGGGACCAAAACTGAAGCAATGATGACTCTCTGATGCATGAACTATTTTTGTTGGCCTGGGTCCAACTTAAGAGAGATGCAATGTATTCTTCATCACTCTGGATAAAAAAAATATGGTCGTATTTATAATAACATACATGTATATTGGGTAGAGCATGGTTATAAAATAGAAATGTCTTTTGATACTATTTTTATTCTTTAAAAATACCTTTACAAGATTGCTTCCAGAATTTTCGTCTCCCATTGAGTTTAAATCTAACATCTGATAGTGAACTGCTAGTGGGATTTCTCCTTCGGGACATAGAATCTCGGGTATCTTGACACAAAATGTAAAGAACATTTTTAATATTCTTACATAATACACTGTAGTGCACATAATTTATCTAAAACAGTTTTATTTAATTCTGTATTCTATTATTTTTTATTCTACTTCATTTTGATGTGTCATCTTTAATCAAAGAAGAGATGATCATAAGTAGGAGTAAATAAAAGTCGATTGACCAATGTATTAAGTATTGCTCCTTGTCTCACAATTTTGGGTTTACTTTTCACATACCACATTATACATCGAGTTTTCTTTACCACTTCCGCATTGTACATTTGAACGATTTCAATTAAAAGTAGTTTACATTTAGAAGCATTCATATTATATTTCAACATGAAAGTGAAAATAATATTTACCTTTCCATTTTCTCTCGATTTGGTGTTCGCCTCCTTTCTTTGTTTATTGTTTTCGGTGTTATGTTTATTGCTCCGTATTGATATAAACGGACTAAAGAAGACCAGTACACAAATGCAAAAAGAAACACAGAGAGCAATGAAAGGGCAATGATACCTCATTTTTCTTCTTGAAAAAACTGTTCGTCGGCCATATTTGACTATGTTGCGGTGACGCGTTCAAACCGATAAGAATAATTTTCTCACTTATCTCGTGTTTCTTTCGGTTTTGTCTGTTAGTGAGCCTCTTACTGGCAATCATGGCGCAAGGAACCATCTCCCTCGCAATCCTTATCCTTGGATCATGTTATCTTTTGTCATCCCATTTAATACAAAATCCTTTCTCATTACAAGAACAGGCAATTCTAGCCAACGCTAAATTAAGTGACCTTCCCTTTCGAATGCAGGTTGCATTGAGAAGAAGACCAAAAACAGGAGATAACTCGTGAGTTATGATATACTCTTAAATATACTCTATAATATAGACGTTAAAACAGACGTTTTGCGTTATCATGGCTGTAAGATATTAATAAATTATGAAATTATTTAAATAATATCCAAAAGTGCGTAATTTTCCTTGCTTCAGTCAATAATATTTGGAGAAATTACTTAACCCGGATTTCTTATTGTTGTTTATGTAGCATTTTGAACCAACCTCTAAGACTGAAATGACTATTTAAGGTACTTCACTACACCAAGACTTATACTTTTTAAGACACTACGTCACAAGATGGCGATTTAGATGTTTTGTTAAACTGTTTGTATCAGTCGATTCAGATGTATATCGTCATAAGCGGTTAAAGTATCAGGCTTGTGAACCGCAGGCCATGAGTTCGAATCCACCTGGGGCTTTTGTTTTTGTTTACTGAATGAAATTGTTGAAATAACATTTTTATCTAAAATTGCACATTTTTTCGCATATTTAGCATATATACATTTTATCCATAATAGTTTCTATCATAATCAAGTAATTTTCAGCTGATTTGAGAAATTATTTCAAGTTGTAGTGAGTCACCTTAAACCAACATACACAGTGTTCATGTATCAGGAAAATTTCTGAGTAGAAATTGTGTCCCTTATATATTAATTGCACCATAAACACATGAAATATATTAAAATTTCTTATTACGCTGGAGTACTAGAAACATTGCAATATTCAAGGAATAGATTATTTTTACAAAATCAGAATTAGTTAATAGTTAAACTGACCACCATATTGCATATTCTTAACGTTGAATATTTTGTATTACAGGCATTTTTGCTGTTCCACTGACACAAGCAGCCCCATTGGTTACAAAACCGTTTCGAAAGTAGTCAGCGAGATTGTTAAGGTCGGTGTCCAGGTCCAAGTGGGAGAGAATTCCTGCGGGTTCCTTAACACCGGGAAGTGTCACCAGAATGAATTAAGATACCAGTAAGACATACATCCTAAATCTGGCATTCGCCATATTACATATATCATCTGATTTGAGAAATGCTTTATTAATTATCTATTTACGGTAAGAAGAACACTGCCAATACGATATTCCATATGTTTCTAAAACTTTACAGAGAAAAGCTTATCACTCATCTTACCTACGAGGAAATGCCTCTGATCCAACAGTGTCCCAATACCAACATCGTGTGCTGCAACCATTACATCAACGTCACTGGAACCTGCATGCGTATGTATAAGATATATCAACGACTTTGCTCTTTTTACTTTATTTGTGAAAAGACATCAAGAAATGAGGCGTAAGAACACCACGATGTTAATCTTGTTTTGGGGATTTTTTTCCAGTTATTGCTGAGGCTGCCAACTACAAACAAGATCTGATAGACCTTCTGCAGGCCGGTCTTCTGGGATAGATAATTTGATTTTTGTTGTTTAAAAATAAATCATTTGTTATTTTGTTGTTTTAAAGCATTACATTTCGGTAAACAATTTTAAAAGAAGTGTTATTTATTTCATATGGAGTTTAAAAAAAATGACTATAGTTTAGGGTTTTCTAACGTTCAATTCGTTGATCACACAGTAGAAACATCAAATTTCTGGAAAATAAAACACACCAAACTTCTTTATTAAATCATTTATCATACAATAAAGGACACTTTTACTGGTTGGCTAAAGTTTGTGCATCAATTTTATAAAACAACAACGCAATTTTAATTTGTTTTTAAATTTGAAATTTTAAGTAGGATACATACATTCATTTTTTAAAAGGAAGGGCGGAGGATTGGTGAAATTCCTATTGAAGCCAGCTTCGTGTATTAAACATAATATTCTCAAATAGAAAGGAAATAAGGCAAGGTGTATATTTAGACTGTTTTTCATATTTAGATTTTATCAAAGGTAGTATGGAATACCTGCCGGTATTAATATAGTAAAAAGTACTTTATGTTCGAAATACTAGTACTTTCACCGGTTTAGAACTCAAAGTTTTACGATATTTGGTAAAAAAAAAATATGTTTTAAAATTTTTTTGAACAAGTAAATTATAAATTCCCCAGAGGGATTCGAACTCATGACTCACAGAATTATAGTAAACGTTCTAACCCTTTGCGATACAATGTTAGGTAAAAATTTTGGGTACGAAAAAAATTATAAGATTTATGCTAAATTTTATTGTTTATTTCAAACTGAAGTACGTCACAATATGGAGTTTCTCTTACACCCTTAATACTTTTCAAGACATGAGGCCCAAGGGTCAGGAATAGTCTTGATAATGGTTCAAAGAAATCAAAAAATAATTTTTTTTTCTCAGAATTTTTTAAATTGACGTAGATTCGAGCTATCTTGTACCGTTAATTCTATCAGTCAGATTCTGTACATACATTGGGGTTAATACAGCCATTTTCTACTTCTTCTCAAGAAACGCTTACCCATTTTCATAAAAAAAAACAGATACTAAAATCCTTTTTTAAGCTGCCTTTTTAGTTTGTTTAAAGCAATATGAGCTGCAATTTTCATGTTGAATTTTTTTTACGAAAATATTATTTTTTGCTAAAATGACAAAAACTATGGCTTTTAAATTTCTGTTAGCTTTATTTTTGTGGGAAAAGCCGTTAAGAAGCCTTAAATTGAAGCAAAATTAATTTAATGTCATCCTATACAAAAATTGATTTGCTATATATTCCTTTCAAGAGAAATCTTTCTTCTGACCAAAATTAATGATTTTTTGCAAATCTTATTTAGCATAAGAGTTTAAGTTACATTACAGACTTATCTTTCTAACAGGTTTTTGAACCAAAATAGAATTCTAAAAAAAAGCTCATATTGCTTAAAAATAAAGGCAATTTTCAATAATGAAAATAATAAAAGGTTAAGTAAAATAAAATTCAAAGACCAAGAATGCAAAGAATAATCATACAAGGAAAATATTCTAAAGTTGTCAGCTCAAATTACAAATCCTAAAACCTTCGATAATATTGTGAAAGTTAACTAGTATAAAAAGATTTTTTAAGTCCATATGTTCCTTAACCAATGCAAACAATATTTGTTATCTGATGAAAATGATCGGATGGTGTTTGTAGAGGTGACATGATATGAAAGCAAGCTAAATAAAAAGGTTTCAAGTTTTATATACCTTTGCCCCTTTGTAATCGTTGAATTGAACGACGAGAAAAACCTTAACTATACAAAGTCAGTATATATTTCTTTTAAGAGGGTGTCTACAAAGGAGATGAAGGAAGTTGTATTACCCTTAAATTAAGATTCAGATTTGTGTTGTCATAAAAAATATTCTAACTTGATATTGAAACAAGGTCATAATTAATAGTTTATTGTCAGTAAGCTGGATGCAAAATTTAAGAAACTATCATAAATGGAAAATCGTATTGAAAAGATTATTAAAGTTTTTACATAAATGTTATATAGTGACCATAGAGGCACTATGATAGATTCTATTAATTTATATTTCAACAATGATCTAAATGGAATGTGAAAACATCAATTAAAGAAATTAAGATTGATTCCAGCTATGGACAACGTGTCAGATGATTATGCTAGCAGTATTTTGCATCGATTAAATAAAGTTTCTTCACGGAAATACATAATTTAAGATGAGAAATAAATTTCGTACAGGATTAGTCGTACAGAAATGAAATTATATAGGTTAAGAAAGCTTTTCGCGGAATTTGAATACAAATACAGATTGTTGGTTTTATTGAAACGTTGTTTTTTTTTTGTATTTTTTATGGATCGAGTTTTGTTCAAATCCTATCGGAATTCGAAATCTGTATAAAGCACTTTAATTTCTTTAAGAAATTCTGTTTATCGTATAGAAAAATTACTCTATTCACGTGGGGACTCATTTATTAAAAGTACATAACAAGTGAAATCCATTAACAACAAAAGTGGTTACACACTCTTTTAAAAGCAATGATATTTCAAATAACATATTCACAATTTTTTACAAAGTGCACCTTAACATGCTTCCTTCGCACTTGCAGAGTTATCCAGCCTAGTATTGATAAGCAGAAAAATTTGCTTTTAATAAGAATTTTTTATTAGTATTCATGAAAATTTTGGTTTCAAAGAAGCCATATCCTTTCCTCACTTTTTATTCCTTATTGATTAAGAATATTTGAATGTTGATTGTGTCTGAGTTATATCATTTGGCATTTAAGGAACTTTGACGCAATTTGATCTCAAAATTTAATATTCAATTTTTAATTTTACTGTTTGGGATAGTCACTTTAAGCAGTTTTAATGCTTTGTCAAATATTAAGTTATGAGCAAGATAGACAGTTTGACTTTCTTCATTCTTTGTTTTGTAAACAAACTTGAGTCTTGTTATTGTTTAGAATGTGGTTTGTTGGTATAAGTTTCAAATACATGTAATTGTCATTTTGTCAAAGAAATGGCAATTCCATATTTACATTATTTGTATGACTCGAGCTTTGTTTACAATGAATTCTTACATCTTTATCTCTCTTATACCTGACTTCTAACATTCAAATTTTTTCAAAATGCGCAAGTAAACAATTTTATACATAAAAATTTGATCTACATTGTAAAATCGTGTCTAAGTCCCTTTAAATTTGTTACTCAGAGAGCAATATGGCCCATGCGCCCTCTTTTTGACGTCATGAATTTAACTTTTAAATTTGTTTCACTCTTTTTTAAAAATTACAATTTAAAAATTTAGAATACAAGATCAGTAGTAAAAAATATTCCAAACAAACGATTACTCCATTTATTAACCACCCACACAATACACGAAGGGTTTCTTATCTACTTTCATGGTATTGCTCAGTTTAGGTATTCAGTTTTTCAAAATGCAATTCAAGCATTGTAATTTTTGGATTGTTTATATAAAAAAGTTGTTTGCAGGTCACACCAGTCACATGTACGTTTAGGAATCTAAGATTTCAGACCAACAATGAACCATAACAATCCAGAATGTAGGTGAGATAAACATCAAAACAAGTATAACGTATACCGTCTCTTATCTACATAATGAACTCAACATTTGACAAAACGGAGTTGGAACATGTGAACAGTCAAATATGTTATGATAAATGCGTGCTTTGACTGTCCTTGGGACAATCTTTGTGTTGATAACCTTATTAGTTGATAGAACTTGCTAAGGCTTTCACCTTTTTTAACTTTCTGTTATCTTAACAAGTTTGAAACATTACATTATATGACTACTGGTGGCTTAATGTAATTAATTATGAAAAAGGAAAGAAAAAGAAGATATATGGATGAAAACTAGTTAACAGAGGCAAAAGTAGTTGCAAATGTTTTCATATATGTTTTCGAGATATCATGGCATAAATCTTTTGTTTGCTAAAAGAAAAATACATGTACATCCTTTTTCGACAATATAATTTTATGTAGAACGCATTAAACCAACACACAGAGACAAGAAGGACATCATATGCCTGTTTTGTTTATATGCCTGTTCATTCTCCCAAAAAAACTTCAAAGGCATTGTATTTATGATAATACATGTATACCATGTAATTGATATATATATGACAAATTCTAGATTTTAATGACCAGATTCAGACGCGTTACGAATAACACATAAACCGTCATGATCTTGAACTGATATATATGTCATTAAAGATAAACCGAATAAACCGGACACCTGTTTATTCCATCGTAAACAGCCTGTATATGACCTTGTTTCACCGATTCGCTCTTCAGTATATCTTAAACATTGATTTCACCTTGTTTTCTGAAAGTTTGATATCGATATAGTCTTGAGGTAGCAGCCATTTATACTCTTTTCATCTCGATAGAGACAATTTAATTTCATTATTAAATTAAAATCTTGTATACTCAAAAAGAAATAAATACAAGGCATATAACGACAGGCAAAATTGACCGTTTATAGAAGCGTAATATACTTAAGTTGTACTATTTAGGAATCATAAATTTTCATTAGGTAATATTTTGTGGGTGATATTAATTAATACTATTATAAATTAATTATAACTGTAAATGAATGTTAATTCGTGGAAAGAGGGCCACGATTGTCACGGATATTGAGCTACCGTGAGTTTTATTTGTTTAACATTAACGCAGGCGAACTATTGAACTTGCTGATGCTATGAAAGTCGCATGCAGCAATGCCGAAACAAACCAACTACCCCTCCCACTTCGAAACGGATAAAATGGCCATTATCTTAGAGAAATACAAATAAAAATTATAATACTGAAGAATTTACTTCGGAAGAAGAAAGGCAAATTTTATTATAAATATTTCATAAATTAAGAAGGCCCTAAACTTTGAAAATTCTACAGAAAACAGTATTAATTTTGATATTTACAATTTCAAATGCGTGTAAATGATTTATACAAAGAACAGTTCATTTTCTTCAACAAGTAAAGTACTGCTGAGACAAACAGTCTTCTTTCAATCAACGCACAAACAGTGGACGATAGAAAGCAAGAATAGGCTATGTTCTTTTTTAATCCCTTCGTTTTTCAAGATACCTTTCTTTTATATTCAATAAATTAAATTACGATATTAATTGTGAATTTAGACCACCATATGGCTGTAACCAAGGATTCTCTTTGAAGTGATTTGCTTCATATTAAGCACTCTTTTGACCTTTGTAGATCTTATCTGCTAGAAGTTGTGAATAGTGACAACAACCATGAATTTTATTCTGGCTTTCATTTCATTTCTTGGGCTTTTCTTTATTGCATATTGCAAAGACCATCCACTTAGCCCGATCATAAGGAAGGTAAGAGCTGAAGAGAGTTTGAATGATGAAGAGAAGACACTTCTAGCGAGATCAGAGGAACGAGATTTGCCACAATCTTTACAGCGTCTTGTGAGAACTGCACTTACAGGGTACGTACTTGAGTATCTACATCTAAAGCATTGTGAAGTTAATTGCTTTGCACAATGATATTCATATCTTTATTTTATGTTTGCTTAAAGGGAGCACCTTTGCTGCAGAAACACTCCCCTTCCCTTGGTAACCAAATCTCGTCGTGTTGCCAGGCACCATATGGTAAACAATAAGTAAGTCTGTGATCATGTTTATATATTTTTTTTCATTATATTAGTGTCGTTTCAGAGATGAACATTGAAAAATACCATTGCTTACATTAACGTATGTTAAAAGATTGGTTGCAACTTATGTCGCTGAGTACTACAAGGAAGTTGTTGAAGGCGCATGTCCACACGAACACATAGTCTGCTGTAACATGTACATAATGGTGGCATACAAGTGTGTCTGTACGTGTTTTTAATTTCACAGCATCTCCATTTCTATTGAAATCTTTTTTTAAATATAAATATTTAATAGTTTTTACAACTATGTTATTTGTTTCTATTTTTTTTTACAGATCTTAAAGACCTGCACGAAGTTGCCCTCTCCTTACTCGGATAGAGCTTAGCAACGAGATTTCTTGTCAAAAAAGAAAATAAAAATTGTCATTGCTCAACGTGATTCTTTCTTTTCTGGGTATATATAGAAGCATTGAAAATGTATAGATAATGAAAATATTAACTAATATTTACACTGATACTATCCCAAAATTTACAATTGATGATCTATAATAAGTAACTAACGAAGGGGTACAAGGTATGATGGTGTTCATTTTTTAATATCACTTATTATTTTGAAAGATCCAACCGTTTGAAAATTTTTATCAAGGTCAAGATCTAGTAGATGAAAGTGCCTACAGGTTTATAGAATTTAAGATATAAATTCTTTCAATGATGCTTCATAACATTAGCTTTGTTTGATAGAGTGTACCGGGGCTAAAATTTTTGGTAAACACAATGAAAAATCATGTTGAAAACTGTCATTTTCAATGAAATATAAAGAGTTTGAGAAACAAATTTCGTCCATTTTGTTGAAATTGTTTAATTTTCTATATAATTCCTTTAAAGCCGTAAAGTACGGGGAAAAGATTCTTCAAATCAATTATGACGTTATAATGGTTCTAGCACCAACAAGACACTCTGTAATCATTCACTAGATCTTGACCTTAAGAACGTTGTGATTTTCAAAATTTACATTTACCAATATGTTGTTTTCGAAATCACTATTCCCAAACTTTTTTTTTTTTTTTACAAAATTAAAGATAATATAATAATTAATACTGACACAATCTTTTTTCAGTTTTAATCGTGTCTCACAATAAATCTTAAACCAAACAGTGTTTATAGATTTTGTTGTGAGAATTTGCAATATTTGAATATATCTAAACTAAAGGTCTTTGTATTCTACTTCAGATTGTTTATTCTGATAGTAACTTGCTAAGTAAGACAAACTCTTAAATATCTAGACCAGAAAAATAATGTAGTTTGAGAATATTATATATTGATTAATAAATACTTTTAAGATTATTCAATTTTTGTGTACTTTGTTAAGGCATTTTATATTCTTTTCATCTATGACAACCAATCGGTTCTATGCATTAATCTTGGCTTTAACCCAGATGAAATAAGTTGAAAGTGCAAATTAAATCACGAATGTTTGATTTTATTAATTTACTGATTACATAATCGAGTAAAGTCATCCAATCAGTCCAGCATTAAAGAGGTCTTGCAAAGCACTAGATGCTCCTTGATCTGTAAAACAAGGGGAAAAAAAACATTGAACACTTTTTACAATTTATATGATATTTTTCATTCAATAATTTATTCATATGGGATCAAATTCTAATAAAAACAAAGAAAATCAATAGTCATTTTAAAATATATTGAGGACAGAAGTTTAAAAATGAACCGATATGGCTAGTGCAAACAATTTACTTCAGCCTTCATGAACTAGCACATACCTATGCACTGGTTGCCGACTTTTTCATATCCTTCACAACAGGAAAGATGGTGAGCCGGACATCTTCCAGGGTATTCAACAACCATCGTCTTATTAACCTCCACCATTTCTGTTGTTGTCCTTTGAAAAAAAAATACACAGTATAATTATATTTATTTTTGTACTATATACAATTTATACAATATGAAAAATAATATATCCTTGTTCATATTTCATTAATAATAAATAAATGATTATTTTAGAGCTTTCTACCTACATCTATAGAATGTATGGTTAGCAATTTGAACAATGCATTGACACCAACTTGAATCATTTTTATATTTTTGATAAAGTGAATGGAATATATATCGTTAAAGTTTCTAGTTAAAATTGTATAGAAATCAAGTTTTTAGTTAAAATTGCATAGAAATCAATCAGACATACATAACATGAGATACCACATCCTCGCACAGCCAGCCGTCAGCTGAGGTTGGGGTCTCTCCAAATTTGCAGTCTCTTTGGTAGGTGGTGTTAATAACTCGTGTAACATTTTGAGGTTCAACGCCAACTGTTGTTACAGTTTTTCTTATTGGCTCAACGGTGACATCACAACACCAATGCTCGCTGTATTGAAACACATAGTTCTATGTTTGACCCAAATTTAAATACATTATGCCAAATAAGTTATAAATATCGGTTAAGTATGCAAAAACATTTGCAAATTATAAAGTATTCTAAATCACATATAATTTAAATTTGGATAGATATGAAAAACATACGCGGTTCCAGTACGCCTGTTTCTGTATAAAGTTGATGCTTGGCAAACGATTACTCCAAGAATTGCTACAGCAACTAATCTTAACATTTTCAAAACGATCTTGCTAACAAATGCGAAATAAAATGGCGGTGCGATAACTCCAGGTCTTACACGGCATCTTATCAGACCTATTATTATATGTCACAGCTAGGAACGTAATTCTAAGATCAAAATAAACCAATCGTTTTTAAGTGTAACGGCAATAAAGTGTTATAAGAAAGGATTTTTTGTGATTTTTATTTTTAAAAAATACTTAGCTACTTAGCAAAAGATATGTTTATTTTATCAAGATAAAATAATCCGAGCTTCAAACATAACAGAAAAAAACTAAAGATAATGTAAAACATGCAAGGATTTCATTGCAAAATAAGTTTTGCAATTTAGTTGTAATAATCTTGTTGTAATAATCATACGTATATATTTTAAACACGCACATGTTTAGATTTAAACAATAATTCTGCAAATGTATCAACCGTTTTTTGATAATCTGTGTTTTTGAATCATCAGTTAAGAAAACAATGAAATGAATGATACACACATCAGTTTTCAAATAATTGCGAAAAACAACATAATCATTTGTTCATTAACTTTTGCCAGACTAATCTTTCATCTTTGTATTTTGACAGTTAGCACTACCTAAGTCCTCCTACAAGTTACGTTGTGACACAGTCGCGATAATATACAATAAGTTTACTATCAACGTTTACTAACAACAATGACAGCTTTATTCTTTGGTTTTTATTTTGGTTTACTTTGCGTTTCGTTTGGTTTTTCAGAAAGCTTCGATCAGAGCCGAAGAAATCTGGATAAAAATCCAAATGACCTTTCAGATGTAAAAAGAAATGCAATTGGGACCAACACTACAATTGAGTAAGTTTTCTAAAATATTGGTACCATGCGTCTTATTGCCAGCTACAATACCAATTCTTTATAATATTTTAAGATGAATGATTTATGAAAATGCACATAACGTTAGAGAATGATAACTCCTTGATGCTTTCCTTTAAAAAAAAGTCATTGGTGCTGTTCTGTTGAAACAACTAAAGAGGCCATTGTTAGCAAATCTACTCTGATTTACACAACAGAGGCTGTACAGATAGCTTCTAATCATACTTGTGGCTTCCTGGGACTTCAAATCTGTACAAATCACCACACTGTCTACAAGTAAATACATACATGTATTTCAACAGCTCTCTTGAAGTAGACGGGCAGAAATTAAAAAAAATGTTTAAATAATAGACATAGACTTGGACTGTTATTTTAAAATAAGCTGCAGATTTATTATTATTGTAAACACTACTTTAAAAGTTTTAGTACTCATATAGAAAACTTATTTTCTTCTATAATGCAATGAATATATACATATGATTATCTGTTACATGTATTGACTTTACAGGACATAATATTGATAATGTGTGTTATTTTTAAAAGTAATCCGGTGTCCAATTATATGCTTTTTATTTTCATCAGAACAGTTTCAAGATTAATTACAACTTATGAAAATAAAACAATTCAAATGGAATGTCCTAAGGAAAATCTTGTTTGTTGTGCCGGAAATATCCACCTGGCTGGAAAGTGTATCCGTACGTTTTGTTATGTACATGTAACTTGTTTCAAATATATAGCATTTAAAAGTACTTGTAGAACGATTTACTTTTGCTTTCTACATTAGATTATAGCATTGTAATCTTAGTTTTGATCTTTTTCAGCTTTGAGTGAGGTCTCGCACATTTTAGGGACATTGGGATAATTATAAATTTGCATTATATGGACGAGAGAAAAAAATAAACCGAAAAATATGGTGTGCAGTTTTAGTTTGTTCGTTTACATTTGTCAGTGTCTTTGTGATGATACTACGAATCGATTTTGTAATGTATATCCCAATACATTTTATTTATTGACACATTAATATTTAATTCTAAAATTGCTGAAAACTATATAAATTGGTACATATAAAAAGTAATCATTCTTTAAAGTTCCTCGATCCTAAGCGTCAGGGTTTTTCCATCCTTAAAATGTTATTTGTTAAAAAAAAAAAAGGCGTGATAAAATCTATCAGAGAGGCCCTCAGTCTTTTTTTTTATTTAATAATTTGCATTTGATATCTTCTAATACTCAAAGAATGATATCTGACTCGTAAATAATGAAAATATGTATATCAAAATCCCTAAGAGTCGTGTAATAGTGGACATAAGTGTCGTAAATGTATAATATTTTAAAAAAATAAAATATTATTTTTATTTATTTGAAACAAACCCTTAACCCCCCCCCCCCCCCGAAACCCCCCCCCCCCCCAAAACCCCCCAAAAAACCACCAAGCGATATAAATGTCTGTCCAAGATTTGACGATCTCAATTCATGGATGTACAATATTTTAACGCACTTAACAAAAACAACACGCAAAGGGTTTCAAATAAACAAAATTACAATACACAGACAAGCCAAAGCTAGGTTACTTGTACCAGGAACTTTTGGAATAGTGAACATTTGAAATGTCTTATCTCTAAGAATTATATTATGATGCAGTTTAGGAACCATGGCATGTGTAAACACTCCCATGGTCTCTTATTTACTATATTTAGTAAACAAGTTTTCCACTCGGAACGTTCAGGTCGAAGACCTTTAGCAATGACAATGTTTGAAATCTTCATTTTTTCTTTGTGTATTTTTCTGGTTGCGGGCGATCCTTTAGACTTCCTAAGTGATGAGGAAAAAGAACATGTCGGTAACATGCATATTTTAGACCTTCCAATAAATGCTCGACGTGTTGTGCGTGACGTCACATTGCACGGGAATGCAACGTGGGTATTGCTTTGTATTTAAGTTAATATTAAATTTTAATTTCATATGTTGTTTCGATGTTTGTACGAAAGACATGGCAGCTAATCTTTTGGGTATTTGACAGCTAATCTTTTGGGTATTTGAAGTAATATTATATATATGAAATATATTCAATGTTATGCTTCCAAGCTGTTTAATGATTCTATTTGATGGCTGTTGTATGTTAAAGGAATCTCTTAATTGAAAAGGAATCAGAACAGAAACATAAAAAGAAAATCAAACTGAATATTATGTTCATTAGACATTTTTGATAAATGATATAATTACACTCATTGTTTATTATTCTAATTTTTTCAGGAACCATTGGTGCTGTACTGTGGCTACAACAAGGAATATCACAGAGACGCATTCTCAGTTAATCTACACAAAAGAGATCCGAGACCGTGTATCGCACCATCACTGTGGATTCATGGGTCTTCACCGATGTGCCAGACACCACTACTACTACGTGTAAAGTGCATATACAGTAAAAACACGCTTATAACGAAGTGCCACGGAAGGGCAATTTTACTTTGTTATAAACGTAATTCGTTATATCCGTCAAGTTTACAACATGTTATTAAGTCTCAAGGAATGAAAATCACTTCGTTGTAAGCGTCAAATCATTGTAAACGTATTCGCTTTAAACGTGTTTTATTGTTTATAGTATAGAATTAGGTTCTTTTCTAATAAGTTAAATGTTCTGAATATCAAAAAGAAGACTCCTATTGTACAACATTCCCCTGTTCTCTTTCAGCTCTGTACCGCAATATAAAACAACATACTCAATTAAGGTTATCCAAATGAGTTGTCCAAACCAAAATTTGGTGTGCTGTAAAGACTACGTTCTAGTGGCTGGGAGTTGCATACGTGTGTATTTTACTACATTTGTTAAACAAATCCATGTTATTTTTTTAAATTAAGTAATACTTAAACTGTATAATCATGAAATGAATAAAATTATTATAAGATTGGTTTATTCTACATAATTTTTACATCATTTTAGACAATATTTTAAATCCCTTTCTTTCTATTTTTGTAGCTCTGAGTGAAATTCCCAATATTAAAGATGACCTTATTAACCTTCATAATGGCGGGGTCGTTGTTGGATAATTATCAATTGTGTTTACAAACCATTTGATTTCATGTATTTGGATATTGAGGTGCATCATACAATAAAATTTAAAAGATACTCAATTCCTTTTGCATAATTATATAATTACACACCAATTAAATAAATGATAATCAATCTTTGAAATTAGTTAAATTTTCTTTTTTACATCAAAGGTGGCTTATCCGTTTACAAAAAAGTGTAAATTCAATGTTTTCCAATAATTTTTCGAATATTATTTTTTCTTAACGCATCTAAAACGGCAAAAATAAAACATATGAACTTTATATCATATATTACAAGATTATTCGTCAAAACATATTTCATTAGATGTTATTTTCTAGAAACCAACATACATTCACTACACCAGAACAGATTTTTGAATTTTTTTTTCACTTAAACATACTTTAATAATGTGATGAACGGCCATAATAAAAAGTAAATAGGTTAAGAAAATATTAATATGAAATTATATTCCGATTTCAATTAAATAATAGAAAAAAGTTTTTTCCTCCTTCAGCTGGTCAATAATTTTGAATAAAATTTATCTTTATGTGAAAGAAGAAAAATAAACTTCACTTTCTTTATAAGAAGCTTTCTATAACCCCCCCCCCCCCCCCAAAAAAAAAAATTAGTTGGACTTCCCCATTAAAAACCCGGTGTATCTGTCTGGTGCGAACTCCTTAAAGGACAGATGACACTTTCCTTGAAAAAAAAAACCGTATCGTCTGACCTGAACCTTCTACACTGTTACTCGTCTGTACCGCACGTCTGACATGGCACAACGTGAGCGTGTTCGAAACGATGGTAACAAGAAACATTGCCCGTCTGAAGCACCAAAGAAAGCATTTTTACTGTTAACGCAAATATTTGTGAAACATTTAATCATTATGTTCCATAAACAATAATGAAAAGTACATTGTAAATTATTATAATTGTTGATCAGATCGTTAACTATTTCACCTAATCCAGGTTTTTTTTTTTATTTCTTCCATGTTGCGATACATTTTATTTTATGCATTTCTTCTCTTTAAAGAAAAAAGAATATAACAACAATATAGAATTATTTCATTCCAAATATACAGTATTTGAGTATTTGATACAGCTGGCTTTTTCACAAACATTTTCATCCTCCTTCAAATTTGTCTAAAGGTCTGTTTTATCATTTTGTAGCACACAAGTATTCTTTCAAAAATAAACGAAAAATGAAAGTAGCCAAAAACTGTTAACATAAACTTCTAAACTTCTCAGTTCTGTACTAGACGTAAGATAAGGAAATGTATTTGGAAACGTATCGAAATTTAAATTGTCTGTCTGATGTTTAACAAAGCTTTGAAAAATTAAAAGAACAAATATGTATCTGTATTCTAAATCTGCATTTGTAAAATTTTATTGAAATGTTTCTTACAAGATGACAATATGGTATATATAAAACTTATGAATTGTCTAACTTCCATTCCCATAAGATCCCCTCCCGAATTGCTTAAAACGTTGCCCTTGTGCCTTATCAAGCTGTATTGTCCTGAACGTATATTGATAGTTCTGTGTAGTTGAATTAATAGTCACCATGAAAATTACAGGTAAGTTACCAATTCACAATGTGCATAAATATAATGTTCATCACTGTGTCCGATCCATCCGTCAAAATATATCACGTAAAAGGTTAAAAAGGATTTTAAGATATAAATAGTGTTAAGTATCTTGAGTTTCAAAGTTATTATAGAGAACCGCGTAAAAATATCATTAACTGTATAAACATTTATAAACATAATATTTCACTAGTTTTGTGGAGATCCAAACTTAACGTGCACATTTGTTATTAATTTTATTGCCTTCTAACATGAATTTTAAAGTGTTCGTTATAGATTTGACCCCAAAATGCAATTATGATTTACGAAGCAAAACATCAAACATGAGAGTAACAAAAACGGCAAATGATGGAAATGAAATGCTATTGTAGGACTTTTAGGTTTTTTTTTTTTAAACTGCCCGTGTGATCTCTATAACAGCTGATAAAATACACATGGCTTATATTTCTAGTTTTCCTCCAGTGTATCTGTCTCTCGACGTGTTTAGTCTCTGTTCATGGGGCTCCACAAAAAAGACAAATCCAGGCAGCCCTGGCCTCGGCTTTTGGTCAAGCTATGGGTGAGCAGGTCCAAAAGTTTGTGAGCACAGCCGGAGACTACCTCCTTAACGCTTTGTTTGGCGAGAGTCCCTATGTAAGTGGCACATAGTTATATGATTGCTTTACATTGCTATGTAATATGAAGAGCCAAATTTAAAATAGTTGTGGAATAACACAATAAAATGTTGATAGAAAATTTATAAGGAAGTAAAAAAAACCCAGGCTATATTGTAATATTTTGAAATGTGATTAATAGCAATAGAGGGGCTGATTATTATTATGATTATGTTAATTAAAGTGTGTAATGTCTTTATGCCAGACCACTGTCATGGGTCGAGGAGTTAAACTTGGGGGAAGCGGAGGAATTGTCACCATTCAAGACATTGCAACTGGTATCATTGTCTCAGGATATGGACAGACTCAAGAAGTAATATAGTCTCCAACCATAAACTCAAACCATATTACTTGGGTTTTTTTAACCTATTGACGTTCCGTTTATTCTAATGTTGTTTTTTAAAATAATAATTTCAGTTGGCAATGGGGGAAGCCACTGCTAATTTTATTACCACTCTGTACAAGGGAGGATACATAAGCATCGATGATCTTCACTTGGCTCCAGTTAGAACAACTACAGCATGTAGGTATCCTCGTGGTTTCATCAACATTCGCAATATTTTTAATCATTTAATACAAAAAACATGGATTTATTATAGGGTTGATGATGTATTGCAGTGCAATATCTAAGGACATATTGTATTGATAGTTTCACTGATCATGAATAAACGTTTCCCTGAAACTAAACCCACGAAGAATGATGCGATCGAATATCTAATGAAACAACATCAAATAAAAAAATTATGAATACTTATCAACTTTCCTACAATTGAGTCTTTCATTGCTATAGTAAAAAATTAAGATAAAAAAGGGCAAAACAGCTAGATAAGATATTGCGGTCTTATTGTAATTAAATTGATTTAATTTTTCATCTGTTCTATATAGTGCCCTGTGCAGATGCTTTTCCACAAAAGGTGTGTGAATCATACAAAAATTTGGGATCTTGTTCACCTGCTCACGTGACTTACAGCTTTGCCCACACGCACTGCACAAAAACTTGCGGGTATGTGCAGTTTATGTATTTGAAATATATATATATTCAATTAATTTAGTATATTAGTACAAATTTTTTTTATCTAAATCTTATCATCTAGAACTCATTAACTGTTTTTTTTTCTATTCCAGAGGGTGTTAAATATACAGTCATCAACTGCATGAAATCTACATCTTAAAGAGAAATGTATATGAAAAATAAACTTTTAAAAAGATTTAATATCCACTTTGATATAACATTTCCTGCCAACTAGAAAAATAATCTAACATTTCCTGTTGTATTTGCAAAATGCAAATGATTTTTGTAAAGTTTTGGAAACTATCTAAATTTTTAATCTGAACGACTCTCCTTTTCTAACAAGTGAAAAGCATTTTTGGAGTTTTCCCAAATAAAACATTGGCTGTTTAAAGTCTTTTATATTTGTTTATCGATGTCAAAGTAATTTTGTCCAATATTAATTTGTTCACCATAAGCTTACAAATTTCCTCGGCAGAACTGGTAGCATCCGCGTTTGGAATTATTGCTCATAGAATGTTAGCTGCGTATCAACTTTCATAGATAATGGAAAGAGTGCAAATATTTGATGTTAAGAGAAAGAGGGAATATCTTTAGGAATTAAACATTTGAAATTGGTAAAATGATAAAAGCTATCTGCTAAACTTCTATATAAACTTCTGATATATATCGACTCGACGAATTGCATACTTGGAAAGTTTAAAAGTTAAGCGTGTACTCATACTGAGTCTTGAAGCTTTGAGACAAATGTCTATTAACATTCTATTCACGGTCTCCGATAGTTTTGAAATGATTTGATGAAAAATTAAATATAGAACAAACTAGAAAATAGACATTAAATCATTTGCTTTCTCTATTAAGTTTCAAATGTTGTACCCATCGAATTATTTTTTACATCCACGTGTTTTGTTTAATAATTGATACACATTCATACAAATATTTTTAATATATGATAATTATCGATGAAAATAACCAGATGCTCATTTTATTATCTTTAAAGCAGTTTATATGGAGCATTGGAACGTCCATCACTCTTAGTTTTGAAAAAATATATATATTTAATGCGAAAATGGGTTTCAAATACTGAGTGCAATTTGCATCTTTTATTTCGACAACATCTAGAAGGAGATTTATCGCCCGACTGGAATGTTGGCATTATGCAGTTTTATCAGATCGTCCTTGATGTTCGGAATCTCACTCAGGGCTATAATAACAAATAAGGAAACAATGTTATATGGTGAAACTCATACTTAAAACTTATTTTTTAAAGAAGCACGGTCAACATTGTGGTCAAAATTTGTTTTTTCGTTTTAAATGTGCACGATGCTTCAGTAACGCATTTTTATGGTCAACCATTTTGAGTGTCAATCGTCGAGTTATATGCAAGATACAGGGCTCACACCGCTCTCTTATGTAAACAAAGCTGTAGATAAAAGTTACCAGGATGTAATTAAGGAGAAATATCATAGATTTTAAAAAGAAAGCATAAGCAACTTACGAATACAGTTGTCTGCTACAAGAATATAATCTTTGCAACACACCAGATGACTACTTGGACATGTTGTGTGAATGGTTCGATAAGTGTAAGTCGTTTTGTACGCTGGAACAGATCTGAATTTAAAATTAATTTTTATATTTACGTACATGAAATAAAGATGAAAACAGGGGGTAACAAAAACACTGCAAAAAAAAAAACAACCCCGTAAGGCTAGTAATGGACAAAACAATGCAAGCTTAATTTTATAATCAGACAGCAAGATGCAAAGGAAGTTTGATAGAGTATATATATTTATCTAGACTAATATCATCTTGGGGATCACATACAGTGTTTGATGCAACTGGAAAATGAAAATGCAAACGTTGATTTATGATAAGGTACATGTAAGCAACGTTTCTGAATACTAGTATCTTACACGTAGTAATAATGATGCCTGGCACATCGACTCAATCCCAGAAATCCGCAGTGATGATGACTGACTCTGTCCTTAACCTGCTTGGTGTATATCAACTTTGAATGACTTTGGACGATTCTTCTGGTTGTGGCCACGTTACAGCACCAGTGGTTACTAAAAGGTTGTGTAAATTGAAACACATATTCTTTTTGTTGTGTAAATTCTTTTGAACGATTAAATATGAATGAACCATCACAATGATAAATAAATTAAATTAACTTAATTTTCATGTTTATCATGTTGTTCATTAATATGAATTTTTTTAACTATGTTGAATGTGATTGGTCAAGACATGTTTTTCCTCTGAAAAATAAAATTGTGTCCTTTATGTTGATAAAGCATAGCAACAGGAACCTGTTCAGACAACAGGCGTTATCTTTACTGCATGAAGTGTATGCCTGTATGGTTTATATCATAGACCTTTTCTGATGTCATCAATGCGTTTAAAAAAAGGAAAATGCAAATGTAATTTAACATCAGTTGATGTTGATGTACATGTATCCATTATTACATGTATGAAAAAATATTTTCGCCAACGTAAACAATGGTGCCTTTTTTCAAGATGACAATTCCACTGTTGTTCTTACCTGCATTCAATATATATGGTAATTATTTTATAGCTGAAATATCATTATTATATTAAAAAATGATCAACATGGATGATAATAACTTACGTGGCATTCCCGTGAAGTGTAACCAGGTGACTGTCAAAAAAAGAAAACAAATCATTAAAAGCGAACAACTAAAATTGAACACACGCGTACACTTTATTTATTTTTAATTAATCTTTAATTATCAAATCGTTTACCTTAAATGTAGCTTTTCCAAGAGAGAGTGTTGTACATGTTGTATAGAATGCATAAAGGTATTCAAGTTATGTAAGACGGTGGCATTTAGCTTCACATTCGTAGGGCTAATGGCGCGTCTAGAAAGCGCATCTAAATGTGCTGCAACATCGCTATTCGCGCATACCCTGCCACAAGTTGCTATGACAAAGTAGACAACAACCCCAAAAAATCGCATACTGTTCAGTTGTATTCAACGGGCAGGTCGTGTAAACATAGACTCAGACCAAGTCCTTGTCCTTGTTCTAATCACACTCCAATATTCATGGTTTTTGGTATTTTATCTACCTATAGGGGGTTCTGTTAGGGTTTGCTAGTTGTACATGTATTGAAATGCGTATTTACATGAAGATATATTTGTTTTTGGAGACAGCAAAACAAGATTACCATTGATTATAATTTGATATTTACTAGAAGAAAGTCATTTATTTATTCATCTTAACATTTAATCATTCATTTTTTACTCGTGGCGGATAATGTCTGATTGGTTTTCCAGCAATCCAATTAAAAATAAACTTGTAAATCCGCTCCCCTCTACGATACGCTAAAGCGATCATACGTGAGCGGATCTCAGATCAAATTTTAATCAGATTGGTTTTCGAGTTTCTTCACATGATTGTGTATTTTGGTTTGGACTTCCATCTATGGTGATACACGAAATTGTGTTTATATTTGGAATTGGTCAGATAGGTTTTTTTGGATGGACGTGGATGGTTAGTGCGAGTCGGAGTTTCAACACTTTATTCATAATATTCTTCAACACGGATTATAAAAAAATAACTTCTTTGCCATCCAACTGTGACTGTTGCAAAACAGTATGAATATTGAATTCTGAAATCGTCACCGGTTTTAAACTTTATAGCTCTTTGCATTGGATTGTACATTTGGTAAGGAGTATATCATTAGGTAAATTGTTTACTCTGAAATTGAATTTTTGTAGTATATGTTCGTTGAAAAGTATATAATTATTTCCGACTTAAAGAAGATGAAATAACATATTTATAAATGAGAATTATCTCGAAACATGCGTTTTGTGATTAACAAAGGAATGATTTGCAATATGATACACTAGTTTTTAAGACAATTATAGGAATTTGCTTCGGGGAAGGCACGTAGCACAAGGGGGTCGGGGGTGGCCTACATATAAAACAGTGAATTCTAAAGCAGATGGTCGCCCCTACTTAGTGAGACTAAGTGAAAAATGAAGATAAAAATAAGAAAATGAAGTGAAGTTGAAGATAGAGATGTAACACGCACCCCCCCCCCCCTTTCAAAAAAGATGCTACGTGCATGTTGCGCTAATATGTATAATCCGCAATAGGTAAATTCTCAAAAGTTATTATTTTAAAATTATCAAAAACAAAATTCAACCAATCAGACAGTAGATAAAACTTTTCAATGCGTTGAGTAAGATTTCATCAAATATTTGATCTTTCAGTCTGGAGCTATGTAATTCAGTCACTGTTTTAGTTACCATTCAGTCACACATCAGCTGACTGAATGACAGGGGTTACATCCTGTGTAACAACTAAACCGATTAGATCGAGCATACAAGTTCTTTAGAGGATGGACCAAGCAAATAACTAAAGGAGACGCCTTTGGTATTGCATTAAGCAAGTATTTAAGTAAAGAAGATTTAGTAAGAAATTTTATATTAAACGAAATATACAATAAATATATTTGTATTGATTCAAGGTTGATAGTTATAGTGTCGTAATACATCAACAGCATAATGTACGTTCACGTTTATGAAAGTAAAATAGATCTAATGATTTTTTTTCTCCCCTATCAGTTGTCTTTGTAAGG
Organism: Magallana gigas; assembly: GCF_963853765.1. Classification (NCBI taxonomy): domain Eukaryota; kingdom Metazoa; phylum Mollusca; class Bivalvia; order Ostreida; family Ostreidae; genus Magallana; species Magallana gigas. Next base: position 34,178,580 of record NC_088859.1, read on the forward strand.
ATACTAACAAAAACTAGGCTCGATCCAACTATATCAAAATTGCTATATAAAGAAGCTTCCCCGCTTTGACAAAACTATGTTGAAAGTACATAGAATTATGTTCAAGCTATACCGTTTAAGGTCACATACACTATTTGAATGACAAATTAATTTTAGAAGCTTTTATATAGTTTTATAGTTATATTAACTTCTCTTGATAAATTAAAGATATATTGAATCATAAATTTTTTATCACAAGCTGTTCCATTGAAACTTCTGTACGAACCTCCTGACATTCAGTAATTTGTTTCCGTTTGCAGTGCAAAATTTTGTTTTGTTACTTTTTTTTCATAAGATCGTGTCTATTTGAGTAATTGCAATGTCCGGACCTGTCCGACTAGTTGAAAAACCATCTTCAAATGTTTCACGTATGTGTCTATAGCACCTACCCCTTTATATAAAACCTGATTGATGTACATATGGGACAATGCCCGTATAAGGATTTGAGCTTAACTTCACAAATTAAATGATAAACAATATATACATGTACTTTCAGAAGAATTATATAAGGCTGTCTAATCAGTACTAAAAATAAATCTTCGAATCTAATATTTACAAATATTCCTAGGTTATTACACTAAATATTTATAATATTTACTTATTTACATTCATTCCATATCATTTAAATAACATAAAAAAGGTAAATGACATTTTGAATAACATATCTTATTTCATTAATCCCATCATAGCTCTGTGCATACCCGCATTCCAAAAGTATGATAAAATTAGGTAAAATTGCAACATATGTTCAACATATGTTCTGAGTAACTTATGTCAAACATACGTTGAACATACATTAAACATACGAATTTTTCACAGTATGTTGAACATATGTTGATCGTTTTTATGACGAACATATGTTTTAGAACATAAGTTTAACGTATGTCCAGCATATGTTGGACATAGGTGGCAATTTTACCTGTGTAGATAGTATAAATGTTTGTATGGAAAAGAACGATAACTCATACATCATTAAAAACAATTTCATGAAACACAATTAGGTTTTGCAAATTTAAGCAAAATTAAACACCCCAGTGCAATGGGCAAAGATTTAAGTTTAAGCTTTCAAAAGTTTTGATAGTAATTTCAATTTATGTAGATCTTTAACTATTCTGTACTTTAACAAAAAAATATCACCAGTAAGTTAATATTACAATGTAACTATTCCTTATCATTGGCACGTAAAGACTCATATTTACGAATTCTTGACTGGATTACACTGGATTTAAGAAAACCAGTAAACCAATTAATTTAGTTATTCTTCTAAAACGTACCTGTATTATATATATAAAATAAATGGAACATTTCTGATAACATTCCTTGGCCATCAGCTTGTACATGAACGCTCTCAAAAAATATTCCCCGTATTCGACGTAAAAATAACGCACGAAAACAAAACGGATATATAATCACGCAATATAAACTTTACATAATATTATATTATGCTACTTTTTATCTGTTGATGTTCTGCAATCCTCCATGAAAATAGCCATCTTACATTAATTAAATTTTTTGGAATTATGTTATCATTGTTTGTTCTCGAAACAAGGACTTAAATAAAACCGCTTACACCTATTTTCTTTTTTTTAGACCTGAAATTCAATTTTTATTCAAGTTAAAAGGGGTGCGTCTTTTTACCCCAATGAACCCCAATGAACCCCAATGATACCCCAATGAACCCCAATGAACCCCAATGATACCCCAATGAACCCCAATGATACCCCAATGAACCCCAATGATACCCCAATGTTACCCCAATGATACCCAAATACACCTAATGATACCCCTATGATACCAAATGATATCCCAATAAACCCCAATGATACCCTTATGAACTTTGAAATATTAAAACCCCAATGAAACTAAATGTGTGCATAGTTAAAAGATCTTCCGCGCAAGCGTGTGAATAAACACCGTGCATGTATATAATTAATATCAAGGGGTTATTTTTCCTTTTTGTTTTTGTTCATTTTTGACCTAAAGTTTTTCTTAATTCTTTTTTAAAAACTATTCTTTAAAATTAAAATAAAAAATCCAAACCATGGCTGAATATTTAGTGGAGCTGGCAGGGTTTTAAAAAATCCACACTGAAATGGATGATATATAAAATTTGTTCCAAGGTCAAATTTCTCTATAATTTTTTATTACTGTCCCAAATAAGAATATAAAGCAATTGGGGAGCAAAATTAAAAAGCAATTGGGGAGAGAGGGGTTATCCCATTCAACTTTCCCGTTTTCTGCATTCATCATTTATTCGTTAAGACGTATAACACAATCCGTTCATTGTTTACAAATAAAGTATAAGTATTAACTACCAATCTGCTGTGCATCTTCCCAATTCAAGGGTTTCTGATCCGCAACGCTTCTCAAAAATCGGTTTATATATAGCGGAGCGGATCAGAAAATCTTGAACTGGGAAGATGTCTGTCATGGTATAAAAATGAAATTATAAAACGCTAGCGTATGCGTGTTTATTTGCATCAGATTTGCTTGATCAAAAGTATCGGTCCAATTGTTAACTCGCCTTAAACATCCGCGTTCATGAAAATTTAAACACACCCCACCGATAATCTTCAATTGTTATTACGCACCCCTTTCCACTAAGCATTGGCTATTACGACGTATAGTTCGGTATGCGACGTTCAACTCCGATCTCCGACTGTATATGTCGTCAAGTTATTTTAAGGTCAAGATCTAGTAAATGAAAGGTGCCTACAGGTTTATGAAATTCAAGATATAAATTCTTTTAATGATGTTTCATAACAATATCTTTGTTTCATAGGGTGTACCGGGGCTTCAATTTTTGGTAAGCGCAATAAAAAATCTTGTTTTAAACAACCATTTTCTATGAAGTATGAAGGATAAAAGCAACATATTTCGGAGTTTTGTCCATTTTTTACAATTGAAATGTATCTAGAATGCCTACAGTCTCTCCAAAAACGACATTAAACAAGCTCTTGACCTCCTCTTTAAAATGATGTCAAATTGAATATAGGTACCGGGATTACTTTTCCCGTGATTAAATATCGAATGTCAGAGTATTATTTTATACATAATTACTTTAAAGCCGTAAAATACGGGAAAAGATTCATCAAATCAATTATGACGTCATAATGGTTCTAGCACCAAAAAGATACTCGGGAATCATTTACTAGATCTTGACCTTAGAAGTCGACGTCAACTTCCATTGCAGGGCGGATCCACGATTTGAAGTTGGGGGGGGGGGTGTCAGTTTTTGGCAGGGGGTTTGGGGCTGCATTGACGCTGGAAGCTCCTGGATTATAGAAATTTTGTACGGAAAAGTCTTCGAATTTTTCACTTTTTTTAAATGTCTTTATTAAAAGTATTTAGAATTTTTAAAGATTTGTAGATTCGCCCTTGGAAGCTCTTGGATTCTAGAGATTCGTAGGGCGGAAATGAAGTTTTCAAATTTAGACATTTGTGTATGGTGGCATTTCTCTGCCCCTTGTGTGCAAGTTATTTTTCTATCAAATATGTCGACATGCAAGATAAATATGTTGACCAAAACCCTCTGCCGTGCAGAAATATTAGAAATATTCTTACGAATGGCTGTAAATTAATCTGTTTTAAAGAATCAAGTTTAATGGTACGGTGTAAATGAAGTTTTTAAAAAAGATAACCATAATAAACATGGAAGAGTCTTTAAAAACACTATCTAGAATAACCAATTACTTAAAGGTGCATGTGTGACTGTTCAGATTTAAAAGAGCGTAACTAAAATGGGCAGTTATGGCAGAGAATGCTTATGCGTGTATTCAAATATGGGCAAATTGAATTAACTTGTTTGTTCGTTAATGAGTTATATAATATAAAACAAAATCGGATGTTCGATAAAAAGGTTATCATGAGAAAATATTGAATGAATGTAAATAAAAAAGTGTTATAGTAATTGATATCCAAATGTATCCCACTGTACATAATGAACCCCACTGATGCTACAATAAATCCCGATATGTACCCCAATCAACCCTATATTAGCAATGGACAGAAATATGTTAAAATGTAGTTAATCGCCCAATGAATATTGTGTTCTCGATTACTAATTGTCGGTCAATTACTTTATCCAATGTGATCGTTGTTGTACATTTTTATGGTAAATATTAATTTTCTTTGCATCTTGTGAAATTTTCCTAGTTCAATTCAATTTCTTTATTGCAAAAGACATACGTCTTATAGCACATATAATGGTGAACAATACAAAAATATACTAGGTAAAAATGACACAGGTGCTTAAGGACAGGATCGCCCCCCCCCCCTCCCTCCTTTCAACCCCCATCCCCAAGTATATAGATCCCCTGGACTTCTTCTAATTTTTTAAAAATGTTTCTTTTAGGTAATTGTGCAATGAATGTACATGTATAAATTAGAGAGAGAGAGAGAGAGAGAGAGAGAGAGAGAAAGAGAGAGAGGGGGGCGGCCAGAAAAAGGTCACTAATTGTGTTTTTCGTTAATTGGGTGAGATCAGGAGCTGTTAATGAGGCGTGACAACCCTGATGCTTTGATAACAATATACACCTTCAACAAGGATACTGCATATAAAACTACACGTAATTGAAGATGATTAAAAACTGGAAAAATCAGTAATTATCAAAATATTTATCAAACATTAATCCTTTCATTCACTTTTGTTCTGGTTTGCCCTGCTTTTTCGAATATTCGAGAAAAATACATAAAACTTACTACTTTAAGAAACATTCCTATTTCAAATTTATACCGTTGGTAAGTTAGATGATAACTTCAAATCTATTCAGATTCAATATTTATTGAAAGTTTTGAGCCTGAGAGAGAATTTCATATTATTAAAATATTTTTGTTAATATCGTACGTAGATTTACATACGGTATATGTTACATGTTAATAATATTGTACACTGTTAACTCACTCACTCACTCACTCACACACACACACACTCTCTCTCTCTCTCTCTCTTTCTTTCTCTCTCTCTTTCTCTCTTTCTCTCTCTCTCTGAAAACTGAAAATTACTCTTGAAAAGCAATTATTTTATACATCATTCGAAAAGACTATAATTGGAGCTAGGCTAAAGAGTTTTCTATATACTTTTTTAAAACAATAAAACATCCAACATGTTTACCTAACTATTAATGCGTTTTAAAAATGCACAAATTATGTGTTTGAAACAAAAAGATGATTTTGGTATCAATATCAATGAATTAATATATCTGATAAATAAAACCCAACATATCTAACACAAGAATGAGGTTTGTTATAACCAATCTCCATCACTATTACATGATCATCATACATAAAACAAACAAAAGGTCATCTACACCCCAATCTACAGTGGCAACTTTCTACCACTTTCACCCCCTTTACGCTACCAACAATATACTGTGGGGAAGCCCCCCCCCCCCCCCCCCCCCCGTCAAAGAACCTGGAGGTTACTATATGTGTATACCCCCAATAAACAGGTGTCAAAATGTATTGATATGCTCCTACAACGTATGGATGGATCCATTCTCCTGGGAGGGGAGGGTGTCATATACATGCATTCATACTACTCCACCCCATAAGAGAGTTAGTTTTGCAACATTATTTCTTCACTTCGATTGAAATTTTCACCGAAGACGCAACTTGTTCAAAATCAGCAGTTTTTGAGAATCCTGTGGCAATGGTGCAACAGAAGATTAAGAAGTTTAGTTGTGGCAACTGTAAAGAAGATTGCAAGACTCGCCGTGTTCACTGTGAGGTAAAGTACTGTAATTGCATGACATGTTTAATTTGAACAATGATCGCATAAACTTAAGAAGCTCTTTAATAATTTATGTTGAAATATAAACAATTTATAAAGTTAAGTTAACATGCCTTACAAACACACCTGTTTACCTTTTAATTGGTCCAATGATAAGTTGATAATTGGATAATAAATAAAATTAAAGAACCGAAACATATTAAAAGAAGTATTTTTAGCACAAACTGAAAGGCTGCAAACATTAGTTTAATTTCATTTGTGTATCAGAGTTAGACCCTAAATTTCAATCTTCGGGATTTTGATATAATTGCAACTCTATTTCAGCAAAAATTAGATTTTGTCAGTGTATATATGATGTGTTTGATGCCTACAATTTATGGAGAAATGTTAGGTGAACCTGTATTTTCCATGAAAGATTAATTCTTACTAAATTGGACGCGAAGCCTCTCGGTGCACACATGTGATCTGAGCGAAACCACCCGACCGTTACCAATAAAGTTATATGGAATTATAGATCTATATATTCTCACTATACAATCAAACAGAAAGAGATCATATATAATGGAAAATAATTATGTAATTAGGGATAGTCTTTAGTTTGGGGAGATAAGAATATTTTTATTAAATAAAATAATGAAATAAAACTAAGTCGTTTCTATGAAGTATGAAAAATATACTTGTAACATCGTGTACAGTATATAATTATAGCAATGCATGTTTAAAATTATACATCTCACAAGACCGACGATAACACAATTAATTTGGTATATACAAGTAAACTTCATCAAACCGAAAATATTTCTCAGTGTCCAGTTTAAATTTTTTGAGAAAATCTTAATTATTAAAGACAACACAGAGTAGAACCATTGCAGAAAAAATACATAACCCCGTTATCAGTTTCTTGTCAGTTTCAGCCGCTGCGGATTTCTACCAATCATTCAGGGCGTGTAGATATATACAAGGGTTGTTCGGAAATTATTGAGACAATTCAAATATTTCCCTTTTTAAATGAAGAATTAGTGTTAAAGTTGGAATAAAAATCGAAGAAACCCCAACAAGTAACTAAAGAAAGTAATATTAAAAGAACATCAAATGTTTCGTTTACGGCGGTAGATAAACAAGTCGGTGGTCGGGTTACCTGGCGCAGGCATAAACTCTGAGATTAAAAACTTGAACATCCAATTTCTAAGTGCCCGTATACCTACAGTTAATGTTATAAGAAATGAAATAATATATGTTCGTTTTACAATTTTTGCGACTACATTTTGACCAAGTTTCACTGATGTTTGAGTTGAAATACGAATATGGTACAAATATATTTACCAAGCAATAGAAAATTCAAATCTGACAACGACTTTACATTGAATTTTGACGTCATGGCGGTGCAGCGAATATACTTCAAACTGGTTAAAATATCTTAAATTTTATTTGGCTTGAGATAACTGTTTTATTCGATTACTTACTTATAATGTCAGTAGTTGCCTGTTATTTTATTTTTGCATTGATTGACTCAGAGTTTCATAAAAACAAACAAGAGGCCCAGGGGCCACATCGCTCACCTGAGCAACAATTGCCTTAATTCTGATCAAATTAGCATTACAGTATCAAAATATATTGACAACTGAGTACAGTAGATCTTGCTAAAAAAAATTGAAAATCTGCCAATTTTTATCAACCTCTTATTTTTTGGTAAATACCAAGCCCCTTTTGTTGTTGTACCTGTAAGAAGATTTTTCTCTATTCCTATATACCCCCCCCCCCATTTCATGGCCCCATTTTTCTCTAGGGAATCATGGTTTCATCAGACTTAAATCTGCATAACCTTTGCTTTCACACTAAGTACTGAGTTTTGAACTGAACACTTTCCCAGAATAGTTTTAAAGATTTTCTCTTTATATTCCTATGTAAAAATTCAAACCGCCATCACGGTCCCGCCCTACCACTAATGACTGTGATTTTGCAAACTTGAATTTACACTACCCAAGGATGCCTCTACACATGTTTAAACCCTTTCTGGCCAAAAATTCTTTAAAAAGAAGATTTTTAAAGATTTTCTCTATATATTCCTAAGTAAAAATTCATCCCCCATTGTGGCCTCAACCTACCCCTGGACTATTATTTAAACAAACTTGAATCTATATGATCTGGGGATGCTTCCACTCAAATATGGCCTTTCCAGGCCTAATAGTTTTGAGGAGAAGACTTTTAAAGATTATCTCTATCTATAAAAATTCATCCCCCATTGTGACCCGCCCTACCCCCAGGGACCATGATTTGAACAAACTTGAATCTACACTTCCTAAGGATGGTTACATGCCAATTTGAGATTTCTTGGCCAAATATTTTTGAGAAGAAGATTTTTAAAAGATTTCCTCTATATATTCCTATATAAAACTTGATCCCCCAATTGTGGCCCCACCCTACCCCCGGGGACCATGATTTGAACAACCTTGAATCTATACTATCTGAGGATGCTTCCACTCAAATTTGAGCTTTTCTGGCCTAATAGTTTTTGAGAAGAAGATTTTTAAAGATTTTCTCAATATATTCCTATGTAAAACTTCATCCCCCAATTGTGGCCCCACCCTACCCATGGGAACTATGATTTGACAAACTTGAATCTACACTACCTGAGGATGCTTCCATTTTAATTTGAGCTTTCCTGGCCTAATAGTTTTTGAGAAGATGATTTTTAAAGATTTTCTCTATATATTCCTATGTAGAACTTGATCTCCCAATTGTGGCCCCACCCTACCCCCGGGGATCATGATTTAAAAAACTTGAATCTACACTCCCTGAGGATGCTTCCATTTCAATTTGAGCTTTTCTGGCCTAATAGTTTTTGAGAAGATTTTTAAAGATTTTCTCTATATATATTCTTATGTAAAACATGATCCCCCTTTTGTGGCCCCACCCTACCCCCGGTGACCATGATTTGAACAAACTTGAATCTACACTTTCTGAGGATGCTTCCACTCAAATTTGAGCTTTCCTGGCCTAATAGTTTTTGAGAAGAAGACTGGCTCAGGTGAGCTAAAAAAGGTTAAGTTTACAATACAATAAGTTTCTGGAAGAGAGAGACTTTGAAAATTTTCTTAATAAATATTGACAATTTTTTTACTTTTTTAATCTTTAGTTTTTAAGATCTGTGTACAAACATAGAATTGTGAGCAAATCTCTGTATCTTGCTTATAATTCGAAGCTTAACACTCAAATATGGTTAGTAAATAGAAATTGTACACAATTAAAATACAAGAAACATGCACTATAACAAATAAAGAACACAATTTATTTTTTCGAAATGAATCATATATATACATGTACATGTATATACCTACATATTTCCGACAGCGATATCAAACTCTATTTAAACTGAATAAACTCGAGGAAATGTCGAGCATCTCAACAAAACCTATGGCATTAATCTACCATTACGCAAAATATAATGCCGAATTACCGATAGAATGAATTGTATTTCAGTACTTTTTTGATACATCAGATTTTGCTTAATTTGCGCAGGTAAACAGTTAACTGTTTGATTTACCGAAGTCTCTGTTTGATTTGATACGTAAAAATCACGAAATACAGACGATAGTTCCCAGGTTACAAAGCATGAATAATGAAAACGAAACGAAAATCAGAACAAGCTAACACCAACGTCATGTGTGAAAACTTTCAACGCGTTGAAATATTTAGCCTCAATTTACTACACAAAATCGGCACCAATATATTTTGCATGTTTCAAAAATTTCCCATCATTCGCGAACTGTTGCACAACAAGCAAATTCATCATAGTCAGATCGACCCTTTTTCGTATAATGTCATGGCTGCTTTAAACAAAGAACCTCGTTTTAGATGTATGGAATACGAGACTTGGTAAAATGGGTACGCAAACCCGGGCCGTGGCAAAATAAAAGCCGGGGCAGATCGGCAATCATCAATTCCAAATACGCATTATTTTGCAGCAATATTTACAGCAAATACAAATATACTGGTCCATCATATATCCTGAAATTTTAATGAGATTGGCAGATTAATAACTGCCAATCTTTTGTTTTGCCCAGGCCAAGTCTTGTCTACCCATTTTACCGGATGCCGAATCCGAAGCTGATTGAAACACGCCTTTCCTTTATTATTATTTTCGTAATAACTCAGATTTGAAACAGAATTAGACCTTAATTTTTGCAATTTATATTTTCCTTCCCATAAGGATAATTTATGCTAAACTACGTTGAATTGGAATCAGTAGTTCTTGAGAAGAAGATTTTTTAAAATGCACCCCCCTTTTTCTACATTTTCAAGGTTTTCTCAGCTTTGAATACAGATCGGACTTTTATTTCTGCAATTTATATTCGCCCTCCCATAAGGATGCTTTGTGCCAAATTTGGTTGAAATTGGATGAGCGGTTTTAGAGAAGAAGTTCAAAATGTAAAAAGTTTACAGACGGACAGACAGACGGACAGACGGACGGACAGACGGACGGACGGACGGACGGACGACGGACAAAAAGTGATCAGAATAGCTCACTTGAGCTTTCAGCTCAGGTGAGCTAAAAAGCAATTTCCTGTATCTTTACAGCACATTAATTGCATTTCATAACATTCACAATAATGTCTAATAAGCATTAACATGTTATAAAATGTGTTAAACAGCTAGTCTTGTCAATAAATGCATTTCAATTTTGGTGTTCTAAGAAGTAAGGAAATGATGACGTCAGGCTAACGTCGTAATGAAAATATAAGGTTTTGAGAAATCTTTAAAATCTTTAAAGTTTTTTTGCCAAAAATTGGCCGAGAACACATACTAATGTTTTTTTATGAATTGATTCATAATTATCTCCTCTGTTTTTGTGTTGAGTATGATAAATTTCGTCTGATTCGTTTAAAAGTTTGGAGCATAGTTTTGTAATGCGTTTCTCGGTTGAAATGTGCAGTGATTTTATTAATGACACTGTATTTGAAACACGATAACATTATTACCGCGCAGACGAATCTTAAATAAATTTTAGAAATAAAACTATAAAACCTATGGATCACGTGGACAAATTTTCAAGGTAGGTTTTCTCACAAGCAGGTAAACCCGCGAGCTACCTTAAGGCCACGCAATTGCTTAAACAAAAACTATACGATGACAAGGATAAAGAGCTTCAGTTCGTCATATTTTTTTTACTGATGGTTTTACTAAAATTAAAACAAAGGGACTAAATATCAAGCTCTTTTTACATGATAACTTTTATCAACAGTTCTGAAATACAAAATGACTGAAGGAGACATTAACAGTAATTTGACTTTCGTGTAAAAATAACCCGAAATTTTTTCCACAAAAACTCAAGAATGAGAGAAAATATAAATGATGACATCTTGAAATGAAAACAAAAGATGAGAAATAAAGATCAAGTCTTATTTCTGTTCGTCTGTAAGGTGTTTAAAACACAGGAGCAATGAGAAGCGTTAAAATGACGTTGTGAAAAATTTGCAGAACTTGCGCCGGGTCACTGGTAGAAGGCACGTTGAACAGCTAACTAGGGATGATCTAATCATGTCGTAGACAGAAAACTTTTTACTTCAATAAACCATATCCTTATTTAGATATTTGTGAAATTGCAAGGGTTATTCTTTGTTCCTAAACGAATAAGAGAAAATGTCTCAATAAATACTGAAAAACCCTCGTATATAAAGCACTAAAAATGGCTAGCGACACGAAAAATTGAAATTGTGAAAATTCGCGTTGTTAGCCATTTTCAGTGTTCTGTATATTCAATTTACTGGTTTAGTATCTATACATAGACCCGATACGTTAAAGGTGCCTTGTGTTATTAATATTGGGGATATGTTTTGTATATTTTAATACATGTATACAATGTACTTTGATAATGTTTGGTTTTTTTTTTTTACGAAACTAGAGGTATTGCGAGCAAGCTCACAAATGAAAATATCGAAACTGAAGTCTTTCTCTAATGGAAAAGAATCGATATGTCTCTTTTTCTTAAAGTTATGTTGAACTAGCACAAACTCAAATCAGGACATAATTACAGGTCACAAACAATTTAATCTTTGAGTCAAATTTTAGCTTAAAAAATTCTAATCATTACCCATTACAAGATATGGCCCAATCGGTGAAAAAACGGCACATAGTTGAAATTTCATTTGTGTAACATGTTGTTACAAAAAATTCACTAAGTGTATTAATTATGAACATACTTAGTATGCATTTGAGTATTTACGAGTTCATTGGGGTATCATTGGGGTTCATTGGGGTATCATTGGGGTTCATTGGGGTATCATTGGGGTTCATTGGGGTTCATTGGGGTATCATTGGGGTTCATTGGGGTTCATTGGGGTAAAAAGACGCACCCGTTAAAAGTACTTTAGAGTCGATGACAAACATCTTTAACGCAAAACTGACTTTGTGTTTATAGGTGCAATTTTCTCATATTTCCTATTTGTTCCTCCTCAACTGTTGTCTTTTGTTGGCAAAAGAAGACTGAAAATGCACAAATTATAGAAGCAATAGTGATACATCGTTAACTTGTCAGCAATAAAGCAAGCCCTTTTCAATTGTTTGATTTACGGATGATTTAGGACTCGGTGGTAAATTACTTTTAAATGAAAAAATGACAATAAGAAAGCGAGAACCATCTCAAAAATCCATAAAAGGAATTAAAAATTCAAAGCAGAGCAACACGGACTTCCAAATAGAAAGAGGTAGGATCAAGTGCCTAGGAGGAGTGAGCATCCTCTTCTGACCGGTCACACCCGCCGTGTGCTCTTTGTCATAATCGGTAAAAATAAAATTGGAAAAGTCCGTAGGCAATTAGGTGATTACTAATGGTCTAACAAATAATATTAAAAACGTCAGTCAGCATGCACCCCGGGGAAGATTGTATTTGCTGACAAGGTCGTTGTGTCGACCATAGAACTTACGAAAAGATGACTTCATGCGAGACTGTTGATAGTCATGTTTTATCAACTTGTTTTTTTAAATTTCTTTTACAATTATTTATTAAAATGACGGCATTATAACATCAACAAAAAAGTTTAAAGTATCGATATCTATAATACATGTAGTTTAAAACATTCAGAGTAAAATATAAATCAAAATGTTTTATTTGAGGCCTCGTTTTCATGAAAGAAACCATATCATTCATGACTTATTTTGAAAAAAAATATTTGCTTAATAATTTACTCTCCTATTTGACATACACCCACTCAACTTTGATAAAGTTACATGTATCTCGATTCCTTCTATGAACTGCGTCAGACTTAAGGTCAAAATCATCAACAAGAAAAACTGATACTTGAGTGTGTGTGTTGACATGTTATATTTCACGTTCTAATAAAAGAGTACGTGTAAGCTGACATTGTCGTATTTTACTTTAAAATAGGTTATACGATGTGAGATAATAAACCATAATACTGACGTCATTAATATTTGGTAACATTTGCTGTTGAGTCACGAACTTTTAAACAAAGTCTATACAATGGTTTTTAAGCTATATAAAGTAACATTTCAGTGAGTTTAACATTATTAAAAACGACTGATTTTATTAACAGATTTATTAGTCATAATTCATCGTTACGACTGTTTTTAAAGTAGTTTTTAAAAAATCATATCTCATCGAAAAGATTGTCTTAAACGCACTGTAACCCCCCCCCCCCCCAATATGTGTATGACTTTGTATTTAAATTTAAGAATTATACTGCGTATCAAATTTTTCATTTCAGGCTGTCGAACAAAAATATTATTAGACAAACGTGTCATAGAAAATGTGTCACAGATGAAAACTTAAGCTTAGCCCATTTGAACGACTTACAAGATTTGATATTGGTAGACATGTGGCAAATTGGTTCAGAAGAATGCGCGATTGCTATTATTGAATGTGTATGGCTGTGAAGTAATTGTGAAGTAATCGAGAAATGCACTATTTTTCATTTTGCAAATGGGTTCATAAGTTTACCGGAAAGAATTAATTTTAAATTTGTATTAATTTTTATCATTCCAAGAGTAGTGTAGATTGTTCTTTCGTTTTCTAGATTTCTAGATTTTTAAATATGAAAAAGTCGGATTTTTGGCATGTGTCACTTATTTTAGATTGTAATGCACGTTATGTCGACAATACGTAAAAATCGACTTGCACATATATATGCAAAGAGATCTTATTATTGCTTGTCTTTAAAAAATATTTTGGGCCTATAAATTTCATTGTTTGGTAATTTTTATTTTATTTTTTCAAAATAAGACATAAAATTGTCCATGTGTAGTAGCTGATGTGAATTAAGGATCCGGAGTGCTGATGAATTTAAACTACATTAAAAACTTCTTTCAAAGCTTTCATAACGCTGATATAAACCAAATTCATGAGACTGTATGTAGTTAATTAAATGAAATTTTTGCACTGCACATTTATTTCAAAGAGTAGTCTGCCCTTCATAAAAAATATGTCCGGTAAGAAATGACTTTTGCAATTACGTACGTACGTAAATGTAAAATCTAGTTGGAGTTGAAAGCAAAACTTAAATTCAAGATATTACGTTAATGTAAGATCAAGAAGGGGTTGAAGGCAAAAACACCGAACAGTTTTTTTATCATAGCATGATTGCGTTTGAGTGATATTTGGTTTTGTACAGAAACTTGAATCTGACTCCAGGGTGGTTGCAAATCAAAGGATTAACGTGAACACATCTGATAACACACTGTTGCCAACAGTCTGGGATTGAACTCTCACAAAAACTAATCCTTATCTTTGTATGCATTGCTTACTTGACAGATATGTTGTATAAACTCAACATACGCAACTTCTACTGTTCTGTATGTTGAAATTACGAAGTCTGCCATAAGTAAAGTCTCATTTTCTCGGAACAATTTTTGTAATTTACGTAAACAACGTTTCTTCTTGAAAAGAAGACTAAGGTAAACAAGAGCTCCATGGGCCTTGACGGTCACCTGAATATCCAGTAATAGAGAAGATTTTTTATTGGCACATATATTTTCAGTTTATACCCCACAAATATGGCTCCAAGAACACTGGCACAGGATGAAGCTCTGCCATTCAGTCAACTGAATGATAACTGAATGATATGGAAAGGTGACTGAATGGCACATATATGCCATTCAGTCACCTTTCAGTTACCTTTCAGTCACCTTTCAATTGACTGAATGGCAGATATTCATCCTGTGTGGGGTCTTGAATTTCAATATTCATGTCCCTCTCTTTCTCTAGCTACACATCCTTGATCAAGACCAACCTATTTACCTCAAAGAATTGAAGAAGCTAAAAAATTTCAAATTTTAATGCACGGCCCATGACGGCGGACGAAAATATATCGTAATGATCTACCTGAGTGACGGTAACTTAAAAACAGATTCTCCTAATCACATAAAACATGTTTCTGTAGTTGTTCGATATACTTTTATTGATAAGGTTGTTGACCGTCAACTGTAAATTGACTTTTTTCTTAAAAGCCAAACTTTCAGTTCGGTGTGCATTTCCCGTCCAATATCTTTGTCGTGTAGATGCGTTAAAAATTGTACTTCTTGGTGTGATCCAATCACAATTCTGATCTGTTTCTATAAAATTTTCCGTTTTAAGATTATACAAAATTGAAGAGGTAAACATTGCCTAGGCGCATGGCAAAATATTTAACAACTCTGTTAATGATCTATAAACAAGTCAACAAGGAAAATATAGTAGGAGTTATGATAGCAAAAACAACAATTGAGACGAGTTTGATACCCAGATGCAAAATTCATAAGGTGGTCATTGGAAACAACACAATATCTTAGTATTGTAATTTAAAACGTTAGGACATTTTTTTGTAAGACGTACGAAAGTATGAAAACATTAATGTTAATATCACTTCACAGGAAATAAAAGATAAAGTGAGCAAGTTTACATAGCCCGCGCTGTCCCATCATTTGACAGTGCTACCCATAAGAAATGACAGAGTACAATGTATTTATTAGTTATACAAAATAATTTGATAAAGAGCATAATTTGAAGGAAAAAAATCGGATTAAAACCTCCTGCAAATATAATCAGGTGTCAAAAGTAGATGTATGTCAGTTTTTCTCTTTTCACTATATATGCATGATATATATGGTACTCGTATTTCAATGAAAACAAACAATTTTCAAAGAATCTTTAAAAGTAACGATTTTACCCCTTAACCAATTTTCAAAAGACTTGGAGTGATGAATTTTGAATTTCTTAAGCTATTTTTGGTATCATATTTAGGTATTTTCCAAATTTCTATTCTTCAGATTTAGTATTAATTAAGAATTAAAATAAAGATTTTTCGGCTCGCACATTGCAAAAATATACTTAAAATAGAATTCTTTAAAATGTCAAACTGTTGTGTTTGCAATACTAAATCTTACAAAATTTGCTGTCAAATTACTATTTCAATTTATGTACAAACGTCCAATATGAATTTACTGTAACTGATATAAAACTTTTCAAAATCTGAAAAAAAATTGCACCAGAAAACGATTTACGGATTATTTAAGACATAATGGTAAATTACTTTTGCATTTCTTTTACAATTATTTCTTGATATATAAAATTTGACGGCATTATCAGCATCAGCAAAAAAAAGTTTAAATCGATATCTTTAATGGTTTGAAAGATTCAGAGTAAAATATTAATCAAAATGTTTCATTTGAGGCCTCGTTTTCATGAAAGAACTCATATCATTCATTACTTATTTAGAAAAAAAAATATTTGCTTAATAATTTACTCTCCTATTTGACTATAAATACACCCACTCAACTTTGATATAGTTATATGTATCTGGATTACATCAATGTACTGCGTCAGACTTAAGGTCATAATTATCAACAAGAAAAACTGATACTTCACGTGTTATAATTCACTTCATAATAAAAACATGTACGTGTAAGTTGACATGGTCGTTTTTTACTTTAAAATAGGTTATACGATGTGAGATAATAAACCATAGTACTGACGTCATTAATATTTGTTAACATTTGCTGTTGAGTCACGAACTTTTAGACAAAGTCTATACATTGGTTTTTAAGCTATATAAAGTAATATTTCAATGAGTTTAACATTATTAAAAACGACTGATTTTATTATAAATTTATAAGTCATAATTCATCGTTACGACTGTTTTTAAAGTACTTTTTAAAAAATCATATCTCATCGAAAAAATTGTCTCAAACGCACTGTAACCCCCCCCCCCCCCAATATGTTTATGACTTTGTATTTAAATTAAAGAATTATACTGCGTATCAAATTTTTCGTTTCAGGCTGTCGAACAAAAATATTATTAGACAAATGTGTCATAGAAAATGTGTCACAGATGAAAACTTAAGCTTAGCCCATTTGAACGACTTACAAGATTTGATATTGGAAGGCATGTGGCAAATTGGTTCAGAAGAATGCGCTATTGCAATTATTGAATATGTAGAGCTGTGAAGTAATTAAGAAATGTGCTATTTTACATTTTGCAAATGGGTTCATAAGTTTACCGGAAAGAATAAATTTTAAATTTGTATTATTATTTATCATCCCAGTAGGAGTATAGATTATCCTTTCGTGTTCAAGATTTCTCGATTTTTAAATATGAAAAAGTCGGATTTTTGCCATGTGTCAAAATTAAATATAACTTATATAAGATTATAATGCACATTCTGTTAACAATACGTTAACATCGACTTGCACATATATATGCAAAGAGATCTTATTATTGCTTGTCTTTAAAAAATATTTTTGGTCCTTTAAAGTTCATTGTACGGTATTCTTTTTTCAAAATAAGAAATAAAATTGTCCATGTGTATAAGCTGATGTGAATTAAAGAGTACTGATATATTGAAACTACATTAAAACTTCTTTTAAAGTTTTCATAATGCTGATATAAACCAAATTTAGGAGACTGTATGTAGTTAATTGAATGGAATTTTTGCACGTCACATTTATTTTAAAGAGTAGTCTATCCTTCATAAAAAAATAGGGGGAACATCTTAAAATATGCCCGGTAAGAAATGATTGTTTTGCAATTACGTAAGTTAATGTAAAATCTAGTAGCAGTCGAAATCAAAAATAAAATTCAAGATATTACGTTAATGTAAGATCAAGAAGGGGTTGAAGGCAAAAACACCGAACAGTTTTTTATGATAGCATGATTGCGTTTGAGTGATATTTGGTTTTGTACAGAAACTTGAATCTGACTCCAGGGTGGTTGCAAATCAAAGGATTAACGTGAACACATCTGATAACACACTGTTGCCAACAGTCTGGGATTGAACTCTCACAAAAACTAATCCTTATCTTTGTATGCATTGCTTACATGACAGATATGTTGAATGTATAAACTCAACATACGCAACTTCTGCTGTTCTGTATGTTGAAATTACGAAGTCTGCCATAAGTAAAGTCTCATTTCTTGGAACAATTTTTGTAATTTATGTAAACAACGTTTCTTCTTGAAGAGAAGACTAAGGTAAACAAGAGCTCCATGGGCCGTGACGGTCACCTGAATATCCAGTAATAGAGGAGATTTTTTATTGGCACATATATTTTCAGTTTATACCCCACAAATATGGCTCCAAGAACACTGGGGTCTTGAATTTCAAAATTCATGTCCCTCTCTTTCTCTAGCTACACATCCTTGATCAAGACCAACCTATTAGCCTCAAAAAATTGAAGAAGCTAAAAAATTTCAAATTTTAATGCACGGCCCATGACGGCGGACGAAAATATATCGTAATAAACTACCTGAGTGACGGTAACTTAAAAACAGATTCTCCTAATCACATAAAACATGTTTCTGTAGTTGTTCGATATACTTTTATTGATAAGGTTGTTGACCGTCAACTGTAAATTGACTTTTTTCTTAAAAGCCAAACTTTCAGTTCGGTGTG
The DNA here is from genome assembly GCF_963853765.1 of Magallana gigas. NCBI lineage: Eukaryota > Metazoa > Mollusca > Bivalvia > Ostreida > Ostreidae > Magallana > Magallana gigas. The sequence goes on from NC_088859.1 coordinate 34,197,232, forward strand.
TATTTCCCGTCCAATATCTTTGCCGTGTAGATGCGTTAAAAATTGTACTTCTTGGTGTGATCCAATCACAATTCTGATCTGTTTCTATAAAATTTTCTGTTTTAAGATTATACAAAATTGAAGAAGCAAACATTGCCTAGGCGCATGGCAAAATATTCAACAACCCTGTTAATGATCTATAAACAAGTCAACAAGGAAAATATAGTAGGAAATATGATAGCAAAAACAACAATTGACAGAGACGAATTTGATACCCAGATGCAAAATTCACAAGGTGGTCATTGGAAACAACACAATATCTTAGTATTGTAATTTAAAACGTTAGTACATTTTTTTGTAAGACGTACGAAAGTATGAAAACATTAATTTTAATATCACTTCACAGGAAATAAAAGATAAAAAGAGCAAGTTTACATAGCCCGCGCTGTCCCATCATTTGACAATGCTACCCATAAGAAATGACAGAGTACAATGTATTTATTAAATATACAAAATAATTTGATACAGAGCATAATTTGAAGAAAAAAAATCGGATTAAAACCTCCTGCAAATACAATCAGGTGTCAAAAGTACATGTATGTCAGTTTTTCTCTTTTCACTATATACGCATGGTATATATGGTACTCGTATTTCAATGAAAACAAACAATTTTCAAAGAATCTTTAAAAGTAACGATTTTACCCCTTAACCAATTTTCAAAAGACTTGGAGTGATAAATTTTGAATTTCTTAAGCTATTTTTGGTATCATATTTAGATATTTTCTAAATCTTCTATTCTTCAGATCTAGTATTAATTAAGAATCCAAATAAAGATTTTTATCTCATACGTGCGGTGTATATTTATTTACCCGTGTGATAAACCTTTGCTATATCAAACGGGTGATGCTTTATCAAATACTTCCGGTCCGAACTACTTTTGACACAGCCCCTCGCTTAAACGCTTCAATGACCGACTTTCGAAGCTTTGCTAGTACTTTCAAAATAACTATATCTTATCTACTACAAAAATTGATATTAAATGGATTTTGAAAAAATTTAGATTCAGATATGAAGGAAAACACATAACTGCGTAGCACAGGCGTCGGAACCGGGGAAGGGGGGGGGGGGCTTAGCACCCTCCCCCCCACTTCTTTGCAAAGTTATACATAACCGTAACCAAAAGATCATGTTTTCTTGTTTGTCAAGATTTTATTCATAAGTTTAGGCCCTTTCAAACTTTCAATTTGCTTTGTGTAGTTTATAAAATGCAAATTACGTTATCTATCAAGGAGTTCATCCTGACAACACGATGAAGGTTGTGTTCATATACATACAATAACTTACCGAAATAATGTTTATTAGACTTTTATTCCACCACCAGTAAGCATCCTTATTCACTATTTTCAATTTCGAATCATTAAGCTAGGCCTAGTGTTTGTTTTATAAAACACCTACAACCGTACCTCGTTCGAGTCAATTCAAACTAACGAGCATTCCCAACTTTGTTTATGTCAACAAACTTGATTATTCAATATATTCTTCTGATCATTATTTCTATTTAATCAAGTAAATAAGCTCTAAGAAAAATAATTTAGAGCTAAAAAATTATTTCAAGGTTTATTTCAGTGAAACTTTCCTTCAAAACACTTAGATTTATATCAGAAATGACGTACTAAATTGTATTGCGCAAGGTCACAATAACCGCATAACACAACGTTGCATCATCGTCTTTGATCTTTGAAAAATCAATTCGGGTCATATAAGGGACTGTCTCAAAAGCTTCATAATATAAATCAAATTGTATGAGTGAAATAGAACATCTATAATTGTGTGATTTTATATTTGCTTTATCCAACTCGTTCAAATGGTTATATTCGCTCGGCAAGCCTTGCGAATATATACACCATTTTAACTCGTTGGATAAAGCAAATATAAAATCACACAATATAGATATCCTCTATTTCGGCTCGCACATTGCAAAAATAATTATAGTAGAGTTCTTAAAAATGTCTAACTTTTGTGTTTGCAATACTAAATCTTACAAAACTTGCTGTCAAATTACTATTTCAATTTATGTACAAACGTCCAATATGAATCTACTGTAACTGATATAAAACTTTTCAAAATCTGAAAAAAATTGCACCAGAAAACGATTTACTGATTATTTAAGACATAAATTACTTTTGCATTTCTTTTACAATTATTTCTTGATATATAAAATTTGACGGCATTATCAGCATCAGCGAAAAAAGTTTAAATCGATATCTTTAATAGTTTGAAAGATTCAGAGTAAAATATTAATCAAAATGTTTCATTTGAGGCCTCGTTTTCATGAAAGAACTCATATCATTCATTTCTTATTTAGAAAAAAAATATTTGCTTAATAATTTACTCTCCTACTTGACTATAAATACACCCACTCAACTTTGATATAGTTATATGTATCTGGATTACATCAATGTACTGCGTCAGACTTAAGGTCATAATTATCAACAAGAAAAACTGATACTTCACGTGTTATAATTCACTTCATAATAAATACATGTACGTGTAAGTTGACATGGTCGTTTTTTACTTTAAAATAGGTTATACGATGTGAGATAATAAACCATAGTACTGACGTCATTAATATTTGTTAACATTTGCTGTTGAGTCACGAACTTTTAGACAAAGTCTATACATTGGTTTTTAAGCTATATAAAGTAATATTTCAATGAGTTTAACATTATTAAAAACGACTGATTTTATTAACAGATTTATTAGTCATAATTCATCGTTGCGACTGTTTTTAAAGTACTTTTTAAAAAATCATATCTCATCGAAAAAATTGTTTTAAACTCACTGTAACCCCCCCCCCCCCCAATATGTGTATGACTTTGTCTTTAAATTTAAGAATTATACTGCGAATCAAATTTTTCATTTCAGGCTGTCGAACAAAAATATTATTAGACAAACGTGTCATAGAAAATGTGTCTAAGATGAAAACTTAAGCTTAGCCCATTTGAACGACTTACAAGATTTGATATTGGAAGGCATGTGGCAAATTGGTTCAGAAGAATGCGCGATTGCAATTATTGAATGTGTATGGCTGTGAAGTAATTAAGAAATGTACTATTTTACATTTTGCAAATGGGTTCATAAGTTTACCGGAAAGAATAAATTTTAAATTTGTATTAATATTTATCATCCCAGTAGGAGTATAGATTATCCTTTTGTGTTCAAGATTTCTCGATTTTTAAATATGAAAAAGTCGGATTTTTGCCATGTGTCAAAATTAAATATAACTTATATAAGATTATAATGCACGTTATGTCGACAATACGTAAACATCGACTTGCACATATATATGCAAAGAGATCTTATTATTGCTTGTCTTTAAAAAATATTTTTGGTCCTATAAAGTTCATTGTATGGTATTTTTTTTTCAAAATAAGAAATAAAATTGTCCATGTGTATAAGCTGATGTGAATTAAAGAGTACTGATAAATTGAAACTACATTGAAACTTCTTTTAAAGTTTTCATAATGCTTATATAAACCAAATTCAGGAGACTGTATGTTAAGTTAATTGAATGGAATTTTTGCAGTTCACATTTATTTTAAAGAGTAGTCTGCCCTTCATAAAAAAATAGGGGGAACATCTTAAAATATGTCCGGTAAGAAATGATTTTTTTTTGCAATTACGTAAGTTAATGTAAAATCTAGTAGCAGTCGAAAGCAAAACTAAAATTCAAGATACTACGTTAATGCAAAATCAAGAAGGGGTTGAAGGCAAAAATCTAATCATAGCTGGATTGCGTTTGAGTGGCATTTGGTTTTGTACAGAAACTTGAATCTGACTCCAGGGTGGTTGCAAATCGAAGGATTAGGTTAACGTGAACACATCTGATATCACACTGTTGCCAACAGTCTGGGATTGAACTCTCACAAAAACTAATCCTTATCTTTGTGTGCATTGCTTACATGACAGATATGTTGTATAAACTTAACATACGCAACTTCTGCTGTTCTGTATGTTGAAATTACGAAGTCTGCCATAAGTAAAGTCTCATTTTCTCGGAACAATTTTTGTAATTTATGTAAACAACGTTTCTTCTTGAAGAGAAGACTAAGGTAAACAAGAGCTCCATGGGCCTTGACGGTCACCTGAATATCCAGTAATAGAGAAGATTTTTTATTGGCACATATATTTTCAGTTTATACCCCAAAAGTATGGCTCCCAGGACACTGGGGTCTTGAATTTCAATATTCATGTCACTCCCTTTCTCTAGCTACACACCCTTGATCAAGACCAACCTATTAGCCTCAAAGAATTGAAGAAGCTAAAAAATTTCAAATTTTAATGCACGGCCCATGACGGCGGACAAAAATATATCGTAATAAACTACATGAATGACGGTAACTTAAAAAACAGATTCTCCAAATCACATAAAAACTTGTTTTTGTAGTGGTTCGATATACTTTTATGAATAAGGTTTTTGATCGTCAACTGTAAATTGATTTTGTCTTCAAGGCCATACTTTCAGTTCAGTGTGTATTTCCCGTCCAATATCTTTGTCATGTAGATGCGTTAAAAATCGTACTTCTTATACAAAATTGAAGAGGTAAACATTGCCTAAGCGCATGGCAAAATATTTAGCAACCCTGTTTATGATCTATAAACAAGTCAACAAGGAAAATACAGTAGGAATTATGATAGCAAAAACAATAATTGAGACGAATTTTATACCCAGATGCAAAATTCACGAGCTGGTCATTGGCAACAACACAATACCTTAGTGTTGTAATTTTAAAAGTTATTACATCTTTTGTAAGACGTACTTAAGTATGAAAACATTAATTCTAATATCACTTGATAGGAAATGAAGTTTACATAGCCCGCGCTGTCCTATTATTTAACAATGCTACACATAATAAACAAGAAATCATATTGACGCAAGCGTCAAATGGGCCGCAAAAAATATAATTGTTGTATGAATCATTGGTTGTTTACATAAAACACACCACAAAGAAGAAAATAAAAATTGGTTGTAATTTTTTTTATGGTAAATTCTAATATACTTTCAGCAACTTGTTTTGAAGTTTGACATTTTACTATCATCATAAAGAATCGCGTTCATTACTGTAAGCATTTCTAACGGTAATTGTATGGTCATTGCCATAGTATGAAGTAATGGAGAACACATTGATTTGTACATAACTGTAATACAATAAGTTCAACTCATCATTTTTCTCTTGGAGATTATGTATTTCAAACCATTTTTTGTTGCATTGTATTGAATGAAAACTTAATGCATTAGACGATTAGTTTATATGATTTTAAGGGACCACATGATAAAATAGTAATGGATTAGTTCAAATTTTCCAGTCAATTCACATTTTCATTTCTGTCATATTTTTGCGTAAATAATTGATATAGATATAATTTCATGATAATTTCTACCACATTTTACATGGAAATATTAATAATAAATACACAAGCAAAATAATTTTATCTGACACGGCACATAGAAATTCAAATATAACATTTATATAAAATTTAATGACAGTTAGGTCTTTAGTATTTCGGGTCTATAGTATTCCCCGCATACCGATCCCGATGCATTGTTTTGAAAAGAATGAAGAACTCCGAAATTTTCCGAATAGATTATAGTCTCGATAAAAACGCGCCAAACACGACAGTCTACTAAGTATGACCTATTTTTCATTTACGAGTAAAACCAAAAATATGTGATATTTTTTATAAGGCATAAAACATATTTCTACATGCAAATTTACTTTCAATTCATAAAAAGAAGCAAAATATTAATTCTATTAAAAAAAAGAACTATCCCACAGAAACGCAGTAACACTGTTTAAATGTATATCAAATAACGGACCGCCTTCCGGCGGCCCGTAATGACAGAGTATTTTTTAAATATACAAATAATTTGATAAAGAGCATTATTTGAAAAAAATCGGATCTAAACTTCCTGCAAATACAATCAGGTGTCAAAAGTACATGTATATCAGTTTTTCTCTTTTCACTATATACGCATGGTATATATGGTACTCGTATTTCAATGAAAACCAACAATTTTCAAAGAATCTTTAAAAGTAACGGTATTACCCCTTAACTTATTTTCAAAAGACTTAGAGTTAGAGTGATGATTTTAGAATTTCTTTAGGTTATTTTTTTTGGCATCATATTTAGTATTAATTAAGAATCCCAATAAAGATATTTCAGCTTGCACATCGCAAAAAAAATATATAGTAGAGTTCTTAAAAATGTCGTACTGTTGTGTTTGCAATACCAAATCTTACAAAACTTGCGGCCAAATCCTTACTATTTCAATTTATGTCAAAAAGTGCAAATTGAATCTACTGTGACTATTATAATTTTTTAAAATCTGAAAAAATTACAGCAGTAAACCTTTTAAAAATTAGTCTTGTTTTAAATGAAATATAAAGGGGAAAAAAGAGAAAAAAAATGACATACTTTTGGCGCGTGTGTGTATGCACATCTTTTGCTTTCTCATTAACAAAGTTCTATATTAAAAAGAACCGAAATTTCAAGAAAAATAATGTATTTTATGTAGAGCTAAAATTAAAACTTCATAAGGTCCGAAATTCATAGAAAAATAAAGGAATCAGAATTTCCTGGCACATCTACACATTGTGTCCTACAATGTTTTTCGAAATTCCGTGCAGTGGTTTAGGCGCAGTTGTGCCTACGAAAATACATTACTGGCGGACTGATTGATTGATGTATAAAAATCCACAAGTTCTACGGAAAGCACGTACACGTAGTCCGTTTACAATTTTACAGTTTAATCTTTTTCTGAAAAACTACAACCTCAATTTGTTACAAATTTTTGATTTGAAGAATCTCTAGAATATGATAAATCTTAATTGTGTTATTCACAACCTTACCACCCCATATGGCTCAAGTATGCAAAAAGTGGTAATATTTTCATAAAGCTCTTCTCTACTCTCACACATGCGGGGGAAAACTAACTGCATAATGCCCTCTACCAAATTTGTTAAATCCAGGGCTCTTGGATCAAGGGTTCGAGCCCTTATGGTGGGGCAAATATGGCCATAGAGTTTAACCACTTTTATATATATATTTGATAAAAACTAAATGCATAGCTATCATGATGATTATGAAGCCCCTTAACCAAGGTGTGCAATTTGAAGTCCCTAAGTCAGAGGTTCAGGACCTAAGGCAGACTGAGCAAAAATGGCCACAAAGTGATAATGTATTATATCTTAAAACTCCCATATATATTTAAGAAAAGCTAAATGCATGATTGTGATGTCCATGAAACCCTCTACCCTGTGAAATTCATGGCCCCTGGATTTCAGGTTGGAGCAAGTCATATGGTGAAAATAAAACAACCAAATTCTGTAAAAATAATTAGTACCACAAAAATCTTCAGCTAATTCACTACTGATATCGTCACTTTACTTCCCTCAGATTTTCTCTTAAACATGATAACCGACCTCGGAAAATGAAGTATGTTAATTTACGTCGAGATCGAGAGTCGCCTTTTTTAAATGTAAACAAACTTGCACCACTTTAATTTACCGCGCTGATAGTGATGAAGGTGTTTAAAAGACTATCAGAAGCAAGTGAAGTGACATTAATTGTAGTAAAATGTCCGAGGAATTTTTTGGGATCAAATATTTGTACAGAATGCGTTCGTAAATGACATTAATCAGTGCAAAACTAGCGCATTTTTGTGCGCAGTAAATTGCAGTTTTTTACTATGGGAGGCCCTGTAGCTCCCAGGTCGTCCATCCGAATTTTTTCAGACCGGGAGCTACAGTCCTGCAGCTAAATATAACACTGCATATCTCTTTTTACCAAAAGTTTGCCAAATCGCGGGGGTGAGAGGAGTTTTGGATTAGGGTTTATACTCTAAAAAGAAGCTAAAACTGCAAACATGAGACTCCATGAAAGATCCGTCTAGAAGTATTTAGGTGACCGTAAAGACATGTGGGACTTTTTTTTTTTTTTTTTTTTTTTTTGGAGGGGGGGTGGGGCGGAGGTGTTGGTGAAGGGGGTGTTATGTTTACTGAATTGATTTATAAATTCGTGTGTAGCAGAATCGATCAACTTTCTGCTTTCAACTAATTCAAGGTCAGTAAATAGAAGACGGGGGTTCCTAATGTAGACTTAACTGTAGCATTCCGTCCAACACAGCAGTTATTACTTATCAGCATCGACTTTCGTCACGAAGATTTATAATTAACCACAAGAAATACTGATACTTTTCACTTTCCTGGAAAAATTTCATTGTATTCACCACCCACGGTTAAAGCCAATAATAGCATTTACGACTTTTAAATAGCAGATCACCATGCATCGGACAGCTTTGAAATCTGTGTCTTCTTTTACCAAATAAAACAGATGTTGTTTTAAAATAGCTTAATGCATTAAAATTTTGTAAAATTATAAAAATCATGGGTAATATATTAAATTCTTACAGTTATAAGCTGCTTTACAGTGGAATAACAAAGTTTACATAGTGACGCAAAGGTCTTATTGATTTTGCAGTCGTCGGTTCGATTCCAACACATAGACTGTAAATGAGTCAGTATCAGAAGCAACAGAAGTAAAAACTTAAAAAATCAACACTTTTCTTAGGTTGACAAGTATTTCTTATTTAATAGTGAACTATAAGTATATTTCTGAAGAACAGAAAAGCACTAAACTCACCTAGAAATTATTTGATTTGAGGGTAAGGAGATAACAAAGAACGGGTTCTCCTTATTTTTTTCCTTCTTTGCAAATATAAAAAATTCAGTATTTTAATAGAGGCAGAAAAATTGTTACAAAATATGTTAAAGTCGTGAAAGTATGACATACTGTATAAAAAAAACTAACATTTGTTAAATGAAACAGCGGCACATGAATTTTACAATGATTTTGGGACACTATTGAAAACTAAATACATGTAGCTGATTTTTCAATATTTAAACGATTTTCACCATTTTAAAGTCAAAACAGTTAGTATCACTCTACAAATGGCATTTAAGATAAATATGCATATCCAATCTTGAAATAATAACTTATCAACAACATATTTGGATAAAAATAGTGTATATTACAGGAGACACACGCCCGTAACAGGAAACTTTTTAGACAGAATTTGCAACATACACAAGTCTCCTATTACAAAATCCTAATTCTGATTGGAATGTAAGTATTGAAAATCATGTTCACAGTTTGAAATCTGTTAAATTTAATATACTGCCAAATATAGATCTATGAACTTTACACAAATCAGACAGTGAAAGTGTTTCTATCTTTTAGCTAAAATATAAACATTTTTTATTATGACGATAACATATCATATATAAATATATGAATGAAGTCTTTCCTGTTCTTATATATTGAGATTATTAAATGACATTTTTAAATCACATCCCGTATTTGCCTGGGGTCGTTAATTGTATTTCGGCCAACATTTGCTTCTCTTTTTAATGTATCGTATCTTTACCTCCTAATTTCTATATCATCTGCATTTTGGCTACATTCATCTTACTCCATCGCTTCTTGAACTTCTATCACATCTCTCATATAGGGCCTTGCCATTTTGGTTATCTTTATTTTAACCATTGCTTCTTGAACTTCTATCACATCTTTCAAAAAGAGCCTAACCATTTTTGTTAATTTGGTGTACGTCTGTTCTCTCCTGCTCTAGAATTGGCTCTTCGACCATTCTGATGTCGCTGTTCTTTCATCTTTTTTCTTTTTTCAATGCTGGAAAACGTATTCTCTAACATCGCTTCCTAATTAAAACCTCAATAGGTACAACTGCAATGAAGCACTTTGTTATCCAATTGCATGAGTTCGTATCGAATCTGTTAAAGATAAAAAAAAAAAAAACCACGGACTGATATCAGTATTTGAGAAATGCCATGATCTGGACCCGAGGTCATTAATTCAAGGTCAATGATAATATTAAGAAACTACCTCTATAATCAGTGTGATCCGTGAGGTGATCTTTATCGTGCCAGCGCCTACTACATGTATAACAGTGACTTTGATTAAAAATTTCGTCTTCTGAAGTTGCTTTTTATTTTTATTTTATTTGTTATTTTGTTTATTACTGTATGCTATAATTTCCATTAAAGCGCCAAAACGGGCGAATCACTTGCTTATTTAAAGAGAGAAACCATTGAAAAACGTTCGATATTTGTGAAAATGCATCCAATCAATGAGAAATGGAATGCTAGTATTTATAATTTAAAGGAATTTAAAAGCCTTTATTTGGTTTAAAACGTTTTCTTTTTATATATTTGCAGTAGATAATGCATTTTTATGAGTTATATTTAAAAATTTCACAAAATCTTGATAACTGAAGTACAAAGTAACCAAATTATGAACTTTTCGCGATGGACTATTTTACTATATTGTTTAATTTCTGAAAATATTGACAGTAAAAACTCTAAATAATGTTTACCCTATAAGGAAGTAAAAATTTAGCTACATGTAGTTGCCCCTAGGCAGGACAAACAAGCTTTTTTGTCGTTTTCGAGTAAGTTTCACTTCTCATACCTTGTTTTTCGTTTTCTTTTTCAAAGATTTTTGTGGATAGTACGATCATTTTCTCAGTTCCCGTGCATTTTAGCTTTGTTCCCTGAATTCTTCCCCACCGAGACAATATGTTGATCATCTTTACCAATTTTGATTTTAATTCATCATTTACTAGTAACCTCTTTAATCATTGGTCAGATCAATTTAAAAGGTGAAAAATCAAAATATGATTTAGTTCTTGTACCCTTTTGATTACGTTAAGATTATATTCACTGCATAATTTTGTCTACTAGGATCTGTACTTACTTTAATAAAATGAACGTAATAGATTGAGGATCAGAGTTGCCTCCGCTACTTGCAATAAGGTGAGACCAGGTACGCTACTTGCAATTGGAAAGCCAATAACACATAATTACGTATTGTGTGTTATCTGTTTTGTATACTGTCACTTATGGGTGCCAAAATCATGTTGCCAGTGAAAATTTCTAGCGCAAATGGTAACGCAAGCTATGCCACGATTGTCACCTATGGATTTGCATTAAGCTGACTTTTCCAAAAATATATATTTAACAAGTCAATGCCAAATGAATCTAATATTCGTGAAACAACGCACTTTGCCACTGTTCAGTGTTTGTTCTAATTCCATGTACGTGTACTATTGGATCGCCAAGATAATAGTCCTCATTTTCATCTTGGTTTTTAGTTACATGTACCTCATGAGACTAACGTTAAATCAAGGAGGCTGGATGCTCAACAAATTAACCATCAGATCTGCCTTAGACTTTGACAAATGATATATCTGGCAAATAACTAACCTTCAGTTATGAAAAATCCCCAATTCTTTAGCTTTAAACTTCGTTCATTTTCCTATATCCTTATACAGCGCTCTTCTTCTTAAGAAGATTAAAATAGTCTTAAAATGGCCACGATCACCAAGCACTATCAATCCGGGTATGACGTCACACTGTTTTAAGATTTTAGGAATAGTTTGCTTAGTTTTGAAAGCATTAATTAAAGCGTTGATAGAACGAAACCAGAATATTTGCCGGGAAAGGGAGGGGGGTTCTGATGCCTAATTTGGTAATTTTACTATATAAATTTAAGAACTTTGAAATTTCTCGACCCACCCCCTCTAGATCCGCGAATGTAATGGTCGTCCTAAAGTCTCTGGCCGCTGGAGTCCGGGTAGTAGCTGGTTTATTTAAACAATACCTGCTGTAAGCTTTACTCTGGTTGCCTAAACTCTTGCACACACTAAATTTGAAGTTGATTTAATGAGTGTTCTTCTTGTCTCAGAGAATCTGTTGTCCTCAAGGGTTATGCTTGTCTCTCTGTTTTATATCCTTTTTTTCATTTAAATTTCCATTTCATAGCAAATAACATCTAAAGTTTATATGAAAGTTTGACAATGATTTGTTTTCGTAAATAATTTGTTCTCGAATAACCAATGAGTTTCGAATTGAATTTTCCATATTATGTACCTTTTGACGAAGAGATGAGTTTCCTCTGAAATAGAATTGTTATCCTTAGAAATTTAGTTATTTAGTTATTCCATGAGATTGAAAGGATCTATTTGTGTTGAGGTAGGTCCGTTATTTAACATACATGTACGCATAAACCATAGGTGGATACACTTTATTACGTTCACTTCAATGTTTTTGATTGTGTATTTGATCTTGTGTTATACTAATATGCCATTGTAGTTGTAATCAAATCATTTATGATATTAAATGTGATATCGTGATTCAAATTGTGTTGTGTGATAATATTTGTTTGTTGCATGATATAACTTCTTTGTATTTTGTTATCGTTATGCTGAGTAAATTTTACGGTTAGTCGCAACTATTTTAACAATTTAAAATCATTGAAGGAGCTGATAAAAAGAACCATGATATTAATACAAAAACCACAGAAGGCGGCAGAGCCTATTATACGTGTATCTATACATATAGAACCATTTTAACAAGACCTTGGACTATCGGTTGGACTTAGCTATCTATTTCTTGCGTCAAAACAAGTTAAAAATGACGCGGTTTCAAGCGAAATACGCACCAATTGCGTAGTCTTAGCTCAAAAGCCAGACAAATCTTGTTGATATCAAAGAGTCATGATTGAGTGGCTATCAATGAAATAGAAAGGCATACGTCACTATGTTAGAATCAAAATTCGGTGGCCACGCATAGTCACGGATTTTCTTCATACTTGACAATTTGATAGACTTTGGTGAGTAAAAAAGCCTAACACCATTTGTTTGTTGCTATGTGGTCCCGTTGCCATGGTAACCGAGGGTAAAGATGTAAAAATGGCATTTTAATGCTTATTTGAGAACATATTGTGAGTAATGTGCAGAACTTGGGGTTTCCAGGGTAGAATATATTATTTAAAAAAGTTGTCATTTTTCAAAGGTAAGAAAAAAATTCAAGGAGAAACGCATATTTTTTTAGCGTTTCCATGGTTACTAACAGAAAATTTAAAATCTGTTTTCTTCATCTAATTTGAATAAAAAGTGCAAATCTTGGATTTTTTGGTAAACACTATTATGATTGTGCAATTAAAAATTTAAATATGAAAATTGAAAACCGTTGCTATGGTAACAAGCTTAAGAATAAGGAAAATTATAATATATTTAGGCATCTTTAAATAGATATTTTTCACTTATAATTAATAATTATATAAAATCAAATGGTGAGAAAAAATAAAGTATGTCCTTAACTTTAATGACACTTGAAAAAAAATCTGAAATTTTCGAAAAATAATTGCCGTTGGACTTTTCAAAAAGTAAGAATTTCTGTGTGATTTTTTACGCAACTTAATTTTCCATAGCAACAACACTTCTCTGTTGCATAACAAAGGTTTTTGTGGTGATAATGAAAATTCAGATATATTTTTACAAGTTCCGACTAAAACAATTGGAAAATCAGGATTAAAAGCATATCAAAATAATCTTCAATTTCTCAGTTGCCATAGCAACGGATGTCAATTTTCATGATAAAATATATATTGCATGGACATTGATATGGATGTAAAAATTTAACAGTTTCCCATTTTGGCTTATTAAAAAAACTTCAAAAAAACTTATTCAAAAATTTGTAACGGTTTCCATGGTAACATTTTAAAAGTATTGGTTTCTCCATCAATTTTCTTACATAATTAAATAATTGAAAATAGGACAAAGACTGTTTTATGTGTTTGATAGTTTACATTTGTGGGCAAAACCTTCTAATATGGTCTCAAAGTAGGTAAGTTTTGCTATTTTCCCATCTTTAGCCTCGATTACCATGGCAACGGTTACCCCCAGCAACCAAATTTTAGGGGTTTTTTTGCGTTTTACACCTAGGTGTGTCCATGTATGAAATATAAGGAAAATTGATGACTATGCGTGGCCAGACCCGCGCATGTACAATATGGCAATTTAGTGAACTTGATAATTGGGAGCCGAATTGTTTGAGTTTCAGGGACAATATTTGGGTCAAGTACCAAGATAATTTGATAGGTATTGTTTTATATATGACGAAAGAAAACGTACGTCTCTGCGTATTTAATAAAGCTCGCTTTCTGCATGCTTTTTGAGATTGAAAAAAACCCCTGTTAATTTGATTAAAGCGAATTAAATTCATAAATATTTATTCTAACCAACAAGTATTTTCTCTGTCGCTCACTTTTCATGCATTAGTAGAATTTATGATGATGTATGTCAATATCATTTTTCTGTATTGAATGATATGTTGGATTTATTCACAAAATATCAATATATACAAAACTCATTCGCTTTGTTAACTTCTTTTCAATCAGTAAAGGAAATGGTTTACATTTAATGATAACTGGAAAATTGAAATGAGTAAATAAGCGTAAAAATATTTTCCGCGACAGTGGGCTCCGACATGATTTTAAGAAAAAAATTTATCTTGTTAACATCAGCTCGGAGAGGCTGTGAATTAAAGCGTACCGTGGACGTATGAACTCCCACAACCGAGGCAGCGGCGATCGATATTGCACAGAAGTACTTTTATAGATAGATAATCTCCGTAATACGGACCAGTTTCAACCTAGTATTTACAAAAATATAGGTCATAATTGATAATTAATCGGCTTTAATGGGATTAGACCGATAAATCAATGAGACGGGGGAACTCCTTTATTGATTGTCCCTGAGAATGTGTTTGTCACATTTTCTCTCGTACGCAGAACAGAAGCTGCAGACGATCGGAGCCTCGTTTTCACTTCGAGGGTGATTTATGCATGGATGTGTTGATGCTGTAGTCAATGTTTGCAAGTTTTTTTTCCTCCCTCTTCCATTTTGCCGAGTTTGAAGTCAAATATCAGTTATCAATGTATGATATGTAGAGGCCTGCGTCAATGCATGTCCGGTGTCGTCTTGCTAAAGAGGAAACGCGGAACCGACTGGCCATGGGTTTCTAGATTATATTTTCTTAATTATCATTTTGGAATATTTATTATGTACTGATGCTTATTCGAAGGAAAGTGATTCCATCAGCTAGTTTTAATGGTAAGTATTCATACAGTCTTAGCCTATAATAGCTAGCTCAGCACACAGGAGCACCATATTATCAGCTGTTTCAGCATGCGTGCATAAATTGTTAAGTGTGATAATGGTATTGATTCGGAGTGATCGAACACATCTGTAGGTGAACTCAAATCGAATGAGATAATTTCACATAGTCACGTTCTCTCTTGAATGAATGTTTGCCTTCGTATGCGTAATGGGTCATTAATTAACACTGACCCAGATGCCTGCCAAACGGCGAAATCAGATAACGTCCCTTAAAAATATGTTTCATAACCTTACATTTACGTGCTGAACCCAGGATCTGCTCAGAGAAAGAATTGATAATTTATGTTGGTGTATTGCTTATATAAATACAAAAACATTTCTGTTGATATCTTATGGCTATTCAGCTATGTCATTTTAGTATATGATGCAAATTTAATTTATGACCGGAATTCAGGAGAGTATCTCATTCAGAAAACTGGGTGCAAAATGATAAAAACCAGAAGACCGACAAAATACCTGCTCGTGGGGTTTCTTCTTAGTGTCTCTTTATCAGCTTGATATTCAATTATATAGCTTAATTACGAGAATATAATGATTCGATGTCTGGTACATAGCATTTTCTTTGTACCGGCTAACGCTGGTAGACCTCTTGACAGACAAGGGAAGATAAGTGAAAATAATCGGCATCGTATGTTTATTTACATTGGGCCAGCCCGATCGATTCTCGACTTCGGATAAAGCAGTACATCTGCTGCCGTAAGCATTTTAATTACGATTAAACACTTCCCAGTCGTTAACGGGAAAGAGGCTTAATAATCTAGACAAAGGAGAGGCGGATCTTGAAATCAGAAGTACTTTGATAGATTCCCTAATTTCCTGGATAAGCGTCGGAATCCGTATTTTGATCAGAGAAAAAATTATTGATCAGAGTTTCGTATAACAAAGAGCACCGTTTGTCATCGTTATTCGGTTACTTCCGTATTGAAATAATCAACTCTTATACACTTGAAAATATTGGTGTTCAGTAACTTCAGTTCCGTTTATTTTTCTTCCCCAATGTCGCTTCTCAGGTGACAGTGGATAATTCAACTTCCTGCTTTCTTTACTGGCGTTTAAACTTAAACACAATTCTTATCAGAAGAGGTTTTTAAGTCAAAATTAAAATGCTTCCTGTTAATTTAATTACATGGCTACGATTTTTTTTCCTTCGACCATGAACTTTTATACAAGGAAGTCGCTGGTTTTACAATGTCCCTTTTCTGTTGTTAAATTGTAAAATTACACATTTCAATACTTTCCTGGTATTGGATTAAACATGGAGGGAGGGGTAAGTTTGCAGTGTTTAATGTCATATGTTATGATTGAGTTTGATTTATCTACTTTCAAAAGCAAACTTTCCGAGAATTGGAGAAGTTTCCTTCTTAATGATTTAAGAAACGTGTACGAATTTTAAGATTTGACATTTTAAATTGAACTGATTTGTTATTTAAAGGTTGTTTTGTTTACTTCTTAGATCAAATACAATATGCTTATCTTATTAATTATAGACTGAAATAATTTGTTATCATTTCAAAATTGTATACTTTTGATGACAGTAAAATACCAAATAAAATTCTCTTATAACAAAGAGATATTATGATAAGTCACAAGAAGTTAATTGCTACATTTACGAAATTATAAAGAAGAATGCGGCCAGTTAGTATAATTTATATGTTCTCTATTGTGTGCGAAGTAGAGTTTTCCGGAGATGTTCTTACTTATAAACACGTGTCAATAATGATAAAAACACACTGAGTCTTATTAACTGTTTAATATGACATGAAAATGATACATATTGTTTAATGATTAAATTACATATTTTAAAAAAAAATCCCTTTAACGCAAAGGTTGTTAAAGTCATAGGAAATGACAGTCAGTTTTCTTTTCCTTCTTCTTTGGTGCCCCACCCACCCCCTATTTTACTTTCCTTTGCTTTAAAAGCTACGCTGCAGATTATGACATCAATCAAAGTTATAGTACTAGTCTGTACTGTAGCCGTCGAAACCTCTTATTTGCGTGACACTGCAAGGTACCGTCACGCGCCAATCTTATAAAAATCAAAGTGATTTTGAGCTTAGTATGTAAATTCAGTCAATTTTGTTTTTTGTATATCAGTTACAGTGTTTAAACATCTACAGTAGGTAGTTTTTTGTAAGGCGTAGTTTCTGGTCCATGAGATGTTGTTGTTAAACTGTATGTGTCATTTATGGTAGGGGTTGTATAGTATTGTAATGCTTTTAAGAATGGTGATGCAGGCGCTGAATAGCATATTTCGATGATGATGATGATGATGATGATGATGATGATACAACGACGACGACATTTATGAATATTAGGGGGGGGGGGGTAAAGATCTTTATAAGTAGTGTTGTCGCGGGAGCGAAAAATGATAATTATATATATTAATTTATGAAAACAATCATGATATAATTTGGTATTCCGGAAATGAAAAATATAACAACACATCGTCAATTCAGGCACATAAACATGCTAATCGCGATAATAATTACATGTCCCCTTCATAATGTAAGTGTAGATACATGTAGAAAGCGAACAAAACCTTCTTTTTTTGTCTTCTTTACATACGTGTAGCAAAAATCCTAAATTAAGCAATTAACTTTATAAAAGTTGGAAATTCCGTAACAGCGCAAACAGTTTTTACCTTGTTTCATGTGTAGAGTCAGAACAATTTGAACAATATTGTTCTATTTTTCTTTATCGACCCAATTCGAGTAATAATAAATAAGACGTAGGTCTTTAAAAAAACCCAGTGTGTTTACGTAATAGACAAGAAAACTTTCAACAAATCGTCTCTAAAAATTCTTACTTCACGTGGTTTCATACACGTTAGACCCCTGAAGTTTCTTTTACATATTAATTGTTATATGCACAACATTAAAACAACACCCAAATATAAATTTTAGCTCACCCGAGTGTCTTCGTAAAGGACTTAGCGTTTGAAGCTGATTGTTATTTTTAAATAAAGTATTGTGAAAAACAAATGTGATTCCTCGACCTGCATGTATGCACCTGTACTTTTACACTATTTTAATTTACCGGTCATTTACTTGTTATTTCAAACGAAAAATACATAAGGCAGTAGTATGTATACGGTTATTATACCCTTATAAATATTCCCCTTTATAAGTTTTTACCAACAAAAAGTACAACAAAACAAATGTTAATTCATCCGGGCAAAAAATTAACGTTACGCCTAATTAATATTCGTCCTATCTCGATCGACCGGAAATAACCGAAGCTCTATACGACATGAATAGATGGTTGATACTTGATATCATTTTTGCATCGGTAGTGAAGTGTCTTCCCACAAATGTTTATTTTTAAAAATAAAATTTGGTGTTATGACTGAAAATAGTCATAATGCCAAATTTTATTTTTAAATAAAAATTTGTGGGAAGACAGAAGGGTATAACAACACAGTTGTTGACTGGAATTTGGGCAAGATATGATTTTTTGATTGCATTCGGCCTTGGGCAACATTTACTTGTGAATTCAAATTTGGTAAAAATATATTGTATAGTGATCACATAGTTAACATTCATTTCTTAACTCCATTAAATAAATAGGCCAAGTTATATAAAACATTTTTTAAATCTGCATTTTTTCTAATTTAGCTCTTCGCGTAAATTATATCCAATAATCGAATGAATAAATTGTACAAAACAAATGTTTTGAATTCCAATTCCTACCTCAATTTTACTTGCACATGTACATTGTAACTATATGCGTAATATCTAGAAATGTACATATTTGTACATCCGTTACATTTATAATTTCGATTTCATTTAAACAAACGGAAACTGATCTGTCTCGGTCTCATGCTAAATCTGTCCTCTTTTTAAAATCGTATTGTTCATTAAAAGACTGTTTCTTTATAGTAACTTGTTCATTTATCATCGTACATGAATACTAATAACTTATAAAAACATTTGTTGAACTGTGGCGTGTATATGCCTGCAATTTTCAAATTCAGAAATCGCTTTGTATTTACTTTATTTACATACTTCGTATTGGGCCTGAAATAGAAAGTTGATAAAGCGTTTAGGAAGACATGCACAAATGAATATAAATTGCAAAACGTGGAGTTTTATCATATTTTGGAACGTGTATTAGATACAAAAATATTTCCCCTGCAGTTGTGCACGCAGGTTTTCCATCAAGAGAATAAATATTGAACAATATAAGGCTTTGAATGAAACTTTACTGCATTTGTAAAAGTGAAGGATTTTCAAAAAGCCACAATGGATAGAATGTCTTTAATCCCCCCTGCTGAGGAGGATTTTCAAGGGCAAGTTGTTTATTTGTCTTTCTTACTGATATCTATAAATTTACGTAATAAATGTAGATATGTATATGTTCATATAATATAGTAATTCACTTTCATTCAAAAAATATTAATCTCAGTCAGGGGTTATTAAAATGAGGAATTGGTTGAATTCAATTGGAGTCCTTATTCACACTTGTTAAAGATTGACCTTCTTCACAAAGGAAATGAATCATTCAAAAGAGGAAACAGTCTTCTCATTTATCAGTAGTTAGACCAAAGTTTTCTCATGAACAAAAGACCTCTCAGTTCCTTGTAAACATAGTATATAGCTGAAGTTTATAAATTTTTTGGATGTGATTTCAGGTAAGCGCTCTTTGTAAACAACATGACTTTGTCAAACATTTTGAAATACGTGTAGTCGCAAAACCTAGAATTTTTTTAATTTAAAAAAATATTTTGTATTTATCATTAATGTGTTTTGTATTCAGATACCATAATAGTCATTTTAGATAGCATACTATAAAGTCCTTACACAGTCGAAAGGGTCACTTTAAAAATGTATTAAACTATCCCTAAGTCGGTTACTTTGTAACATATCTTTGCAATATGAGTTTATATTTTCTGATAATGATACAGTGTACTTCAGGCAACGTCGTAATGTGTTTCGTTCAGTCGCTTCGCTGTTAAAGCAGTTCGTTGTATGATTTACTTAATAATCTGAAATGTTTGGATTTGAAAATGTTTGAAAGAGTTAGACTTGGTCAAAACATGTCTGCCAATCTGACTGATTTACATAAAAAGGCTTGCTGTGACTCTGAACATTAAAACCATCATTATGATAAGATTTAGATTAAGTAGCATAAGTTTTTTTTATTATTAATTTTAATAAAAGTCATTTTAAATTTTTAACAGAAGTTTTGGTCTCTTAAATATGGGCCTGAACATCAAATGTGGCAGTCATATTCGCCATCAAACTTGGGAAGGAATACTCCGTTCTAAACATTGAAGCAATAAATGAATGACTAAATTAAAAGGCTGGACCATGCACAGAATAGCTAGATAAAGGAAATTGACATGATTCCTATTTCAAAAGCCCCGGCACCGACTTATTTTGTGACAAGTTTAGTTTTCGGCGGAGGGTTGACTATTACATTCTAGTATATGGTTTCTAAGAATTTTCAGTTTAAAATTGGAACATACGATATCTCAGTAAAGGTAATTTTGAGGTCCCAAAATTAAGCAGTGATAAGCACGAAATGCAAAATCTGTGCAATCGCGGATTCAAAAAAATTTCTAAGAGGAAGGGGGGACCCGAGGGATAATAATAATGTTTGCCAGGGGAACTGAGGTCTACTTTTGGAAAGAAGATGGGGGAACAAAATAGCGCAAATGCCCATTTGGTTTTATCGTAAAAAACAATTTCAAATTAATTTTTTTTCAACCAAAAATACTAGATGATGTTATATTACAAGTTTACAAAAGCACAATTTGTAACTATATTCAGTTTTGAATATTTTAACAAACGATAAGAATTTTTTTTTAAGCTTTTGGTGGTATTGAACCCACAACCTAAAAAGCCTAGCTCTGTAATGTTACATAATGTCTGGTGCTCTAACCACTGAGCCATTTCAGTCAAAACAAACTACAATGTGAAGTGCTAAATGGAACTTCAACCACGAATTTACGGACTTGTAGTATTTCTCTAAAACGTTCAATTGTTGGGATACAAAATGACATTTTTAAAGTATAGTGGGTCATCTCTCCACGTTTTTGGTGATGAAAATCGGTTTGATTTCCTTTAAACCTTATATAGAATATGACAAAACTATGGAGCCCAGACCCACTCTATAGAAGAAAAGGCATTGAAGTTCTAAAAATGACACTATTTGGAGATTTTGATACCCATACGCCAGTTAAAATCAACCTATTCTAAATATCTAGCATATTTAAAGGTTATAAATCGATGTTATGGTAAAAAAACATTGTTTTCAATAATTTAGAAAGAAATTATGAGATTTGTTCATATTTTAATTTTATAGTATCATATCTATCCCCATATGGGCAATTTACACGCCTTATTCACCCATCTTCTTTATTATATGAAATTGATAAGTTCATATTTTCAAAGGGGATAAGTTGGTTCGGAAAACCTCCAGCTTTTTTTCTGCTAAACTTGGAAACGAAGTTCAATGCCGAACTTTTCCGTGAAAGTTGATTGACCACTTGAGCTTTTTTTTTTTGCGTTATACGCTTTTTGCGTTTAACGTTTTATGGTGAAGGACCTTTTTCTTTGTTGCAAGCCACAGGCGATACGCATAATCCTCTTCTAATTAGCCACGAGTAGGATACATCAATTAATTGGGAGGGGGGGGGGTTACTCCATTTACGATACTAACTATGTCATTATACATGTGTTGTACAATGTGTATACATAAAACAATCAAGTTAGCTACAGGTGTATTAATTCCATCCAATTCACCTCTTTTGGATTTATTTTTTCAAAGACAAACGGTTATAAACATCCGTAGTGTTTTCCACACTTGGCTCCGATTCCTCTATCGCACTCGAAGTTTGAGCTCCTAGTATTTTCCGTAATACAATAGTTTGATAATTAACAACCGTTTTCGAAATAGGCATATTTCTAAAAGAAAGAACGGAAACTCTTAAGATTGTATAAATTGATCGTCTGGAGACCATACTATGGGTTTTGGTAAAGGATACACACACTTAGAGCGCGGAAATAGTCAATCAATACATCTGGCATCCCACACGCGTGTAGCAACTGATGAGAGAGAGAGAGAGAGAGAGAGAGAGAGAGAGAGAGAGAGAGAGAGAGAGAGAGAGAGAGAGAGAGAGAGAGAGAGAGCTAAATGAGTAGTAATATAAATTTGAAAAATTTGTTGTTATGATTGTTGAGAGTCTTATGTCTCCTAGAAAAAAAATATTTCACTTACAAACTGAATAGAAGAGAGTTAGTTGAAGTTTAATTTGAAATTTCTTTACCCAAAATAGGCGAACACCTCTCTCTCTCTCTCTCTCTCTCTCTCTCTCTCTCTCTCTCTCTCTCTCTCTCTCTCTCTCTCTCTCTCTCTCTCTCTCTCTCTCCATAACTTACTAATATTTTATCAACGATATCGAATGAAATGCCAGTAATTGAACCTCACTTTCATCAAACTGAACACATACTACTGGTCCCTAAGACTCTAACATTAACATAGAAATTAACTCATAACACCGAGAGAATCAATGTTAATTTTGTATGTTCAGACAAATGTCGTGTTTTTATGTGATCGATTTCATTAAATCATCTGGCGTATAAAGTTTTGGTAACGCACAGTACAATAGATCCATAGAGGGTGTACAGTCGCATTCCCGATTGATTTTGCAGTTGGATAGATTCTGTTTTTAAATCTTACTGGCATATTCCAACTACATCCAATTATTTGTTGTCAATTGATGTACAACAGTTATTTCATACTTTTCAAGAAATTTTTTCCAAAGACTATGAATATTGAATGGCTTTGTTCTGTAAGGAATTTGTCCAAGTAACTGTATCCTTTTTTTTTTGCATATAAAGAATACCATCACTGTCTCCAAAAAAGTATAAAATGAATATTACGAATAAATAAAAAACAAAAATGACTTATTTTAACAGGTACTTGACCATGGAATAGAGTGTTAAACACTTTAACAACTATACAGTTTCATAATAAGTATTGTATTTTTTTTGCAGTCCAATGTCTGAGCTTCCGCCAAATGCTGTTACCTTTGATTGGAATTGTCTTACGGGGGTGATCATTTGTGGGGCACACGTGGCACCGTTTGTAAAGAGAGGGGTAAGTAAAAGGAAGGGGCCAAAATACAATCGTATCGTTTTTACCGTGGGGGTGGGGGGTTAGCGGTGATCCATTTTGCGCTATAATACGACGTTTATTGCATTAAATGAACAAGACAATAAAATAAAGTGGCCCACAAAAATAAAAACATAACAGATTTACTTCATTTTCGCAAAACTTGCAATTCCAAAAAAAACCCGGATATACATGTATACAGTTGAGAACAAAAAATCGAGATTTTGATAACCAGAAAGTATAATAAAGAAGAACATTTAAGATACTGTTACCTTTCTTTTTATACACATAATTTAAGCAAAATCAGAGTCTTAAAATGTTTTTTTTTTAGAATGAACACACAAAATCAAAAATAGTCTTCATCGAAAAACTAAAATGAACGTCTTAATTTGCGATAAGGTAGTACGTGCAAGGTTTTGCACATGCGTGATCGTGGATGTCCTTTTTGTAAGTCTTTTATCAGGATTGGGGTTTAATATGTGCTTGGCTTCATTTATTTCCCAGTGTTGTCACTTTTAACTCGAATTACTGACAGTCGTATATCTTTTTTGCCTTAATCCTTGTATTTTGCAACAGAGTAAGATCAACTGAATTAATTTCTCTTTTTTACATTTTGTTATGCAACTGCCCTTGACAACAACATCCATTTTTCTGTCTTTCCTTTGAATTTATTTGATGGCATGACTAAACTTGTACAAAATATACGGTTCAGTTTTGTTTCCATTAAAGACAGAAGATGTAGTTTTGAGTATTGATGTTAGTATAACAGTAATACACAAGATTTCTTTTGCTTACTTTTATAACTTGTTTTTCTAATCAACCAACTTTTCAGCATGTCAACAATTGGTCTTTAGTGTTTGCGTGTCTTCCAAGTTTTAATGCATTTTGTTTATCTAAAGTTTTGCAATATTTACAACTTAATGGCAATGTTTTTTTCAACTTTCTATATTTTACTTTGGAAAAGCTATAAGGTTGTTTTATGTTGCTCAAAAGTTCTTAAACATGATTGTTAAATATAAATGGAATTGATCCCCTAAGATTTGCGTATTCTTACCTTAATTCAGTTCCAGGATATTTTTGCATCTCTATTTTGCTTACTTATTTGATATTTTTAAATACTTCAGGGTTTAAACGATAGACTTTCACCAGAATGATTTTCCTTGACGCATACAATATAAAAGTACCCGGGTATTGATGCTGAAAAACTGTGCAAGGTGTTCCAAACCTACATACATTGTATAATGTATATGTAAATGACGTCAGGCTCTCCTATAAAATTTTTTCAATTCATTCTTGGGTAAAACAAAGCGACATGTATAAAATAAATTTAGGATCTTTTATTTTTTTATGAATTTTAGTTGTACTTAATTGATAGGCATGTATGTGTTGGTTTATTAAGCCAAAAAAAAGGGGGGGGGGAGAAAGTTTTCGATACTGCACAATTTACCATGCCTGTCTAATTGTGCTCAAAAATTTAAAATCTGAACAAACCACACTGGTAACAAATTTGTTGAAATTCATTTACTTTTGTTTAAAGACAAAAAGCTGAGATCGTTGTTAGGGAAGGGGAATGGGTCTGACTGGAACACTTCAGCTTCTTGTAGGCTTTAATTAACATAAAAAGTCAAAGTAACTAATATTTTTATATATTATACAGGAATGCTACGATCTTTGTATAATTCAGGATTTCCGTGAGATTTCTGCTATTTTTACTAAATTATTTTGATCAGTTTTGAGGTTCGTGATTTCAGTGTAGATAACGTAGTTGATATTTAACACTTCTCTTTTAACGTCTTGAATTCTGTAAGCTTTTATTTTTCGACAGAAAATCGGGTCCAGGTACATGTACGATTAATTACTGCATCTTCAGTATCTTCTAATAAGGAGTAGGTAATGCACCGTGCAGTGAAGGAGAATAGCGCCAGTGGTATTGACTTTCCCCGCAGCAACCTTAGACCCACTTCTCTTGACTTTGTGGTTCTCCAATCTTTTTTGGATTTAGGTTGATCAAGATAATCATGTCGTAGAAGTACATATCTACGTAATGTCAGCGTCATTGTTCGTATACATTTGTAGCTACCTAGTTTTCAAACCAATGGCTATGAGCGACAAAACATGTAAAAAAAAAAATTACCCGCTGTTTCTTTTTATGACGTAGTGCACATACAGATATGTACATGTAACTGTTAGGTTATACGGGTCACCATTCCCAAACAAGAAGTAAAATGAAGCACATAAGAGCGTTTGATGGTCATGGCCATTTTTAAACTATATAAATCTCCTTAATAAGAAGATTCTGTATATAGGTATAGGAAAACATTCAAATTCAAAAGTTAAAAATGGATTTTGTCTGTAACAA
Organism: Magallana gigas; assembly: GCF_963853765.1. Lineage (NCBI taxonomy): Eukaryota > Metazoa > Mollusca > Bivalvia > Ostreida > Ostreidae > Magallana > Magallana gigas. The sequence goes on from NC_088859.1 coordinate 34,222,788, forward strand.
ATAATAATTTGTGGATAAAAATACCACATCTACCTAGTTTCGTGGCCATTTTTAAACTATATAAATCTTCTTTATAAGAAGAATTCTGATTTGATTTGAACATATTTTATTATGCAAATATACATTTACATAAATGGATAAGGCAGCAGGCAATGCCTATGTAAGCCTTCTCCATAAAAAGAAGTCAGTATATAGATATAGGAAAACAATCAAAGTTAAAAATGGATTTTGTCTGTAACAATAATAATTTGTGGCTAAAAGTATCATATCTAATAATCTGAGGTATATCTGATTGATAATTTTTTGACCATCCAGCATCCTAAATGTTCTCGAAAACGAAAAGTAGAATTATTATAACGGCGATATACCGGTATTTTAGCGCTAAATGATGGACAAGTTAGACAACTACTGCTAAATTGCTAATATCACTAGAACGGTTACAAACTATTACCACAATGGTCAACATCGATCGATCGAACCCAAAACTCAATATGGTAAACAAAAGTTTTTGGCGGTACATGTAATCACCCATTCCCTATCCCCTCTCATTCCATGAGCTAGGCTTTTATCCAGCGATATGTCGTGTCAGAAATAATTATGGTCTTGTAAAGGACTAGCATTCCAATGTTTACATGTATGTAAATGAATGTAAACAAAGGTTTAGATAAAACACAGTTTATTTATTTCTACCATCAATGGGTGGGACAACAGATGTTTACATGATTGAACATAAAAGCTTTTTAAGGTCACATAGAGAGATTAAGATCTGATGCGGAAGGTTTACAAATTTGTGTAGTTAACTTATAGGGGAGTATATAATTTTTTCTCACTGGCATTGAAGACATTGTAAAAAGTTATGTCAATACGGTTACATGTTTTGCTCGAGGGAAACTTGTCTGCTTTTTATAACAATTTTTAATTAAACGTCGAATAATTTGACTTGTTATTTGTTATATTCAGATGACCACTGTTATGCGGAGACCCTCGGGAACATCTAATGACATACGAATAGGAAACCACAGATCGTCCAGCTACGCTACCCCAGGGGATTCCCCACCTTCCAGTCCAGCTCAAACAGGAAGTCGATCCACGAGGGCCTGCTGCTTTTGTTGGTGCTGTTGTTGTACTTGCTCATGGTGAATGCATGACGTCACAACTTTTGCTTTATACGTCATTATCTCTTAGCTAACCATTCTGGATCAAACAAACAAATTAGATAGACTGGGGAAAAAGACAATTACAATTTATTAAATACTTCTTATCTTTTGGGGTTTCTTAAAAAACCAGAGAAAAAAGTAAAAGCTTGTTTGATCTGCATATTGCTATTATAACATTGAAATATCATTGATATAAGGTGGATAACATGGATCGGATAGAAACAATATCAATGATATTTCAAATAGTATTACATTAATGAAAGTTTTTCTAGGCATGACAAAGAAATCATGCATTTATATAATTTGAGTAGTTCTTAAAAATCCTTTCCTTTTTTCCCTATAAACACTACTTAGAAACATAGACTTTGGTGACATTAACTATTGAATAATATATAACACTCTTTCTTTCTATTTATTCAAATTCCTATTTTCCTTTTTTGTGATGCATATATCTTTAAACCAGTTTGTAGTTGAACGTGTTAGAAACGTTTCATTATGTTGTTTAGTACATTATACAGCACAAAGGTTATTTAAGTCATTTTTTTTCTAATGATTTTTTAAAAATTATAATAGTCAATCCTAATCCTTGTACAAATAATTCAGCAGCAATCTCATTTCAACAATCTGAAGAAACCACTCGAAACCACTGCTCCGATCAAGCTTTAATTTTCATGACGTATTTCCTTCTTTGGTTGAATTTGGAAAATGGTTAGGTTTTGCAAGTGCTAAATAATAATTATACTGTACATATAATGGTAACACATATCAATTTCTATCGATTTATAAATATTATAATTTGTTTTGCAACTGCAGTTCAAAGAAACAAACAAATTGAGCTATGATATAAGTATAATTAATGTCTTTTTAAAAGGGTGCAATTAGAAAAATTGAAACTGTTAGGAAAGTTTCGGTTTTGAGTTGTTGTGAACTTGACTTATCAGTGTCAGAAAATTAAAGGCAATCGAAAGATTTTTTGACTTTGATATAGCATACAGCCAAGGCATATCGAACGCCTTCTGAATGCGGAAAGGAACTGGCAGTTAGGATAATTTGTAACGAACTGTCCGGTATCTAGGTTATTATCAAGTCAGGCCATCCTAATAAGAAGGCCAACATGATCCGATCAGGATATCTTATCCCGACCTCCAAGACCATCGCTATTTCACGGACCATGATGGCAGCAATAAGACTGATAATATCTCGCTACTTATATCATATGACTATTGCCTTACTCTGTTGCGTGTCTTGATTATTTAATCTGAAGTCCACTTTCTATTTGTATGCAAAATTACAATAGTCGGTACGAGTTACACAGTGTATGTACGGATTGCTCTGGTCGTGGCCATGACTAACTCGAAATAACTGACCTAGCACAAATTGAGAATTTGTCGGTTAAGCCTCTAGTAATTTACAATGTGTATTAGTCGTAACATAGAAGAACATTTTATAGCTGATTTGCTATTTAATTTCATAACCTTTAAAATATAAGACTATTTTTCTTTACTAGTACTCTACAGGAACAAGACTTTCCTTTGAACACGATCCAATGCATTTGAAAAATAACCTATCGAAAACTGAAATATTATATCAGATTTTTATACATGTACTAGTATATCCATCTAAACTGTTCTCGAGACAATTATTTTGAATGTTGAATGTCTTAAATAAGACAAAAAATTTTAATCAGTATTTTTTTAACAGCAATGAAGACTGCTTCAATTATTTAATTAATCAATTTATTAATTAATTTACATTGCATGTACATATATTCCCTTACTCTGGAAACATTATATGCGTGGCACTAAAGTGGGGTTAATGGGTAAAAGATTCGGGTTTTGTTATGGTTTTATTGAGACGTGAAAGGGTGTGCTATATCCTCTTAGCAAAGACCTTAAAATTTAATATAAAAGAAAATGAAGATGCAGCATGGAATTTAGGGATTACTTTATTATCAATTGATAAATGTCTGCACATGACTTATAATTTTATACTGCTGGCACGTAAACAAAGAATCGAAATGTCGTCTGTGTATCTATTGCACGTATCTATTGTTCCGCCCAGCATTCATGCCATAGTTAACCTATCTGCAGGATAAAACAATTTTTAATACAGGTTCTGGACAAACTTTCGTATTATTTATAAACATGTGGCATTCAATCTGAAGCCGCTAAAGAGGGCAGGATGGTTGTGGCCATTTTTAGACTTAATTAACCTCCTTTTGACAAAGAGTTTTGTGTAATGATATAAAAAAGTTATTTAAAATTAAAAAAAATTTTTTACCTAATAATACTTTGTGGCCAAAAATTAAATATTTGAAATAGATCTCATTGACTATTTTGTTCCTTAATAGTACCAACGACTTTTTGATTTCGCTTAGTTTGGCCTTATTTATTAGTACTTTTTTATATGGTTTTATTATCTCAGCCGTTTCCATTAATGGGTTTCCTTGGTTAATAAAAACTGTTAAGAAATAAATAATCTGGATGACAAAGTAAAGAATTGAATGACAAAAGTGGTGTCATTAACAGATCCGATGTCTATAGATTAATATTCTGTCCCCTTCCTCTGCCTCACAACTTTTACCGATACGATCGATAGATTAAACCTTTCATTAATATCATGCCAATACACTTTTGCAAACATGGTGTAAGCTTTAAACTTGATGACATAGATCGATTTTAGGTTGCTGCAGTTCTCTTGGAAAGCCGATACCTAGATCTAACGTTATGGGGGTGTTCAACAATGCACAAAATGCATTTCATTTTTAGTATTAGTTTTAAACTATCTTTATCTATACACACCCATTAAACATTGGCGTTATTAATGGTAAGACGATATTCAAACGTTACCATGGAAGTGCGAGGACATAATGCATAAATTTGCTATCCAATGAAATCTTACCTCAAGTCACATGACGTGACGTATTTCTGGTAGAGGAAAATCTACGGATTGATATTTCTGGGTGTTAATTTCTTGTGGGCTTTTCATGATTCGGATATGGTATATGATAACTGTGAAGGTGCTTTGTTGTGTAAACATTAATAGATCTTTGAAATGAACGAAAGTTGGTCATTGCTTCAGAAATGGCGATTGTAGGAACCTAACATCGATCCGATTTTTAGCATGTCTGTGAAATGCTCCGTCTATTGTCGTCTGTTTGCGAAAGGTCGGTTTTCCTTTTTTTTTACTATTATCATAGTCTTAAGAAATATTTGTTGAAGTGTTGTTTTAGTTTTTGTGTATTCTTGTCAGTGCTAAATGACCAAATTGTGATTATCCTGTGTGTTATACTCGAGATAGACGGTGTCGAGTATCCATAAAATATCCGCACAAGATATCTGCAATAGGTATCGATCGGTCGGCCATGGCTTCTCTCGTTTAGGAAACTAACACCGAGGAGTCTGGTGAATGGACTGACAGTCCAATATCGTTATAAAATCTATAACCTTAATTATTTCAGCCGTACGGAAGACAAACAACATTGGAGTGCTTTCAAAGAAAGGATTATTTTATTGCTTTATTACTATAGGATCACGGGTACAAGGCAAACTGTTAAAAGATATCATACATGAATACTCTCTCTCTCTCTCTCTCTCTCTCTCTCTCTCTCTCTCTCTCTCTCTCTCTCTCAAATGAATGTAAATAATATTTAGAATTTCATGCCCGTACTATATGAAATAGAAAACTGAAAATCAATTAGGTTATATATTAATTTGATATTATTGAATATCTCGAGAAGTAATTTTAAATGAATAGGTTTTGGCATGCTAGAATGAAAGTACCAAAGAAGTGTCAAGTTTGATGTTTCTAAGTATAAATATATTATTTCAATCTTGCTCAGTACTTAGCTTTTGTACAATTATACATGTACATAAACGCACTAAGTAACGCATAGCTATGTTCCCACCATAACGAGTTACGCAAGGGGACAACTAGGTTCGATGAATAATTATATCCTTACTGACCTTGTAATAAACTGCTTCCAATAGTGAAAAATATATTTTAAAAATTTGTATTTCATTGGTTTAAAAGGGACAAGATTCAATATACGCTTGTTTGTGAATGAATGAATTTTTGTTTATTTCACTTTAATTCATTTTTATAGGTTCACTTTTAAAAAAAAATTATTGGTACAGAATTTTTTTTACTTCAGTATGCTATAGTAATGAGCATTAAAAGGTTATTGTGGATAGAATCGCTGACATTTCGGTTTGAATTTTGGCAATTGTATTTTGTGCACAATACATAAGTTTTATTCAAAGTAAGATTCCGTTCTTATTTTGGGTTTATTCATAATATACATGTATGCCAATTTCCTAAGTTTGGATTTGATAAAATGCGTGTACTTTCGATAGAAATGTATGTAAAAGTGATTAGAAGTAATCAATCAAGTATATACATGTATTCTATTAAAACATCGGGTATGAATTTTAGATGAAAAGTCTATTCTATGTTCTGATTAGAGCTGGTGGCGATATAAGAAATAAGAATTGAATAAATTTTTGACTGTGTAGGATTAAAATTTAATGCAATAAATTAAAGAGCGGTAGTTTTGATTCATATAACTTAACAACTGTACTGTTTCCAAAATGAAACTCAATTGTAATTATCGAAATATTCCTTGTAAAAAGGAATCTTAATGTACTCTTTTAAGTATTCATTAAGTGGTTAATGTAATGTACAATGTGCATGTAGTGGAAGTTACTGTCACTTTAAATTTTGAACTAGTAATTTAATGAAAATCAATTTAAAAAAAATAAATTTGACGTGAACACCCGTCGAAAACAGAATATATATTGAATGTTTTCCATATACGAATTATTTTATTAACTCGAGTCTTGGTCTTGATGTTAGGTAACGGGGAAGATGATAAATTAAAGATATGTTTTGAAAACGATTTTCAAAACCTTTGTTGATACGTTGCTATTAAAAGGATCATGTACGTTTTGCAGAAAACTATTCCCTCTGTAACTGGTTAATCAATTGAAGAATAAGCGAAAAATCATGGATACTTATAATTTAACTATCATTTCAGTCCCTTTTACGCCCTATTTCAGGGTTACAAAACTCGAAACCAGTACAGTCATTAAGATCGGAATTGTTTTCTGGACGGCTTTTCTGCTTGTTGTCGAAACTTGTGTTTTAGTTGATGAAAATAGAAATGACTTTAAAGATATGGTAACAATAAAGCAAAAATTACTATGTTGTAAGCAGAATAATGGTAGATTTTTTCTTAACTGTTAAAAATACGTATGATTTAATACAGAATAATAAATATGTGTCCTTATATACTTCTGTACACTAACTTTTATAAATACAAAACAAAAAAATGGGCTTTTGATACTTCATTACTACCTACACATGGGATATTTGTTGTTTTATTTAGCTAAATGATGAAAACAATCTCTGTAAAACAAAAATCTTGTGTAGATTTCAGAATGTGTATCATTTTCATCACTTGTTGGTCTTAACATGCAATGGATATTACCCATGTAGTAATTTTGATTTTGCTACGGCATAATATCGGTTTTTATTCAATACTGCTATTGAGAGTGTAGTCAAACTAGTGTATATTGAGCCAGATTTCTGTCGAAGACAAGGTGTAAAAGAACAAAAAGCGTAGTCAGAAGAGATAGGAAAAGAGTGCTTGCTTTGTAAATAATCGATACAATATTCGCTTGAAACACGAAGGCAAATTTATAGATTTTCGCACACTAACGACAAAGTGAGAACTATGACGTCACGAACCTGTGATGAGTATTTAAAACCATTTATACCCCTATGCCCATGACGTCATCGTTACTTTTGTACCTTCAACAAAAGATGTTTTATTTGATTTCTACATTGATCTGTATCCAACTGTCGTTCGTATTCCTGGAACAGACATAGAACTGGGGTCACAATGTCGCGTACACCAATAGATATTGTTTGATATTTTTACAAAGCATCAGATATACATTTGTGCACTTCACTATGTCCATACCTTATAATAATGCTTCACAACAATATCTTTTTTGATAGGGTGTTTCGGGGCATCAATTTTTGATAAACGCAATGAAAAGTCATGTTTTAAACTGTGAAGGAAATTAGTTCCAAATCTTGGAGCTTTGCTCTTATTTTACTAATGGAATATATCTAGAATGTCAACAGTTTCTCAAAAAACGACATTAAACAAGCTCTTGACCTTTTCTTTAAAATGATGTAAAATTGAATAGAGGTATCGGGATTGCTTACTGTTTAATTGTATCTGTCATACCTACAAAACGGAAGTGGTTTTTCATCATGAAATTTAGGTTTCAAAAGCAAAACTAATTTTGGAAAATTCTTTCAAGCAAATAGGCGTGCATCTCTCTCTCTCTCTCTCTCTCTCTCTCTCTCTCTCTCTCTCTCTCTCTCTCTCTCTATCAAGTTCATTATCCCTTTCAGACAGTTACCAGCAATTTACATCGAATAGGATTCCTTCGTATATTTGTTAGTATTGGTGCAAAATGTTTAATTATTTTCACATATATATTGATTTTGACAGTTAAAGCAATGCTCTACCTTAACCGTTAGGAAGGTTTTTGTGGGTTGGTTTCGTGATGTAACATGCTTGATTTAGCAGTTTTGTCTGGCACAGTCCTCATTTCGTTTTGTTTCTATTCACAGTTTAGCTGTTAAGACGGGAAACGGATCACCGGGTGGATCACGTGACAAAACAATAACTGTACAGAAACAAGACGAGCCGTAAGTATCATTTTGATTCGTTTTAGCACTCATTAAAGATCTGCATATTGTAATTACAATGTAACTCGCATCATGGTTTTGAGTTCGAAATGATTGAGACTTAATTTTTTATTCGGGCTTCTATTAACCCTTTATGCATTGGAATGGGATTTTATTTTTACTTTTTAGACCAACGCCAGAAGAAATACAAAGTTGGGGCGAATCATTTGACAGACTCATGAGGAGTTATGGTAAGTTACAGTGTCTGACATAGAAAGCTGGGACTTCTATCAGAACAACGAATACTTCGAACACGAAAAAAAGAGACATGTCAACGGTTTCAAGATCTAGTCCTAGCAATTTCTATGTAATGACAAAGTATGTATTCATCTAAAATCTGCTTGTAATAGAATCTAGAGCAGTAAGTTCAACATACAGTATGTAATGTACTTGCAAAAAAACAATTTTCAATCAGAAAGTGGACGCATCATACTAAGCAAAACAAACCAGTGAAAATTAAACTCTAAAATAAACGTTATCAGTTTACCGAATTTCTAAAAAGTTACACCAATGTTAAAACTAGCAACACAAATCTACATTTAAAGGTACACATTGTGTATCTTCCACTATTAATATTATTTTCGTTCATTCATTATATCCTTAATAAAAGCAACGATATTTACAGACTAATAATCATTGCAATGGGAATTTATCTGCAATGTTAGGATGTATTCAATCAAAATCTGAACACTTTTTTGTAGCTCCAATACGCCATATATAGCAAATGTACATTTATATTATTAGATCTTAAAATAACTCATTTAATTCGGTTTTGGTTCAAAGAGCAATATTGGGGTTTTTTTTCAAATACGTGTAATCAGTACGTATGGAATATTTCAATATTTCGACAGTTTGATATCGGCAGTTTATTTTTAATATTGTTTGCAAAACGTTATCCTCTTTGCAATGGATACATAAAGTGATATCATGATGCACATGATATCATTACAAGCAGGAAAGACGTATTTTTGAACTAAGAGAAAAATAAATCAGGTGAAGTGATTGTGTTATGCTGGTAACTATAAATAATCAAAATGAATTTTTTTTTTGAAAAATCCATCAATATTTACTATGAAATTGGATCAAATAGTAAGCACACAGCAAGACATTATTTCCTCGACATTAAAAAAGATTGATATTTCTATCCGGATGTGTAAATGAAAATATCAGAAAATCCCTTTGCATAACATACATCGATATATTAAAGACCGAATCTCTATGAATTTGTTTAATCCTTAATCTTGATATTATCACTTTTCTGACTTTTATGAAAGAAATATCGAATCAGTGTTTATGAAAAAATTACTCAAAAAATAATAAACTGACGCGTTGTTAAACACAGTTATTTGGTACTTTTTCTTAAATTTTCGAACAGCTGGTCGAAAAGTGTTCAGAGAGTTCCTACGCTCGGAATACAGTGAAGAAAACATGTTGTTTTGGTTGGCGTGTGAGGAAATAAAGAGGGAAGACAACCCGGAGGTGGTAGAGGAAAAAGCTAGGAATATATACGAAGATTATATATCTATATTATCACCTAAAGAGGTATGCACAAAAGTGTCTATTCTACTCTCTTTTATAGGGAATCGATGTTTTTGTCGACTTTGTAGATTTGTTTTTGAGTCTTTTACAAGTAATTTACGTATATATTTTTTTTTTATTCAATTTAATTTTTTCATTCGTTTCGATAAATATGATGTTTTCTTTTTCAGGTTAGTTTAGATTCGCGAGTACGAGAAGTTATAAATAGAAACATGGTTGATCCCACTCCACATACATTCGACGAGGCACAGTTACAAATATATACACTAATGCATCGAGATTCTTATCCTCGTTTTTTAAATTCTCAGATATATAAAAAACTACTACAGCAGAACTCTTAAACTTAGGATTTTCCAATTACTGTTACTGTGTTGCATCGTGTCTATTGTGAGACGATGACGTCATAAAAATGACGAAAGGAGCGGTGTGTGAAAATGTGTTAGTGCAATATATATGGTTTTCTAGTCACGTGACAGACCTCTGGTACTCCCTCTTCACCATTACCTACGAGATCAGCAAGAACGATAACCCAAAGAGAAATATGTTATGAATAAACTGTGGATATACATGTTATTGTTTACCATACGATTCTTTTTCCATATCCTCAAATCGATATGATATTTTTCTTACCTATCAGTGTTGTCTTGTTCTAGAAATCGTGAGGCGTGCTGGAAAATGACGACAGTTAGCATTTTTTAATTAGATAGAGCAGTAACCATATGTTGCCCTCGTGTTAATTATGCTGATTTGAGGGATGATGTGACATTGTTAATGCATTATAGAAACAAGTAAGGATGTCAACAGTTAAATAACTATTGTTTTCAGCTGGAGCATTTTGTTCCATCTTAAAAGTTGTAAAAGGCATCTTGAATTATTTTGTCCTTTAGAATGATTATATATTAGGTAGATTTTAAACTATACACGTTCTAAAATCCAGGTATATTTCTCATTCCTTATATATTTTTTATTTATTCCATGTATCTAATATTTTCTTTCGTACTTTATCGTTACAAATATTGTAATGTATTCCACTTTTCCATAAAAGAATTACTAATCCTTTAATCCTTCATCCACAACACAAAACATGATTCATTTGGTCAGTTGGATCATTTTGGGAAGATAAACTCTTTTTTTAAACCGTTGAAACGTGTTAAAGAAAAGGTAACTAAAATCTTTTATTGAAAATAGTATTTATTTTCTTAGGTATTCGCCATCCAACCATGAATGGTTTAATTAGATGTAATATGAGGAACGTTACTGAATAGCCGTTACGTTCTAGTTGCGGAAATGTATTTTGCATTTTCAGCATGTTATTGAAATTATTTTTGTTATTGATTATTATAACTATATTGAATAGTCAGTTGTAAAATTTGAAAAAGAGAATATTGCATCCTGTTTGAACATTTGTTAGACGAAAGGATAGTGAAACCAAAAACATGTACATAACGGCGCCTTTTCTCTTTGACTCTTTATATGAAAGCGTAATTATTGCTGAGTTTTTAAATTTTCTTCAATATTATGTATATCAATAAAAAAGAATTCCATGAATGGGTTCAACACCACTTTTAGTTGACAATCTTTGTACAATAATAGCAAAATTAACTGTTATTACTTAAGTCTTTCAAATGTATTAACACTGATTAATCAATATCTCATAGGATTATCATAAGAAATAAGTACTTAACAATCATTTTGACAGTTTTGATCTAGCTCAGTTTTGTTGACTGCTGAATTTGGAATAGACTTTTTTTAATAAAAAAAAAAAGATTATATATGAATAGTTTTGTACTAGTAAACCTGACTTTTTGTCAATGTATTCCAGCGACGTTAAGTTGTAACCTGAAGGTTTCCTTTCTTAGATTTATTTTTGTTTCTATGGAAATGTATGTTTTGTACTTGTTATTACCAGATATCATACTTATGACCAACTGTATTAATCATACAATAGATACAAAGTGCGGTTCATGTGTATTATGTTGCATAATATATAGGAATTAAAATCAACGACTAAGACTATGACTTTGTTTTCTTTGATGTCTTAACCAATATGAAAAACAAGTTTTGTTTTCTTAATATGACCGTGTTTGTGTCGCGCGACAGTCTAACAAGGTTGTTTTTTTACTTTTGCCCTTTTGAAAACTCCCTATGTTTAGCACCATAAATTAATTTATTTTTAACATACATATCAAACAATTTGAAATTAATTTTTCCTCTCAAATAAAAAATACAATCTTTCATTTTGATAAAAACAATATACATTGTAATGTTTTTCAGTGCTACGCAATTTTTATGCATAAATTAAAGTTATCATAGTTAAAATCAACAGTCATCAAAAATCCGGTTTACAACTTCTATATTGCTACCTTTATATTCCCATTTTTTGGAGGGGACGGGGTATTTTAAGTACATCTTCCATATAAAGATAAGATTTTTTACAACATTTTAGTCGATTTTCTATATCCTGTAAACATTGAGTGATAACAACAGTTGTTTAAATCACATTATCAAAAGGACTTGTAAAATACTTTTAAAAATTTCAGTCTGCACTTGCATTGCTTCCTAACATTTTCTTGCATGAAAATGATACAAAGTTGTCTGGAATACTAGTAATATTTTATCGAATACTCCTTATTATCCCCTTGTCATCGTTCATAGTTATGCTTTTAAAAATTTCTAATAATATTGATGCAGACCCTTTTGTTATCACAAACAATAACAAATTAGATAAACAAGGGTGTAAACACGCATTAATAAAAGGGTTCAAAAACTGAATTATATGCAATTCTTAACCGAAATGATTAAAATGCAACCAGATAATGATAACAATAAGCTGTAAGCCGAGATACCTAGACAGGTCCACACCTAGATGACGACGCATCATCACTTATCAGTGCGGTCTATTCCGCGTGTTGTACGATGTCCAGGTCAAACTACCCGATAACGGATACCGCGATAGAAACTCATATGATCTCACAGGCGGTCATATCAGAGATAATTCATTATAAACCTGTTCACATTTACTTTAGCGAAGTGATATTTAGAGACATCAGTTCCCCCAAAAAACAATGCTCAGAAATATCATTGCAGTCTGTCTGCTTACATTTGCAACAGGTAAGATATTGTTTTATGATGTATTACTCGAACCAAGTTGGAGTTGCTTATACATTTTTTAAATGTTCAATTTTTATATATATGTTTTTAAATTTCATGCAAAAATTAAAAATTATGTTTTTTGGACTATATATATTGGGTATATTAGATCCAAGATATATTTAAATACGGCAGATATGTCGTGCGCTCTCATTTATGTCGTGTTTAACAAGTTTTTCATTTCTCTGTATATTATAAATATATTCAACAACTACTGTTCAGTTTTATACGTATATATCAAGAGTATTTCCATTTTTTTTTCTTCATCTAACGCTGTGTTCTCTTTCTCTTTTTTCATTTACAATATGTATTATTCCCCCTTTTCATTAATAACGTACTGAAAATGGCATACAGGGCCAGGAGTTAAATTTACATTTTGTTCTTAAAATGTTTACACGTGTTACTATAGATAATTAAAAAAAACTGTAAAGGCGATACAGCCACTGTAAACTCTCGTTTTATTTGCATTCCTTCAATCTTTTTTTTTTTTATATCACAATACATGCATCTTTTGAATATTTAATTTATGATGACATCTACTTTTCATTCATCATTGGATATCATGCTATTTTAGTAATTATCAACAGTTTTGAATCTACACAACAAAAGCCGGGCTTTTCGTCTTACAATCTTAACCAAAAATTTATCTTACAAATGAAAACCGTGATTATAAATCCACTGAACCTTGAACTAGTCTTTGTTTACACAGAACACATACATATATCGCTCTTGATTTGAGACACTTGTCCTACCTTGCCTCAGATAATGCAAATAAATTTAGTATTCCACAAACATCTGTTCATTGGTGTATCATAGTTTCAAATATTTTATTTCTATAATCAAAATAAAATGCTGTTACATTAAAAAAAATTCTGCATTTTTAGAAACACGTTGCTATTCATTGGTATCCTCGAAAATTAAATGTAAAAATAGAATATTTAAATGTAACGTATCTTTTTTTAATGTGAAGTATATTTTAACGTCACCAACCTCCCAAAATACCTGTATAAAATTCGTTTAAGATTACAAATATAACATTATAAATGCAAGAGTTGATTTTAATTTGTCAAAAATTAGGGGGAAAATCATATTTAAATTTTCTGTAGGGTAAGTAAAGAAATTATGATATTCTTCAAAATAATTTACATCTGTGATTATAATAGTATAGAATGCTTGTATCTCAAACATTATTTTAAATTACAAGCTATTAACTTATAAATATTTTTTTTAAACATAAGTTTCTATATTTTAAACGACCTTCAGTCAATCTGTTGAACCCATTTCTTTTATTGATGTCTAAGTATTAGATCAACCAATCATATTTGTTTTATTAGTTTATAAATGTTCTTTGGAATTTGCTATAAACGTTATCTATCTTCGAAATAATATCTAAACTGATTAATTGGTATTTTATGGCACTCACAGCTGCACCGAATATTCGCAATGACTTAATGACGTGTGAGATATGCCATGTAGCAGTTCATGACCTTCAAAAGCTCATGGCGGAAAACGCTACACAGGTGAGTTTATCAGTCCACAGGTTGTATCAGTCCTCATTATAAAAAGTTGAAGACAAGCATCAAATTCAAATGCCTACGGACAGGTTATAAAAGTCTTCATCATTCATTTTACATGCATGTATGGACATGATAGTGGTTATTCAGAATGATTTATCACTGTATTATAATTAGTTCAAATGCAGGTGTAGCAAAAAGTAATATGAACAAATTATACAATTTAAATGGATAGTATTGAAATACATTTTGAAATGCGTAAATTGTGAACTGAAAGGTAATTTCAAGAACATGTAATAAGAAAAATAATTTAATTGAATGAATGTCATGCTTAAGTTGTTTTTGTTGTTCTCGATTTTAAATGAAATGCATTTTGAAATTAAACAATTACTGCATTTTTATCGATCTTATTACCATTGCTATAAAAGATATGCATTTAACCCACACGACCTTTTGCTATGACTTAATGTGGATAATTTCAATATATGTAAGTCTATATACACTGAAATGTTTTAGGTAAATGCCTATTGTAAAAGCTGTCAATTTTTCTACGATATAAGTAGTATCTATTGATTATAAGGATAATAAATTTAATACAAAAACTGGTTTCATACATATTCCTTGGTAATAAAATCCTTCCTTAAAAAAATTGTTGAACATTTTTCAATTGATCTTTTCATTTATTCATTATCATGAATAAGCACCTCGATATTGATAACCAGTTTCTGTAACAACAATATGAAAAGCACATAGCTTTTGCAAATATTAAAAATGCTGTGTTTAGTACCTCTTTATTCCTTATTTTGTGGTTATAATGACTAACTTGAACACATGTGCCCTTAGGCAACGATTGAGCAGAGGTTGCAAGACATCTGTGAAAGGCTCACATCCCACGTAGATGATTGTTTGGGTTTTGTCAAGTCCAAAGCTCCAGACATATTTAAAACATTGTCACAAAAAATGGTATGCTACATTTTTTTATAGGTACTGTTACTTTTATCTGAATTGTTTGCTTTAGATAGTATATATGTGGAAATTGTTGTCAATGTTGATATGTCGTGATATAATGTTTTTATTTTCTTGAAAAACTAATTTTCATTAATTATATAATGAGATGATATTTTATTTTCCTAAGATGACAATCTAATTTTCACTTATGGTATCATTCATCTTGTTTATCTTCAAATCAATGAAAACATTAGGAGTGTGTCATTTGCACGTGCAAATTTTCCTTTTTGAAAATAGAACAGACTCTAGTATCTTTACATTCGATTAAAAACAAGTTAAAATGAATCATATGTTTATAACTTGTGACAGGATCCAGAAACTATCTGCATTCTTCTAAATGTTTGTCCAAAACCACAAGACCCTCGGGAAGAAAGACAAACAATTAAAATTGATACCAAGAAGACATCTGAAGAACAGGTATTTCTATGACTCAATGCATTGTTTTCTTCGTATACTCATTGAGATTAGGATCCAGTTATTGAGAGAAATATATTTTTAAATTATCAAATTTTAAACTATAAATCTTGCGATTTTTGAAATGGTTGACGCTTTGTTATTGTTATTTTTTTCATCATTTAACAAAGTTTGAATTATATGCCTTCATGGGCATGGTCACGATTTTGGTCAATTTTTTTTTCGATTTTAATGTTCACAATGCTTTAGTTAGGCATTTTTTTTACAGGCAACAAAATTTGAGCGTCATCTTTTGAGATATAATGGGTTTACAGAACTTACAATTCTTTGCTGGCTAAATAAAGCTTTTGATTATTCTTTTTTTGAAAGCTGTAGTGGCAATTTCAGTTTTAGACCTAAAATTAAGTGTTAAACGTTAGACACTGTTTATTTGTGGTTAAAATGAATAAACAAAAGAAAGACAAATAAGCTTGAAAAAGATTTTTAACTGGTATCTTGAACCTATGTAAAACAAAAACAGGGCACAAACCTTGTTTACTAGAATAGAATTGTAAACTCTTATAACTCTACAACTGACTCTAAATTTTCATTTGATCATTACAAATAATTTTCTAAAGCATTGTAAATAATAAAAACAGAAAAATAGAATTAGTTCCAAATTGTTGCCATGCCCCTTTAAACCAAATATCCAAAGCAGTTTTAAATTTTAATGATTATCTATATTCATTGAAATTATAATTAAATATATTTATTTTACTGTAAAGATAAACGAATATTTGCATATCTTAAGTTCTTAAAGACATGGGCAGCATACTTATGGCGAAATTTCAATTAATTCCGTTTGCAGGCTAGTCCATTGGAATGCGAAATTTGCAAATTACTTGTCACTGAATTAGACAACTTACTGAAAGAAAACAAATCTCAAGAAATTGTCATTGAAACTGTTAACAAGTTGTGCAGTGCTTTACCGGAATCTTTCAAGAAATTCGTGAGTATACTTAAATTATTTGAAGAGTGATCATTCGTACTGAGTTCGATTTTCTTTTTATAATTCATTTTGGAATATCCTTTTTACCTTGATATGAAAAATGGTTATGAAATATATAAGCACTTCTATTTGCGATGACTGCAATTTTTTCAGTGCGATGCCTATGCACCAGAGATAATTGAATTGATTGTATCTGGTGTGGATCCAAAAAAAGCTTGTGACGAACTCAAACTTTGCTCTGAGAAAGAGAGAGATCATGGTAATAATTCTATTCTGATCTTTTCCTGCTATGCTTATTGTGAGTTATAACTAAATTCAAGGATCAGCAGTTTTAATCAATTCAATTATATTATATGTATATATTGTTTGTGTTATTCCTTGTTGTAAAAAACCCCAACATCTTAGGTGTTAATTGAGATAATTCTTTTCTCGCTTTTTATAGCTCACCTGAGCTAAAAGCTCAAGTGAGCTATTCTGATCACATGTTGTTTGTCTTCGGTCTGTCTGTCCGTCTGTCTGTAAACTTTTCACATCTTTAACATCCTCTCCAGAACCACAAGGCCAAATTTAACCAAACTTTGCCAAAGCACCCTTAGGCAAAGAAAATTAAAAATTGTTAAATTTAAGGACCACGGCGTGACAATTAGAAATTATTGAAAAAATTTTAAGAATCTACTTTTCAAGAACCATTTGGCCAGGAAAGCTGAAACAGGTTGTGTTGATTCAAAGTTATGAAAATCATGATCCCCGGGGGTAAGGAAGGGCCACAATAGGGGTTGGATTTTTACAAAGGAATAGAATATTTAGAGGAAAGTCTTTAAAAATCGTCTTCTGAGAAAACAATCAGCCAGGAAAGCTGAAACTTGTGTGGGAGCATCGTGAGATAGTGGCAATTCAAATTTATCCAAATAATGATCCCCGGGAAAGGATGGGGTCACGTTAGGGGGGAGGCAAATTTTTGCGTAAGAAAATGTTTAAAATAATCTTTAATCTATATCTTCTAAAAACCATTTTCCTAGAAAAATGTAACTTAAGTGATTTAGTGAAAGCAACTACAGATATTGTAGATTCAAATTTGTTCAAAAATCAAAAATCAAAATCTTAAGAAGTAGAGTGGGGCCACATTAGGGATCCAGTTGCACAAAGGAAAACATTCCACAATTATTTACAAGTAATTATTTACAAAAACTGAAATGTTATCATATACAGTTTTACTTATATGCAAGCATTTTGACATATCGCTGATTCTTTAAAATTGTTTAGACTTTGGCCTCTGGACGATTGGCCTCACAAGGGGTTCAGAGTTTATTCTAAGTTAATATCCCATATATATATTTTTTAGGATCTTTTTGAGAATTGCAGTGCTCTACATGTGATTTGACTATAAAATCATCCTAATAGAAAAGGGATTTGATTATAAACATAAGAATATCCAGGGAGGGGAATGAATTTTTAATGTATACAGGATCTACATGTATTATACCACATTGTCCAGATATTTTGTATTATGACTCCATGAAGCTGATTTTATTATGTCTACTGTTGCTCAGGTGTGCGATGTGGCCCATATGCCTTTTTTCTATATTGTAGCGGGAGCTAAAAATAGCAAGGTACAGCAACTGCAAGAGGTATTGATATTTTCAAGCATTTGAATGACACTTCTTGAATTTGTTCAGTTTTGACTGAAAAGGTCACATATTTAAAAAAATATAATTAACATTTTAGCGATACTTCAACTGTAAATCAACACGTTGATAAACTTTTGATGAATTAAGAATAAGTGTTAATATATTGAACAAGAACAGTAAATAACTTCGTAAAAAAAACATTTTCATAGAATTTTAATCAAAGAAATAAAAAACTTATCTCTTATCGTCAAAATATCTTACAAAGCTTGTAACAAAAATCAACTCCATGTAATAATTATTTACAAAAACTAGTGATTGATTGAAATATATATATATATATATATATATATATATATATATATATATATATATATATATATATATATATATATGTATTTATCAGTGTACAATTTTACATTTAGCTCTCCTGTACTGTAAATTCTTTCTTTTACGCGAGTACTTAATTCTGCAACCCCCTGTTTTGTATCAAAACGCGAGAGTATAAAATCGCGAATTCGGAAATTTTTTATCCTTATCCCTTATAATTTCAACTCTCAGAAAATCAAAGCGAGATATAAAAATCCGCGTGAAGTGCTTATTGTAATTAAACGCAGATATCAATTTCTCGCATCTAATCAGGAATACAGTATTACAGGTATTTAACCCAGTATCCGTCTAATACCACGGTTAAAATCAAATACTCCAATACTTCATAAGCCGGCGCCTTATCGGGCTTCAAACCCTCTCTTAATATTAAGTTCATACAGAATATTCATTACTTATCATACATTTGCCAAATGCAACAGTTACTCTTTGCCTAAATTATTTTTCAAACATGAAGCTGAAAAGTCTCCATCCCAGATATCGGTAAACTGATAGAGCTCATATAGATAATCAAAATGATACCCTATATTAATTAAAGTTTATCTGATATTAGATGTGATGTTGTTTCTCGTGATTTTTTAAAATAATTTGCAAAAGATTACAGATCTCCAGATATAATTATTCTAGAAAGTATCTTAATTCTTGAGAGTAGCTTTTCATAATTGATTACGATTGATAGAGATGCATGTGGTCTGTTTCCTGTTATTTTGAATAACAAATACAGATATTTTCAACGATTGTATTTAGCTTTGCATTTTAATTGGCATTCCGTTGACAATAATTAATTTTGTTGTTTACATAAACATTTACATAAGGTCAACCAAACTTTGAGTGTCAGACGCCGTATTATAAGCGAGATACAGAGCTCACAATTCTTTGTCATGTGAACAAAGCCACGTCATGTTTTTGTTAACATTTTGAATGTTTAATTGAAAATTCTAGTTTTTGACCAAAAATGAATATATAAACGCTAGGAACTACTTCTTTATGCCTAAAACGAATTAGAGCAGAGAGAAAAGGCTTGAAAAAAGTATAAGGTATTATGAACCAATATATACAAAACCATGGACCGAGCATTGTTTACATGACAAAGATATATGAGCCCTGTATCTTGCTTATAACCCTACGGCTGACGCTCAAAATTTTGTTGATCATTAGAGATGCATTTTTAAAGCATTATAAAAATATAGAAAAATAAAAATAAAATTTGACCTAAATCATAACCAAACCCTTTTAGTTTCGCCAGTCACTGGTAATTTAATGGTAAACATTTCATTCTGACTTGTGCAGGTACTTTTCCTTTTTAGATGAATAACTCATGATGCTGATTCTATAAATCTATTACAATATCTTCTTAGACCTAAAGTTACTCTCAAGCAGTCTGTAATCTCATTATCAAGTTCGATGATAAGTAGAGTTATTTGGAAAAAACAATGAAACAGAGCTAGTTGTTAAGTAATTAGACCGATATTGCTTATGTAAATATCATAAACACTGGAGACAATCAACAGGCGACATTTAACCGTTTTAATGATAAAAATTTACAGCGTCAGTCCTGATCTTTGGCTAATGACATTAAAAGAAATTCAATAAAATGACTTAACGTTACTCCTTCATTTCAAAATTATTAAAATTCCAGATAAATTCATGCAAAAATTACTTTGATATCTCTTCTAAATGCTTGAGCAGCTATTATACTGAATGACAAATGATCTGTCATTTTTTCATTTCTTCGTTCCAAGAACAAACGTTTTCATATAATGAAGAAATACATTTAAAAATTGCAAAGTATAAAACTAAGGCAGCAAATGTGTATATATTTTTCTATACAGTTATTGTTAAATGTTTCATCAGAATTCACATGTAAGATATTATCTGGTATCAGTACAATTGAATGAAAAAAAACAATATGGGAACCGGTTAGCCATGAAATTGTGCAACTTGTTATGTTAGTGTTTAAGTAGCTGACGAATAAACAAGACATATCCCAGTAATTTTGGTAAGAAAAAAATTGACAGATAGATTTATGAGCAGTGGTTTTTTTTAATATCTAAGCTATTATAAAAACCTTACACATCATACATTTTTAAAAAATATTTGTCAAAAATGAAGCGTTTGACATTTATTTGTCTTGTATTTTGACGAGAACTTCAATTTTCTGAATGTTTCCTTATATGCAGATCTTTTTAGAATGTAAATGTAAAACGTGTCGTTTCTCTTATTGCATAGACACATAGTCTCATGTCTCAAGTTAAACGATGTCCCCCTTTTTTCTCAAAAAGGATCCTAAATGTGAAATTTGCAAGTTGATTGTCAATGAAGTGGATTGGTATATCAAACGGAATGCCTCTTCAAAATCTATTAATTCAACAGTAGCGAAAGTGTGCAACAAACTGCCATCTGTTTTTAAAATTCTGGTATGTATAACAATTGTTTCATCAATACTGATGAATCATTTAATTTGTGGCGGCCCTTTTTCGTGGATTGTGGGCTTTCTTCATCTTTTCGTGGGAATGTAATTTCATGCATGTATCGGTTTTCAGATTCAGTAGTAAAGATAACTCTTCCAAAATGTGTTTTTGTCGAGGAATTAAATTGGGGGAGAGGTACCCACGAATACTACAAAAATACCACGAAAATTGAGCCACAAGAAATTCTAATGATTCCATAGTTTTCGTTGCAGTATAATTTTCATAGTGTTTGTTGTTTAGTTGCTCCACGAAAATTAATGTTCATCGAATTACAATATCTAATAACATATTGTATTTATAAAATCATTGGCCACCAATTTAATCCTCCCTGAAACTGATTTTTGCTCAATCCACGAAATTTGATACCCATGTATGTCAATGAAAGCACAGCTGATGAACGTGTAAGAAAACGCATAACTTTAAATTCTAACGTTGCCTTAAAAAAGATACAAACAAAAGTTTTTGTATTTGCAATAATTAACAATGTTTTAAAGTGTACCTCTATGGCTCCGGCTATCGTAAAACATCTGGAGGACGGAATTGACCCAGCATCCACGTGTGTTTACATGAAACTCTGCACCCAAGGTGAGAATGCTACAGTATTAACACAAAGAAATTGTCAAATGTCAAGTACTGGTATTTCTTAATGGTATATGAACAATTCATGCGTTTTTAAAATTATTTTAGAGACAGAACTCGTTGAATTCAACCGAAAAGACGAGGTAAGAATATCTGAAATTTATTATTTTTGCTTTTTTTTACCCTTACTGTGAATAGTTAAATATGGAATGCTACCTGATTTATTTTAAGAAAAGGAAAAGTTTAGTTTCAATTGCAGCATTTTAGAGATGACTAACCTATCACAAAATCGTATTTAGATCCAGAGCATGTTTTGATTTATTTTTATTCAACAACCAATGCCTTTGGTTTTTATTTGTTTGGTTTTTTGGGGTGCTGTATTTAGTTTGAATCACTAAAACAAAGTACTTGTTTTTTAAGAAGACAATTTTAAATATACATGTATTAAACTTTTTGTCAGAATAATATATTAAAACCGTATAGTAGTTGGATAAATTTTTGCTTTATTTCAATCTTTGTATTGGAGGCAAATCCACTGGAGTGTGAAATTTGCAAATTATTGATCAATGAATTGGACAAATATTTAGTCACTAATGCCACAAAAGATAAAATAGAAGAAGCTGTAACCAAATTTTGTGATAGCCTGCCTGCCGAAATCAAAGCTTTCGTAAGTACAGTTTCAATGATTGTCCCCTTTTGCAATCATTTTGTCTTTATAAAGTTGCAAAAAATGATTCATTTATTTTAAATCAACTATTTACTTTTAGTGTGATGAATACAAAGATAAGATAATTCAGGCACTAATTGATGGCGTAACTGGGGATGAAATTTGCAAGCTTATAAAACTGTGCACAGGTACGTCATTAATGTATTGTTCTTCTGCAGGGTAAATTGATGTAGTTTGGCGAAGTTTTAATTGGTAGATAATAGAAGATAATGTAGGTTAAACAATTGATGTCATTTCATGTTTTGCATATTTATGTCAATTTGCTCTTTGCTATCTTAAAAGGGGTACATTGAAATGTTTATTCAAAACGTCTTGAAAACATGGTAATATGGTCAGGAAACTTTACACGCAAACTAAAAGATAAAATTGACAATTAGATATCGTTAATGTGTTGATATGCACTACAATATATATCCGAAAGATAATTGGAAAAGTTTTATTTATCTGTTTTTATTTCGTCTTTTTATTCTATCCTATCAGGAATATTGAAAACTGTTTTCAGCTTATTTAGTTTTACAAAATGTTTTTGAATAGAAGTTAACCATAATATCTAGAAATATCTTTTAGAATAATTTTGTTCACATGCATAAGATTAGCCTATACGTAATAGTTTATAAATGTGGTAAAAAAACCTTTTGCTAAGTTTGCAATCATTTGGGGTAGAAATGCATAAAACAATAACAACAATTCAACATAGTTTTAGAGGACATAATTAGATTATGAATGTTGCATCATCTTTTGCAGCAAAAACTGAAGAATATTTTTCACAAGTTCCAGTTCCACACATTCAAGAAGTTGCTGATGAAGTCGGGGTATTTTATATCTACTGTTTGTATCTGTCAGTTTTGCAAATATAGTTGATGAGAAATGCGATTTAAACAAAGTATCACACAGTTTGTTGTTGAAGTAACTCTTATTCCATTTCTAATTAGAACCAAAACGGAGGCAAATATTGTGACATCTGTGAAATCTTAATGGGTATCATCGACACCCAAATTTCCATGAACAAAAGCAGCAAAGAAATTAACTCAACAATTTATACCATATGTCAATTATTTTCACGTGACGTCATGATCGTAGTAAGTGACATCATTTAACTCAATTTTAGGATCTGAAGTGTGAGTTATGCACGGTCATTATAAACTTGCTAGACAGCCAGCTTGAAAAAAACGCTTCTGCTGCCACCATCAATAACACAGTATTTTCTTTGTGTGCGCTTCTTCCTGCAGAAATCAAACAAAGTGTAAGTTCATGGCTATTTATATGTCCATAAAAACATGCAGATTGATATCATTTCTCTATTGGTCGTCAAACCAGTCATCCAAAAGCATCCGATAAAGTTAGTTATTGTTTAATTCTTTACAATTGATGCCAATTCCTACACTTTATCCATCAAAGCTGATGTATAGGTGTGTTTGTGCCTTTTATCTTAAATATACCAGTGATTTCATTTTGCCCATATTTGAGTTTTATGGTGATATTTCATACATTTAAAACATACAGAGAATACCAAGAAATGTCGCAGCAAAATCAGCATTTAAAAGAGTCCTTTAGAATGACATTTTAATCTTAAAACGTTTTTTTAAGAATGTTTTTAATGATTCTTTTCTTATGAAAAACGTTGCATTTTATGATTTAAGTGTGAAGCAATTGCGCCAACCATTGTGAAGAAGATTGAAGGAGGATTCGATCCACAAACTGCATGCAAAGACATTAGACTTTGCGCCGATACATTTTCAGGTTTGAATACATTTTATTTTTATTACATATAGCAAAAACGAATTCTTAGATTATAGAAATGCGCCTAAAAAAAGTACTTATTTGAATTAATTGATGTAAAATTATTTATTTATAAAATTCATACTTTAATTTGTAAAACTCACACTTTGATTTGTAAAACTCACATATAATTTGTAAATTTTACAGTTATCTGTAAAATTTACTCATTAATCTATAAAATTTATATTTACAGTTTAAGTAGGTGTGATTTTCACTGATTAAAGTGCAAGCTATGCACGTTAAAGTGTAACTTTTACCAATTAAAATGTGAATTTTTTCATTCGGGTGTAAAAGAGTAGGAATTATAAGATGTTCAAGTTTCTAAAATATATTTCTAAACTCATACACAACTGGTGAAAACAGATCATGATATAAAGACGCACATACGAGTTTCACAATTTGGTAGCAAAAAAACTGCATGATTGGTTTGATGCTTTCATTACAGGGGTTCTGGACGATTCATGGCTGGATGTCGTAAATCAGCTAAAAGAACAGAATGATATGAACAAAAATTTAGAGGTAACTAGAGAAAAGGACATTTTTAATGTAAATTAAATTTTATTTTATTGAGAATTTGTATATATTTTTACCTTAAAGTGATCTGGACAGTTTTATAAAAGAACTTTCGACCAAATTTATAATGCGCTTTTTCATGAACAAATTATTGTTTTAAATCAGTGGTTGTAAATATTGTTAGGAATTGAGGCAGCAAGGGCATTTAAAAAAATGATTTGAGAACCATTCTGTGAAACAATAAATATTAACGACTTAATCGTTCTTTCATAAAACATGGTCTCCATTATAAGTCTTGATTCATTATTTTTTATTGTAATTTTGTTTACTTTATCTTTGAAATATAATATAAATGGAATGCTTGCTTGATACATATAATATGATATGTAATTGCTTTTTTAGGATGCAAAATGTGAACTCTGTGAATTCCTTATAAATATAATAGATCAAGAATTGGGACAGAACGCTTCATTGGATAAAATAAACAACACTATCTATTCTGTATGTAACTTGCTTCCGGATGCAATCAAAGCTACAGTACGTATACAATTCAATTTTGTTTTTTATTTTGTTTTTAAACTGATAATACTTGAATATTATCTTTCATTAATGGCATTGAATTAAAATTTCTGTTTATCATTAAATGGATAATGTATCCAAAAAATAACAGGATATTTTATGAATGTCAACTTTCATTTTAAAATGATTTTAGTTTAAGATCTTTATTTTACTTACTAATGTGTCAGATTTCAATTTTACTCATATTGTTTGTTCTTGACTCAGTGTGAACTCGTTGCACCAACGATAGTGAAAGAATTGGCTAATGGGCTTGATCCATTGAAGACTTGTGAAAAAGTGAAGTTATGCACAAATGGCACACTAAGTACGTTTAAAGAAACATAATTACTTTTTTACTCATTTGTATCAGTCTATCTTAATGTTTTCGTTACATACCTTAAGGTCATGCATTAAATGGAACTTATACAACTTGGGGGTTGGATTAATTAATCTCTTTTTTGTAGAGGTTGAACTTTGATATACAATAAACACAACTTCCATGTAATATGTAACATAATATTGAACTCTAAAGAAAATAAATTTATTTTGGTTATGATTAATTGCATCTGTAAATATAAGTTCCTATGCTATAACATTAAAAAAAAGAATAATAGACGTTAAAAAGAATCCATTCAACCTTTTAAAATTCGTCCGTATGGCCAAGGTATACTGACATGCATGTAGAAGTGCCATATAAACAAATTTCGCTATATCGCACTGTTTGACAATAAATGCAAAAAATAAAAATAATTTGAGGAATTTAAAAAACAAAACAGTATACGATGTACTGTTCACGAAGCATTTCTCTTTTTGGATTTATTGTAAAGTTGCTTTATATCCGCTTATCAGATGTCTGCATTTGTCTTGCTAAAACAATACTTTCCTGTTCTTCTTTTCAGATACAGGTTTGCTACAAGGATTGAAGGAGCACGTCAACAGGGTTATAAGGGGTCCCTCTGTGTCAGCCCCACAGGTATTTGTCAAAATTCTTCAATTGTAACCATTCTATGGAATTATGTACAGCCTTTCTACACATGACATTTTATTCATTTTAGGATGCAAAGTGTGAACTTTGCGAATTCCTTGTAACCATAATTGACAAAGAACTCGGTCAAAATGCTTCGCTGGAAAAAATTAACAGTACCATTTATGGGCTGTGCAATCTGCTCCCAGCAGCAATAAAGCCAGAGGTTAGTTTAAATTAAGAAATAAGGTATCATTTTTTAATGTATATCGGGATATATATACGGGTTGGTCACGCAATTCAAATCTCATAAAACCCGAAGTATTCTAAATGTATTTTAGATGAATATTATACTTTTATACAAGTTATTGTCATATGAGGTAAGAAAAAAAAGATTTTGGACTCATCTTTACAGCCTTACATTAATTGCATTTGATAACATTCACAATAATGTCTAATAAGCAATTACATGTTCTAAAATGTGTTAAACAGCTAGTCTTGTCAATAAATGAATTTCTATTTTGGTGTTCTAAGAAGTAAGAAAATGATGACGTCAGGCTAACGTCGTAATGAAGATATAAGGTTTTGAGAAATCTTTTAAATCTTTAAAGTTTTTTTGTCAAAAATTGGCTGAGAACACATACAGATATTTTTTTATGAATTGATTCATAATTATCTCCTCTGTTTTTGTGTTGAGTATCATTAATTTCGTCTGAATCGTTTAAAAGTTTGGAGCATAGTTTTGTAATGCGTTTCTCGGTTAAAATGTGCATTTTACTATATATTTCATTGAAATGGCGTTGCTTAATTTTATTAATGACACTGTATTTGAAACACGATAACATTATTACCGCGCAGACGAATCTTAAATAAATTTTAGAAATAAAACTATAAAACCTATGGATCACGTGGACAAATTTTCAAGGTAGGTTTTCTCACAAGCAGGTAAACCCGCGAGCTACCTTAAATGAGACAACTTGTTCAACAAAATGACAAAACATCGGAAACCCTTTTAAAATGTTGATAAATGGAGGGGAGGGTCAGATTTACTCTTGTCAAACTTAGTTCTTTGTTGTTTTTTTTTCAGTGTGAACTTATTGCACCTTCCATTGTAAAGGAATTAGCAAAAGGTCTCGATCCTCTGAAGACATGTGAAACCGTTAAACTGTGTACAAATGGATCACGTGGTACATCTGTTTTAGCAAAATATTTTACTATTTGATTTCCTTTTTAAAAAAAAAACTATTATGTATACTAGTAAATCCTCTTGTGAAAGAGTACATATGGAACCCATAGTACAGGGTTTTTTTTCGACAATAAATATATTCATTATCTGATTTACTAGATGATTAAAAAAAATAATATACAACTGCCTTTTTCAAATTGTTCTGATAACAACCAAAGTTGATGTTGGTTGAAATCGTCCGTTGAAAATGGTGAGCGTATACTGTATACGGGTTATTTTCGCCCCGTGTAATTTTCGCCCTTCATCAATTACATACGGTTTCGCCCCGTCTGGAATTCGCCAAGACAAAGTTGTGGTTAAAAAGAGACAATATGATTATGTATTTCGTCCAGTCTTAAATTCGCCTGCTGACATCGAGGGCGAAAGGATCGAAAATAAAACAGGGTCGAATATTTCCCTGTATACAGTATTTATGAGAATAAGTGGCTCTAAATTATTTGTTTCAATCAGGTTATGATCAAAAAGAAGAATCAAGAAAGGAAATGGAAAATGAAGCTAAGCGAGTAAAGGTATGAATTTTAAAATCCACCACTGGTGATGATTTTACGCAGTTCTGCAAGTGCTTAATCTCAGATTAAAGGATTGTGTTTGTTTCACACACAGGACAGTCTTGGGTGTCAAGTTTGTGAGTTTGTGGTACAGATTGTGGATGAATATATCAAGAACAACTCCACAGGCGAGAGCATCAATACCACTGTCTATAAAATTTGTGCTCTGTTGCCAGAACCCATCCAAGATTTGGTAAGACGGACGATTTAAACTCGCCAATTAATTCTTTTAGCATGTCAAACTTGCGAGGAGCGATTAACTTTATACATATTATTTTTTTTATAAGCTTGTTATTTGATAATGTTAGTTTAAAATTTTAATTTTGTTTTTTTTTAGTGCAATCAAGCTGCTCCACAGATAGTAAAAACAATAGAAGATGGCGTAGATCCTAAAAAGGTGTGCACCGAAATCAAACTATGTCAGAGTGGTAAGTTTATTATCCTAAACACCAAAACATTTAGTGATATCAAATTAGATGTATCAATTTTTGTAGAATGTGTGTTTCAACGGATAAGTTTGCACGTAATTTTACATGACTCACTCTTATTACTACAAGGCTTACATTCACTTTATAAGAAGGATGCCTATTCGAATGACGTCAAATAGTTCATTTCACTAAAAAATAACATAGTTGGCATATTTAGAAACATTGCATTGTTAATATCGCACTATTAGCAGAACCGTGTTCATTATACTGTATGATATAATCTCAAACAGTTTTTACATTTCAAATTCTGGTATTTGCATAAACATTGCAGAATGTACATATATTATTTATTGCACAGCAATTACAATGAGTAACTTTTTATAATTGTGTAGTCTTTTCGAAGAACGAGGCGGCGTGTTCCGTTTTTCAAAACAAAGTTACTTTGCGTTTCTGAAGAAATATTGTATTGACATTATTTAAAACTTGGTTAAGATTGTTGTTTCCCTTTTGGAGAAGATGTGGATAAAAATATTCACACGAAATACTACTGGTATATTACTTAAGTTTCTTCCGTGCTGTTGACATAACTTTGATATTCTGTTAGAAGAGAAAAAGAAATATTCACAAATTCAGTAGGAATAAAAATATAAGTATTGAATGATTATTTTTGGATGTCGCAGTATTCAATTTGTCTGCACCGCTTGTTGTGTTATAGTTTCGACGACATCCAAAACAACATTCAATGCTTAAAAAAGGGATTTGTACTCGCGGTTTCTGATATGAAAAACTCGTGACATCCGAGTACAAATAATGTAATATAAAATGTTTATTAAATTTTGCAAAGTAGTGGCAATGCAAAGAAAAATGAAAAATGAAGAAAAGTTCTTTTTATTTTGACAACACAAGGAGCCAGAACAATGGCCTTGACCATACCAGGTGTATCTTGTGAAATGTGCCATGGACTTGTCGAAGCCGTCTTACCCAGCCAGTACACAGAACTAGTAAGTGTAAATTAGAATTTAATCAAACGCGGTTTAACTATGATCACACTGATAAATTAAAACATAGTGCCAACCAATGATAAACAGGTAACAATTAGTGCATTTTGTTGTTCTGTCTGCTTGTAACCTTTTCTGAATTTTTTTTTTTTTAATTTAATTTCGTCCAACCAAATGATGTTTTTAGCCTGTTTACTCCAGAAAGCAAGAACAATTTTAAACATCAATGCATATAGTGTTAATTGTATTTTTTAATTAATTATTTCATCCATTTGTTTTCAGCTAGCAGTAAAATTATGTGAGGTCACGTGTCCACGTGAGCAGGTTCGACACCGGAGGTCCGTAGTGAAGAAGATGTCTCATTTCGAGGCTGATCTCTTTAGAGCGGGGACAGAGAAAATTAAAGTCAAAGTTGTAAGAATGTACATTTTTACTCTGACATTATATTCCTTCAATTAAGACAATTATTGTTTTTCTTGAAATACGGTACTGTAATTGATATCTTCCCTTTGATTTGAAGGGCAGGGACATTGAATGCGATGTATGTACTTGGCTTGCGGAGGCCACAAATATATTCCTTAAGGACAATAAGACGGAAGATTCCATTGAAAAGTATCTCGACGCCATCTGCAAATTTATACCAGAGCCATACAGTAAAACGGTACGAAAGACAACTCTGCCCGATATTAATGACGTGCCTCCTGTGTGTAGCCCTTAAACTATATATATATATATATATATATATATATATATATATATATATATATATATACGAAAGACAACTCTGCCCGATATTAATGACGTGCCTCCTGTGTGTAGCCCTTAAACTATATATATATATATATATATATATATATATATATATATATATATATATATATATATATATATATATATATATATATATATACATATATATATATATATATATATATATATATATATATATATATATGCAAAGGAACAGAAATGTTTCCATAAAAGTTTGCATATATTTTAATTTTTTTGTGAAAAGAAAAATTACTCACTAGTATAACCTGAAGCTGCCAAGTTTCCAAAAATTGTCTGATGCCCGCTTATTACTTTCATACATACCGTCAACGCATACAGGCACATAATTTAAGAACATGTATAACGTTTTGTTTATTACTCTTAGTGTCAAGCAACTGTTCCTCTGATAATCAAAGAGTTGGAACATGGTTTTGAACCCGAAAAACTATGCAAAGAGTTAGTTCCAGAAGACTGCAAAAACGGTAATTTTTTAATCAGTATTTTATCATTTTAATCTACATGTGTTGATACATGTAATGATATACTAGTACACACATATGTTGAATAACCTTACTATATTATCTTGAACAGTAACCAAAGTGGTGGGAGATATGCCGGAAGTTTTTTCATTTGTCCAGGAAATCGAAGAGCCGAGTCAGAAATGTGACCTTTGCAAAAAGGTCATGAAGATTTTTGCAGACGAACTTGATAAAGATGACGTTAGTTTTCAAAACTTCAATTTGTTTTATTTATATCATATACTAAGTTCAATTCTGTTATTGCCAAATGTTTATGAGAATCAAAGGAATATTGTACTTCAAAATGATTCAAATGATTGGGGTTTTTTTTATATTTGTTTACGAATCATACATGGTATTTTTATTTTATTCGTTTAGGCCAAGGTTCTAGCTTACATCGAAGACATCTGCCATCGCCTTCCAAACCCAACAAACAACGCTGTAAGTCGGCACAGATAAAAAGAAATCTACTTACCACCCTACAATTAATCTGTCAACAAACTTGCGGCTTATTTTTATTTCTTTCTTGCAGTGTTTAAATTTCGTAAGCACAGAATACACTGTGATAGCTGAGAAGATCATTCAGAAGCTCTTAGACCCGACACAGGTGTGCGAGATGGTCAAAGTTTGTCCTGAGGAGTAACAGACTGGGTGACGTTCGAATCAAAGACTTCGAGTTTTGTTATTATACGCCAACAGTTGGGCATGTTATTAAAGTCGATACATTCTTGTTCGTAAATATTAATTGAAACATTTATACCATCAACACAATATTTGTGTCGTTAAAATGATTCATTTTTGGTTTTGTTGTACTTTGAGGTATGTTTACATATGTATTAATTAATGCAATTTACCACCGAAACGAAAAATATTGTACATAACTAACTTTTTGATAAACATGTTTACACTACAATAAATTTGACTGATGTGTAAACAGAAATGTTTTTAATAAAATGATGCTTCGTGATGTTACATGTTGTTTGTTTTTTTTAAGTTCCCAATGTATTTATTCTACATAACACTGTGCGATGCGAGTTTTGGTTTTTTTCTTCTTGTTAGACTTATATTTGGCACGTTGTGTGAAATGGCATATCGTTTCAAATGACTTCAGCAATCCCCTAGCTTAAACTGTGACACGATTTAGCACCGTTGAGATTTAGATATTATAAACAATGCATGAAAAATACATTTAAAAAACCAATATTTTCAATCAAACAGTTAAATGATTATAAAGCGAATGGAGTAGGAATTTAATTTCTGTTCGAATTTGGTGGAGGTTACGATAACAAATCGATCGCAGTAATCTTATTAATGTCAGAGTAAATGAACAAGTATTTTTTAAATGATTTAGACATGTAGCATCAAGGGGGGAAACAGTCTTTCTTAGTTGGGAGAATGTACGCTACCCCCCTCCCACAGGATTTTCGCGATTTTGAAAAGTATTCTTTTTTTTTTGTTCGCCAAGATTTTTTAATGATCTGCTACCCCCCCCCCCCCCCCCCTCAACTTTCAAAAACGATGCTACGTGCCTGTGTATGTACAATAGTTACTTATGTATTTGTAAAGATTGAAATTCTTCGTTTGTTCGAAACCATGAAAAAAAATCAATAAAACTAAAACATTTGCTAAATCATGATAAACATAGCGCATGAAGCCTTTTAAAAAAAATTAAAAAAATAAAGTTACTATTATTTTGGAAGGATTAAAGAAGATGGGTGGATAAGGCGTGTAAAATGCCCATACGCGGTCGGACAGGCTACTAAAAAATTAAAGTATCAACAAATCTGATGGTTTTTTTAAAAATCATTTAAAACAATATATATTTAACGAATCATTGATTTTTAACCTGTAGGTATGTTCAATACTTGGATTATGTTGACTCAAACAGGCGTGTACGTATCAAAACCTGCAAATATTGTCATTTTTTAGAACTTCGAGGCATTTTCTTTTATAGAGTGGGTCTGTGCTCCATATTTTTGTCATAGTCTAATTAAGGTGTAATGGAAAACAAACCGATTTCAATCAACAAAAACGTGGAGAGATGACCCACTATACATTAGAAATATCATTTTGTATCCCCACAACTGAACGTATGGAAAAAATTATACAAGGCCCGAATTCGTGACCTTAGTCACACATAATATTTAAAAAGCCGCTGTAATGAAGAATAATGACCCCCGTAGAATAATGACCGGGGGTCATTTTTCTACGTAGAATAATGACCCCCCCGGTCATTATTCTACGCAGAAAAATGACCCCCCGGTCATTATTCTACGTAGAAAAATGACCCCTTTGCCTGAAGAATAAGTGTCATTTTCATAAAAATGAGCACACTCCACATGAAGAAAAGTGACCCCTATAGAATAATGACCCCCTTGTAGATTAAAGTTTTTCAGTATATTTTTTTTTATCATTTGTGAAATAGTCTTTACACTATTGTAATTTTTATTGCTGCAGTTGACAGAAAGTAACAGAAATTATAATTCATATTCAAATAAACTTAAAGTGAAAGAAGGGGTTTATCTTAGAAAATAAAAATCCTTCCGTTATAACAAGATATTGGCGTATTGCATCGGGGTATAGTTGTCATCTTAACAATTACATTTACATATATCTATGGTGTTCCCATAGGGCCACTTTGACCTTAGGGCGAAGATGCAAAGGCGATAGTGCGAAGGCGAAGGAGCAAAAGTGCGAAGATGCGACGAAGAAGCGCGAAGATGTGATGCCTAAAGTGCGAAGGTGCGAAGGCGAAGGAGCGATACTACTATCGCTCCTTACCAACTTCGCACTCTGGCCTTCGCATCTTCGCACCTTCGCCTTCGCCTTTTTTGATTGCAACATGTAACATATATGTTTACCAGTCCTGGCTATGCCTAATCATTATCTACTCCATACAAAATGTAATGTCCGCCATAATGTGTACATATGCACTTCCATATTCCTGTCACTTACCAGCCGTCTGTTTACCATGGACCAAACACAGTAACAATCTAATTTCATTATGCGACACTTCTTGCTCATGCATGGATCTAGAGGGGGAGAGGGGGTCCGTCCCCCCGGAAAATTCAATATTAATAATTTCACGCAGTAAAACGGGAGAGGGAGTCCGGACCCTATCCCCCTGAATAATTTAATTTTATTAATTTTATAAAAATAAAATTTCCAAAATATGCCTAGGAACCCTTTAAACGATGGAAATTAGCTCCGCAATTATGAAACATAGGTAATCACAGATTACAAAGCTCACCGAGACGAGGCATCACCTTCATGAGGCATCACCTTTATGATACCACCTTTATCATATTATATGAAAACCATCCTTTATAATCTTGGATATTCATGGATTCTGCATTGACACAATATCGTATATCATCTCTTAAAAAATTGTATGATAATCATATGTTCATATGTTAATCAATACAATAATATAAAATTAAAAATATATCCTATCATTCTTACAACATATATCATAAAATACCATAAAATACCCGTAAAAAATTGTGAGATATGATATTGTAACGTATGATATGACATTTTATTACATACTTAGTAATAAATACAGGTTTTTTGCACAGTCATGTGATACAGATGACATCACAAAATCCGTATCGGCCTCCGGGGCTGATACAGGTTATCAGCCCTCCAGGGCTGATACGGATCCGTATCACACCCCTTGCGGAACTCCTCTGCCTTTTTTCGCTTCGGCATTTTTTGCATGTTTACAGACGAAAAATAAAACATTTCCAGTTACAGTCGACATTTGTAAGTGCAGTTGAAAACTTCAAATGCTAGCAAATGTTTTAAAGCAGTCAACTTTTAAAACCTGAAGAAATTCCTTTCTGTAGCTTCATGTTTGTTAAAACAAGAAGAACTCATATTTTTATTTAATACATGTACAGACTACTTTCAAATATTATTTAAATTCAATTTGTTCAAGTTGATGCCTTTTTACATAATTTATTACTAATTATGTAATAAATATAATAATAAATACCCTTTTTCCATATCACAACCTGTATCAGCCCTCGACCAATATCATCCCTCAGGCCTTCGGCCCTCGGGCTGATATTGGAGTCTTGGGCTGATACAGGATGTGATATGGAAAAGGGTATGTATTATTCTCTATGTATTGTGTTATACATTATTGTATTTGATCAAATAATACAATATCATAAAA
Organism: Magallana gigas; assembly: GCF_963853765.1. Lineage (NCBI taxonomy): Eukaryota > Metazoa > Mollusca > Bivalvia > Ostreida > Ostreidae > Magallana > Magallana gigas. The sequence continues at coordinate 34,257,615 of NC_088859.1, forward strand.
CATAATACAATATAGTATTATATGAAACAATATAATATTGGAATGATACATCATAATATAGAAACATATGATATTATATTGTATAATGAAGCTTTGAATCTTTATTTATGAAATATGTGGTCTCATAACTGCAACGGTGTGTGCATACAAATTGAATAACGCGTGCTAGCGCGTTATGATAATTTGTTTGCACTCATTGTTGCAGTTATGAGACCACATCTTTCAAAAAATAATGATTCAATGCTTATATTTACGTTTCTTAAACATGTATTTTCTTCCCGCAAATATGATTTATTTTTAAAAAGCTCTGTCTTATTCAACGAGTAATGCGATATTAACGGAATGGCCACTGGAACGGCCGAAATATGCTTATAACACAATTTTATTTTTCTTTCTGTAATTAAATGAATTTACTCTTGGTATACTAAGAAATTAATCAATTGAATTCATTTAACTGTCAAGATATATTTACATCAATGAAATATTTATCAGCATAAGTATAATATCAGGTCGTAATCCGGTTTGAAGTCGCTAGAAGAGTCAGTTCTTGTTCTTCTAGAAATACCGAATGAATATTGAATGTATTCATATGCACCAGATTTGGTGATTGGGTCTTCTGTGTTGTGTGTAAATATCACTCAAATTAACCAATGCAATTTAATAGAGTGAAAAAAAGGAAATGAAAATATAATAGTATGTTATTGTATTGTATGATATTGTATCATATTTGATACATAATATGATATTGTATTATATGATTTGATACAAAAATGTATCATATCAAATGATACAATATCATAGGATAAGTGAAATAATATATCATAAAATCATTATGCACATTGTATCATATGATACAATAATATATATTACAACATCATAAAATACAATTTCATGTGATATGATAATATATCATATAAACCAATATCATATAATAAACAATATCGTATGATACCATAATTTTTAATATTACAATATCATATATACAATTTCATGTTATATAATTCTTATTACAGAAACCAATATTATATTATACAATACTGTATGATACAATATCATAGAATATACAATATTATATCATAGGATGCAATATTATATATTGCAATATCATATGTAATAGTATCGTGTGATTAAAAAATTAATTAATAATGCAATATAATATTATACAATATTGTATCATAATATACAATACTATACAAAACAATCATGATACAATAGCATATCATAACATATAAAAAAAAATTGATACAATATTTTATCGTATCATATAACGTTTTACAATAAAACATATTGTATTATATTGTATCCTATTAAACAATAGTGTTTCATATCATACAATACTATATCATAGGAATCATGTTGTATCATTTAACAACAACCACATCTATCTATTAAGCAGGTTTGAGTGAGGTAGGAGATTTCTTTGGCATCCTTGATAATGGAGATCAGGCTCTGCATCTAAAGCAACCTCTGCGTTTTATTTATAATATAGTTAAATCAACTATGCAAGCTATCATCTATTTCATGTTATATAATTCTATATTACAGAAACCAATATCATAGTATACAGTACTGTATGATACAATATCATAGATGTTTAGAATATTGATGTTCATGTTATACGTAGAAGAAAACAAAAGTAACGCAGAAGATTTTTTAAAAATCACTTTCCCCAAGAAATGTAAATAGGAAGTATTCTTATTCCTACGTTACCTGCCCCCTTAGTCTTTTTCCATAAAGATATATACATGTATCATTCTTCGATTGACAATTCATTCACCAATGAATATTGCTTTAATTATTACAACAATTATTCTTTAATGATTATCGTTCGTTAATTATCAAACAATATCCTCATTGTGTATGAATTTTTCTTTATTTGCGTCATTTCTCGCCGTATGTCGACAAGAAAAGTGAAGTAACTATTAACAATCAATTTGTGGCAATGTAAGGGTGTTTTGCGTGTGCTTGCTACGGATATGAAAAACTATATACAGCGATTTATTTACAAGTTCGGTGTTTATAACTTCAAAATCAGTTGAACAGAGTAAAAAAAAAGTAATTTCAAGGTCGTATCTTGGATACGGGGTAACCAATTTCTATTCATGTTTACGGGGGGGGGGGGGGGGGGGGTCATTTTTTATGGGGGTCATTTTTCTTCATGTTAAACATGAAGAAAAATAACCCCTGGGTCTTTTTTCTTCAGAAAAATCCAATTATTCTTCAGCTAGGGGGGTCATTATTCTACGTCGAAAAATGACCCCCGGTCATTATTCTACGGGGGTCATTATTCTTCATTACACCGCCTTTGTTGTGTCTGAAATGGCTCAGTGGTTAGAGTACCTGGCATAAGCTAACCGTATATATCTAGGGATTTTATGTTACGGGTTCGATACCACCAACATTTCCGACAATATTTTTTTTCCTTATTTTTTGTTAAATATATTAAAAACTGACTATAGTTAGAAATTTTACTTTTGCAAAGTTGTATTATAATATATTTGAATAGATTTTATTGGGGAAAAATAAATTTAAAATTGTATTTCACTACTAAACCGAATGGGCATTTGCGCCATCTTATTCCCCCATCTTCTTTGTTGAGCACGGACGTTACATGTATAAACCAGAAGCCTTCAAGGTTACACAAAATTGCAACAGCTGCAAAACGTTTCTTAATGTTTCTTTTATGATACATTCGTTCACTTGGTTTTTCCATGTAAATATTTGACCTGTGAAAAAATAGTTCTTCCGCTCTATTCATTTTCCTACCACCATGAATGAATGAGTTTCTCAAATTTCTTTTTATCTTTGAATCAGATGTGTAACAGATTTAGGAACAAACGTCTTTTTACAATCAAAAAATTGTAATTTCTTTAAAAAGATATCCAGATCTTGGTTATTAATGGATTATCATTAACCACAATATGAATGATGGTATGTGTTACGTGACAGTACGATTTTCGTGTAGGAAACATATTGTGTTTCAAAACACAACATGTTTTCTTACTTAAATACCAAGTGCATCTTTTAATGGGAAAAAAGATCTAGTTTTTGATTTAACGATATTTCCTAACAAAGTGGGATGTTTTATTCTATTGTAGTGGCATATTTCGTGTTGATTTTAGCGACTAAGGAGCGACTGAGGATCATCTTACAAAAATATATAATGCTGCACTCGTAATATTTACTTTTAATTTATTTTATATTCAAAAGTTCTTGGAAGGACCGAATGAAATAAAAAGAAGGACCAATCAAGAACGCCAAACTATATGCACGCTTTGTGAGATGAAATTAAAACTTTTAAAGTGTTGATAAAATATAATTTTATCAAGACTTTTAAAAGTCTTTATATTACGCGAAAAGAAGTCATCTTTACGATAAGAAAAATCGTGCTTACCACTTTTGAGTGTCATATTATATTATTATTCATCTCTTGAAGAAGATGATCTCTATATGAAGATATAAGAAAACAATCAAATTCTTGTGCTAAAATCTTGCGGGGGGTAAAGGTGACAGTTTAAGATCTTAATTTTAAAGCAGATCTGATGGATATATTTGTTAGTCTCCTTGAAGAAACAAAAAGTTGTCACAGCGGCTTTTGAATGTCGATATAACGAGATTATAACATCTTATGCAATGGTTTACAAAAATCTAATGACGGTCTAGTATGCTTACTGAAAATATATGTCAAACGCACTAACAGTGACAAATAAAAAGACATGTTTTAAGTCGGTTGTATGTTTACTTTAGAACAGTAACTGGTTTCTGTACCGATCAGCTATTCCGTATTCTAATCAAACAAAACCTTTAAATCAAATACTTATAGTCAGAAATAAATCAATATTCTGTTAATGAGACATAATAATGAGATGAGATAATTAATATTAATTTTTCTCTTTCTGCTCCTGTGATGACCCGTGCTGTAAACAATAATGTACTGTAAACGTATTACATTTGGCTGTGTATTCTATTTAGCGCTTTTGGTGGAACAATTCTTTCGCTAAATCAAGTACATCGCTAAATGCCATGCATAAATGTATAACAATAGTCATATTCAGGAAAACGCTAATTCAAATCACGCCAACTTGTTCAAAAACTAATTTCCGCCAAATATCGTACACGCAAAATATAATACGTTTACAGTATTTCTCGGTCGCCATCTGCATTATTTTAAGAAAAAAGAGGGAGAACGATGAATACTGCTCAGTCTTTAGTTTTTAATGTGCTTGCAAATAAATTCTCACCTATCGAACCAAAATTGATAAATTTATCAGCAACATCAACGCCGGAAAATCACGCGAGGTTTTTAAGTACCAACAAAACTGTTATGGAGATTGTTCCTTGTAAGTCGAAGTAACATTAAATCAATTTGAAATATTGCTCTATGCCTTCAGAAAAAACTTTAATGTTGTCTTTCGTGTCATCAGATGAATGTATCGTTTTCCTCAGCTGTTACAGACTGCGAATTATTGATCCAAGTCATCAAAATAATTATACATTTCACCAGCTCGCGTAACATGGATGAGGGAAGCCGTCGCAAAGGTTGACTCGCGTGAGCATTTCCGTTGTCTCGCGTGCCGCCGCAGTCGGCGACTATAAAATTGCGCGCGTGCAGGGAGTCTCGGCACGTGCCTTTGCATACTAACAACCATTAGACCCTCTATTTCGCTGTTGTTCTAAAATCACGTGAGGTAATGACTCTTCGAACAATTCAGTGACTTAAAAAACGGCACGTGCTTCGAACGCGCTGATTTGTGTTCCGTAGAGGCGCGGAAGTAAAGAAGATTGGGTTTCGGTGTATAGACCACGTGAAAATCTCCAGATTACACATTATCCTCATTACGCTGGCTATCTGAACAGACGTGACAGACGAAACAATATTTTCACCGTAAGACTACCATTTCAACCATGGAGAATCTATGCAAAAAAACACAGGTAACTACCTTACTTCAACTTTATATTAAAAATGTTTTTATAATTTTTAATACATTTTTTAAAATAAATTAATATTTATACAATTTTGAGCATTGTTTATATTTTCAATTGTGCATTAAATGGTATTCTATCGAACAAAAATTCCAGGTCTCGGAGCAGACTTCACACAAGATCATAGAAAAGAGACGGCGAGACCGGATCAACTCCTGCTTATCGGAGCTCAGTCAAACCGTTCCGGCAGCTTTCTCTAAACAAGTAAATGCCGAATGTCATATATTTATATGCTTTTTTTCTAATAGGAAATATCAAGAAAACTCATCTCACAAATTAAAAAATCGTAAAGAATTCAATTAATTCAATAAATAATCCAAGTTGTCGAATGTTTACCAAAAAATTCTAAATCTACTGAGGTTTTTTTTCTTTCTTCTTTGTTAATTGTTTGTGAAACTACTGGTCTTCCAAAGGTAATAACTGCTATCATCATTATGTCAACTTATCTAATTTCTATAAAGAATTTTAAATTTTAATTTTAACGTACATGTATATAAAAGAACATGCATTGAAAATTTTTAAAAATTACTTGAAAGTACTTTGAAAAAAAACCCCGGAAAATAATAGAATTTGGAAGCTTTTTTTATTGCAAAATCCAACTAGCTTGGGTCTGCTTATTTATTTATTTTCTTTAAATACTTCCTTGAACACATTTACAAAAATGTAAATAGCGAAATGACGTACATGTCTGCTTAGTATTAATCTATTTAAAATTCAAAATGCCCGTGAGCGATGACAATTTACAATTTTCACCTTTCTAAGAATTTTTAAATGCATTTCTTAGCCAGATATATTGCAATTTGAATTTTTTTTAGCGGTGGTTACATTTTGAATGTTATTTACCTTGATTCATCCATGATAACATCTAATGGTGTTCCATGCTTACTATTCCTAAGTTTATTTTTTCAATACCATATGCCGGATTACGTTATAACAAATCTTACAAATGTTGATTTCAAAAGAATGTTAATGCAAACTGTAATTCATCTTTTAAAACATACTGAAGTACATCAATACAGAAATGATTTCATTGCATGTACATTTATATTTATCACTACATCCATGCAATTTTTTTAATTGATGATATTTTTAATTACAGACATCTGGAAAATTAGAAAAGGCAGAGATATTAGAGATGACAGTTGATTATCTGCGTGCAATTCAAGCAACAGAAATTGGTTTACGCTTTGAAAATAGTGAGTATTCGAAATGGCGGGCATCTGTCAGACGACGCGTTGCAGTCACGTGCACTTATGTCAGATCACGTGTAGCACGTGTAGACCACGTGCCAGTTATTATCCCCGGGTACGACAAACATGAATCTAAATGAGAAGCAAAAATTTATTACGAGATAAAATCAATAATTTTATCACTTTCATACTCGTGATCTGTGTTACCAGTGATGTTTTTCACATTCAATGGGCGGGTTTTAACAAATAATAAAGTTTTCTTTTTGTTCTGCAGGTGAATGGTTTTCTTCGGACATTTGGGCCGATTTCATGCATCATTATCAAGTGGGCTACAATGACTGCATCCGGGAAATCCAGCGCTTTATGACAGACGTAGAGGGCTTAACGGTGACGGACGACAGATGTGTCCGCCTGGTGTCGTACCTACAGACCCGTTTCCGGCCGGAATCCTCCGTGGCGGGGGGAGCGGCGTACAGGGACTTGCTACAGCGGCTAGCGGTGACCACACAATCCAGGCGCGGCATGATTTGTCCGGGAAACTCTTCTGCATCTCCTGTGGGATTTCCATCGTACTTTACAGCAGGTGCTCGCCGATTTTCGCCTTATATATACCCGAAAACAATTCTCAATACTTCAACTCCGGAAATGTATTGTGCCGGAGCGTTTCCGGTCCTTTCACCAGCTTATTCTACAAATAAAAGAATTTGTCCTACAAATGACAATTTCAACGTGAAGCAAAATGAACTTAATATGTAAAACATTTTTAAATATAATAATTTCAGTGATTGTACTTAGCATATACATGTATATATTGCCTCTTAAAAGATTTATGCTTACAAATAAAAAAGATTATTTTTATTGTGTCTCTAGTACTAGTTTAAACTAATTTATGTACACTATATTTTGTATTGTTTAATAATACTAGGCCAGAGTTATATTATTTTTCGAGTCGGGAGAGGAGGAAATCCTATTCTTTTTCTAGGAGATACAAATTATAAAATAGTCCACGATGTAAATACAAATGAACGTAGTGAAATATTAACCGTTCTTTTAAAAAGTATATAGTAACAGGCCGAAAAGTAGAAACTTTGATTTCATATCCTGAACATTAAATATTTTAAAACTGGGTTGTTTTTATTCAATGTTTGATTATTATTATTTTAGATAAATATCTTGTCTATTTTTTGAGTGTCCACAGAGCTACAGCAAGGCATTTGAAAAACTTTCTCTCTCTCTCTGTTTTTTTTTTTATTTTTAGTTTTTTTAGCAACACCTCTGCAAGCCAAGATCAGGCACGTAGCATGGGGGGGGGGGGGGGCGGCCTGCCCCCCCCCCCCCCCCCCCCCCCACACACACACACTTTTTGGGAGTATATAAAAAATTGATATGATAATAAGAAATCGAAGTGAAATTGAAGTTATGAAGTTATGGATATACTACGCCAGCCCCCCCCCCCCCCCCCACCTTGGCTTACGAAGAAGTCTCCAAATTAGCATGCTGGTTCCTGTGTTGTTTAAATCGGATTAGATAGGACATTATAAAACATTTTGACCATCAGCTGCAAATGTTAATGTTGCATTAAAATTGCATAATCATCGTTTATTATATTGCATATAAACAAACCCGTCGATTTATGCATTTTGAATGCCGCATAATTTAAACATGTATCAATTTCTAGCTTTCTTATAACAATTTACAATTGTTTTCGTTATCAACCGGTTTAAACAAAAGTCAATCCGACATGACACCTTACAATATGTTGTATTATCTCGGAGACATCGGCGCATTGCATGACACAGGCTTATCGACACACAATTATGTAAATCAGTAATGAAGAAACTTGAAAGAAACTATTTACAAGATGAATCATTCAGATGGTGGGCCGTCTCCTAACTGATCTTGGACAACCTGTTGTTATCGGGAGCGGATACCTATCGCCACATGTTACAGAAATCCCGGCTCTTCCTTCCCTGAAGATGATCCCAGCACACCCCGAGACGGTGTGAACTCTGCCATGTAGCCTGATCAGTCACTGCGCCATCTTGAGATCGGACACATGCTTCGTATGATTGATTCAACAAAAGTTCTAGTCTTATTATCTTGTCTATTTGTTATAGATGATTGGGGAAAAAAACCCCTTACATATGCATATTTGATGTAGGAGAATAGTAAGATTAGCAGCCATGTTGTAAATATGCTAATGTTGTTCTTGATTTCTTAAATATACTGTATTGTTAGGAAATTGATAAGATCATATCAACTCTATTGATAAAAACAGACACGAAGAAGGGCTGCAGATCTATTTATTTCTAACACTTAGAAAACATTTACCTTCAGAAAATCAGAGATTTTCATCTGGTAGTCAAATAGGCTTACTAGCAATAGTGAGTTTAATATTGGTTAGACCAACAACCATCCACTGAAAGAGGACCTGTAATAGTCATCGAAGCTCATGACTTTACCAATGCTATGCCACGCAGAGTGCGTCCTCACAGACACGAGGTCCCCCTGGCTAACATGCAGCACCACCAATCCGCTGGAGGCGTGGTGCTCGTCCAGGGTGTGGCTATCTGACCGACTACAGCCCCGGCTGACCGAGTTGACCACCAGCTCGGTGATGACGTCACCCTGGTGCTGGCTGTAGGTGACCCAATGGAACACGTACACGCCGGCGGTGGGGGCGGTGAAGACGCCGTCACGCTGGTTGTAAGAGGACCCAGCGTTAGTCAGGACGGTGTCAAAAACCATAGTTTGGCCCAGGTCCGTGGAGGCGTCAGGCTGACTCATGAACGCATGGAATGCGACACTGTGGGCTATAGAAATTAAAAACAATACACAGAATACTCTTAAAGTCAATTGCGAAAAACGACATCAATCTATGCATTTTATAAAATATAGAAATCTCTATTTACCCGCCGCTGCAGCAGCTCGTTTAGGATTCACCCGCCCAATGCCGGCGTGTTGATCATGGAGCGAGGCATTCAGTGCAACATTTGTCCCTATCGGTCTTACTATCTCTGCTGTCGTATTATTTTCAGTTTGCGATGATATTTTGTCCTGATTGTTAGCGACCTGTTTATTCTCCATTTCTGCGATGATCCTCTTCAAAGATTCAACTGTTTTCTCTAAGCCTTGCACTTTTAAATTTGATTTTTCTATTTTCTCATTAAAATCCCTTCGGTCTGCCCTAATAGTGTCTTCTAAGGAGGCAATTTTCGCACCTTGTTCCTGAATTTTAACCAAAAGTTCTTGGAAAGCTGAACTAAGTATATCACCATCTCCGAAGTCAAAACCATTCGCTTCATTCGCCAGTAGAACACAACATAAAAATCCAACGTTTATCAAGTATGCCATTTTGTCTGATGACCTAATTTAGGAAAGACTGATAAAAATTCCAGTCTCTATATTATTAGATCAAACCTATTTCATATAATTCCATTCTATCTAGTCATTTTATCTCGAACTAAAAAGATTTTGGTGCATAAATCAGTCAGAAAATTACTAATACGGGGACTAAAAAAGGGAAATGACCCCAGTAGTTCCAACTCTTTGGGTACATGAGAAGGTACATGTATCAATTAAGACATACTTATTCACAAACCACATCAATAAATAACCTCCGTTGTGCACAAACTAATTAAAAAGAAAAAGGGGATATTTATGCTGATAGTGGAGTATTTAACTTAGTAATGTTATGTAAGAATGCACAAAACAATAAAAACATATCCTTTATTTTTTTTTGAAAATGCTCAGTTTGTTTCACAACAGGTGTCCTAGTACCGTGATAAGTTTGTTATGTACATTATACAATCATTTTAAATACATTCATTTTCTTGTCTTTCAAACTTTCTTTCATTAAAGTTTGTAATATCAATGCCCCTCTACTTTTTTTTTGCAAATTAGAGGTTAAGGGTTGTTCATGTTCAAGTATTTCCAGCGGATGGTATGGCTCCCATCCTGGTCGGATCTTGTGAGGGGTAGTGGACAGCCACAGAGGTCACTGGGGTCATTCTGGGAGGACCAGGAGGGGGTCTCAGGGGCATCATTCCTGGAGGTGGAGGAGGCAGTCGCACACCTAAAATTACAAGTACTTAACATGAAAATTTTAAAATACATGTATTACATAAAAACAACCATTTACAGATCTGAAAGGCATATTGGGTTTTTTTTTCATAATACCTAATACCGTATTTTTCCGACGATTAGTCAGTATTTTTTTTCTGTGAAGCAGAGCACTCGACTTATCGTCTTGTTCGACTTGTCGTAGGCTCAAGGCCAGAAAATTGTTAAAAATAGCATTAAAAATCTTGGTTTTAATCATCTTGAGTTGGCTGTGTGATTGAAAATTACGTTGTTGAATTCACTGTTCGTCTTTAATAATTATCATTTTCACTCATTTGTTAACACTTAAATACATAATAATAACAACAGTTATTAAAAAATGTTACATTGTCTTTAATCAATTAAAAGTTTTACCGTTCCGTTTTTATAAACACATCGTCACATGGTTAGTAGGAAGATAACATTGCGCAGTAAAATTGAAACCAAATTTGAATGGAAGAAAATATTGCAGTAGGTCCGGGAGATGTTTTTTAAATTTAATTATTTTATTAGTAAAGAGTTGTTAGTGGAAAGTATAAATCAGAAATATTTTATGGTCAAATTCAATCTTAAAATACGTAATCGGCAATTATCAATACTACTGTTTATACAATAGGCTGACACCGGTTGTGTTAATAATCTTGCCCTAAGGCTGAGATCTTTACGGCAATTTCACTCCCTGTGTATATAAGGAGTACCGTTAAAAGAGTGATTATAGTTTATTGATTAATTATTGTCCAATTCTTTGATTATTGTTAGATAATTTTTTTAGGAAACGTATGTATGTCGTATATCGTCATTATCAAGTCGTACAAATGATCGATCTTTTTCTAACAGTGTCTATGTTAAACAATAGCGTGTAACTGCATTACTGGATACAAAGTAAACAAGTTTCATCAAATCATAGTAATTGCTAAGCTTTCTGCACTTGAGATCCCCCTTTGAAGTCCGACACGAGACAGGTGCATGCCTATGACACCGGAAATTGTTAAACAAACATTGACCATGCGCCGAGTCAACAGGTGGCTGGTTACGTAATGGCGAATATACTGGCGATAGTCAGAGTGGATAATTATTTTAATGCTTGGGAATAAAATATTTCTGACAAAGTAAGTTTAGTTTTGCAGTTTGCGGGAATTGTTTAAAATGCAAGCGACTTTGTAGATGTTGCCGGTATTTGAAAATATGATGCATAAGTATAAAGCGTTATTGTTTAAATGTTAATCATTAATAATAATTGGTAGCAATATCGGGGACATCGTGGCATCATACACTGATAATGTTACTGCAGTTTTATATGCCATTTTGAAGTGATAAGATCGACGTATGGTCTGAATCGACGAATCGTAGGATTTTGTTAAAATTTTGGCTAAAAATGAGCAATTCGACGAGTCGTCCGCATCGACGAGTCGTCGGGAAAATACGGGGTACATGTAAGATTTTACAATTCAAAATTTTTTATTACAATCACATTTGAATTTAAATTATGCTTTGTGATATAATTTTATATACATAAATTCATTGAATGTTCCAGAAATCGCTACTTGTGTTAACTTCATTTTTATTGACATTACTAACCTGGAGGAGGGGGTCCTCTGGCCATTCCATAGGGCATCATGGGAGGCCCTCGAGGTGGCATCCCAAGGGGTGGGGGTCTGAGAGGCATGCCCATGGGTGGGGGTGGGTTGCTGAGATTAAAGAAGTTGTTGGCAATCTCCTCAGGGGGTGCAGGCAAAGCTGAATAAAAAGTGTTGACTTTAAGATACATATTTTAGTGTCTCAAAATTCAATATGTCAAATACCAATACCAGATTTCTGGGTCAAAACCACTTTTTCTTTAAATTATTTAACCCTGTTATTTAAACTCATTGGATAACTTTTTCTTGGTCACTCCAAGTTATAGATTTTGAAATGCACCCTAATTATCATTCATGCTTTATTAAACTTTAAAGATTTACTCATTTCTTATTATAGGAACAAGGAGAACGAATAAGAAATTTCTGTTGCTGAGAGAAAAAGCACCTGAGAGTATGCTAACACCAGTGCCTTACCCCCAGGGAGACCAGGAACGGGCTCCAGATCTTTGTCATCCTCCTCCCCCTCCTTCTTCAGAGCCAGCTGTTGTCCCTGGGACCTGCCCCATTTGATGGTGAGACGACGCCCGCCAACAATTAGTTTGTTAAATGATTTCTCGGCAGCAGCTTCCGCTGAGGACCTTGATGTGAATTGCACAAAAGCACACTGCTGCTTAGCCACCACATTTATCATGCGTATCTCTCCAAACTGATAGAAATGGTCCCTGGAACACAAATATTAATTTAGGATTTAAATCAAAATCCATCTGCAATATAGTATCAACTCATTCCTTCTTTCAGAGAAATTATACATGATTTTCAAAAACAAATTATTTTTTACAAACATTAGGCAATTATAAATTCTGTAAATTCCTTTTTTACACAAGGACTTAATTCTGCAACTCGACTGATTTGTATCAAACTGCGAGAATATTGAATCACGAGCTCCAATTTGTTTTAATGAATTCATGAAGTTCTAAATTGTTTGAATAATAAAAGCGAGATTTAAAATTCGCAGGAGTTTGTCCTCGTGATTTTTGCGGATATTAATTCCTCGCATGTAATAAGGAATCTACAGTAGCAGTATTGAGGATGTAAAAAATAATGTTACATTTATAGGAAAACAAGACAATCAAGAAATGAACTGCAGTGTATCTTTGAAAATCATGGGATTTCAAACACATGGAATAAATTCATTAAATTCCATTAATAAGCTTTAATTTAAACAGGAAAGGCAGTTCTTCTAAATTTAATATGATTTAATTTCTTAACATTTTAATAAGATGGAAAAATTCTCACCTAAGTTCCTTTTCCCCAATTTTCTCCCCTAGATTTCCGATGTAGAGTGTGGTGATTGTTTTGTCCTCTGGCAGAGTGAGTTTGGGCATGTCTGTGTATCTCTGTAATAATTTATCTGCCACTGGGTCATTGCTGCCGTAAAACCGGTCCTTGATGTTTTGATCAGCCAAAGGATCATCTGGGTCAGTCGGCTTTTCATGTCTGCAAACACAAATGTAGAACAGTGAATTTTAAAATTATCTACACATCTAATTCACACAGAAATTATGAATGTGGTTTCCAATTGCATAACAGAAGCTCAGTGGATATTTAAAATTCCAAAAATGTTGATAAATAAAAATCAAGCCATAAAGCCAAGAAAGCTTTGATTAAAAATAAAAATTCTATGTACTGGTACCCATGACTGTAATTTACTTTGCAAATTCATGTTTTCTTGCCTTCAATCAAATTGAGTAAAAAAAAAAAATAATGATTATATAGCATCACTACTTGTTCTGGGGTTTTTCCTCATTAATCAATCATGGTTGTTGGATTTTTTCCCCAAATATCGGTACATGTATAATAAACTGCATAATGACAGATTAATATCCTCCATTTCTCTATTTATCATTCCTTGCATTACTTTCTTGTGCTTTCTTTGACTAATACTCCCTACCTGTATGGACACTCCTCCCCTCGCTTGCATTCTCCCTTGACCCAAAATGAACAAATGTGTGGGCGATTCCTCTTGTAGTATGGGGTAGTCCTGGCCAGTTTAAGAAGCATGTCACTGGGTGCCATCGCTTTCCCTAGGGCACCACCTGGTGCTGTTCCGTCATTAGTTGCAATCTACATCACAGAAATATTTCTTATGAACATTGTAGATACCAGTAATCATGATTCAGTAGAGCTTTATATGAAATACGGTAGTTCACATAATGTCAAATACATTCATCTCGAAACATACCTGGTATATTATTTTATTGTGGTTATATCAACATCAGTACATTAAGCATTATATCTTAAACTGCAAATATTCTATTTCAAAAGACTACCGGTATTTGTTCTAGAGTGTGAAAAAGATTTTCATCTTTTGACAGCAAGAAAAATCTTTAAAAGACTGACATAAACCCATCTACAACCTCAAGGTCATATTATTATCGAAGTAAGTTGCAAAAAGATATCATCCTCAGCTTTGAATTAATTTAACTTTGAAAGGAAAAGAGATGAAACAGCCACCATATGTCCCCCATGGGACGAAGTGGATTAAGTCAAGTGACTTCAATAAAAGATGTTTACACTTAGTCAATGTTGTAAGTTACCTCTCTCTCCATGTTCTGTGTATAATATTCTTTGTTCACATCTGACTTGGGCATATTGTCTTGAACTTTTAGAGCAGCATCTCGAACCTGGACAGGCAAGCCTTCAATTCAAAGTCAATGTATGTAAATACTGAAGGATGAGCATGGACAAATGATCATGCTTTAAAATTGTATTAAGCTCTCTAAGCCATATCCAAAATTATTCAATCAAATAACACAAGGAAAATTTGACCAAAAAACTAAATGCTACATGTACTGGTAATACATGTAATACATGTAATACAACTTCATTTAAGAGATCATTTAAGAAATATGACTTAAACCTGAGTTTGATTACAGATTTTAAATATCATCAAAAAAAAAAAAGAAAGAATAAATTTGCAATTTGCACTCACCATACTCCAGATCTAGCAAGCATGTCTGACAGACATTTTTCAGTTTGGAGCATGTCTGACACACTTCTGTTTTCTTAAATCTCATACGGGCTCCGGGACACCATCTGAATACAGTAAAAGGGCGGGCACATATCTTGCACTCTTTCCCATATTTTTCCTTCATCTTCAAACACAAAGGTTATTCATACAATTTATCACAATAAAAAGTGCTCAATTTTTAATTTAACAACATCTAACTTAATCATATCTTTAACGGTCAGGTTATTAAAATGATAAATATCAAGATAATACTTTATATTTGTTGCTTCTGTCTAATAACTTTAGACAGATATTTCTTTCTATTAATTCATTATTATTAAGTTGAAAGGTTAAATCATAAAGCTTTGGTCTTCTACTTTGACTTACCATTCTGATGTATGGATTATCTCCAAGGCATGTTTGACACAAAATGGGAAATTCCTGAAAATAGATGTGCAAAAATCAATACTTAAATCGTAACAAACCTACTATTTCTACATTTTAAACATTAATGCATCCATATATTACAAAATCAAAGGCCGGAACGGCCACAAAGGCGTCGAGCTGACATTTTCTTTTATATAGAATAATATCAATAATTTGAATTTCTGTCTATCATATATAGTCGTTTATGAAATAATATTAGAATAAAAAAGGAAATAAATTACATTTTGTGCTGTTTCAAAAACAATAATCAGTATATTTCGTTATGAAATAGGTAGTGATGAGTTTATAATACAATAACTCATCATGGTTACAAAAATCAAAGAAATTTCAAAGTTCAAAAAAAAATTATTTTCTTTCTGCTTTAAAAAGTCTTTGCACATTTCACAGGCCCATAATTTGAATACATTAACAGTGTGTCCCTAATTATAATAATAAAACATACTTTTATTTATTTCAATTCCCGTTTGAAACAAGATTACCTATGCTATGGTTGTTTACAAACAAATCCACAACACGTGCTATCTAAAATGCTCGACCAAATCAACTGTATTATCGTGTTTATTAATTGCAACAAAATCTCTAGATAAGTTTATTGCTTACAATTATTTTGGAGACCATGCCCGATAACAAATAAATTTACATATCAAATTTTATTTCTATCGGGCACGGTCTCCAATCAAAATGTAAGCGATAAACTTAAATAATATTTTAGTGAATGTTTACATTGCACCTTATTGTATTCATCCGCTATTTCTTGATTAAGCAAATTTATACAAATGCAATGAGTTGTCAATAACCAGGGAGGCAAAGTTGGTTTTCTTGTACACAATTTAGTTGAATACGTTTAATACTTCAAGAAACTTATTCTTTATGTGCATTAAAAAGGCGGTGCAGTGCATGAATTTTTGGACGATTGCCAATCCAGACGATCGCTAGAAGGCTGCCGAGCATTAGCTCGACGCCTTAAAAAATCAACACTAACCCGCTGTCAAATCATTTTCGCAACTTCTACATCCCGGGTTTAAATTTTGTGTATCACATTGTTTATATAGGTCAGCGCAGATTAAATGTTAGTGTTTCGGATAAAATTGGAAACTTATTAAAGACAATAATGTAGAGAAAACGTTACTAAATCAACTTCATCTAAAAGTGTACAAACAAATACTGAGTCACAAAATTACAAAGTTGTACAGCAAAACTCGGTTATAACGAAGTCACTGGGACCTACGAAATTACTTCGTTATATCGGTAATTCGTTATAACCGTTAAAGAATTCATTAAATTTACATAGCTGGGGATCCAAGATGACTTCGCTATATCCGTGAATTGGCAATATCCGTGTTCGTACTAAACGAGTTTTACTGTATTTATTCCCTTTTTAATAATCTCTTTTGGTGACAAATTTGCTCTACGTCTGTTTTTAAACATTAAAACGAACATCGATTAATGTAGCAAACAACAAAAATTAAAATATAAAGAGTTTTGTTTTTGTTTTATGTGCCACAATTACTTATTTAATCGTATGTATTTTGTTAATTTGTCTTAAACTGTAAACCCATGTTTTATACCTCTTTTAATTGTAAGAAAAATACCTTTAATCTAAAGTCTACAATCCGACCAATATTTTCTGATTTTTCCGACTATAAATTTTCTGCTTTTTAAACTGACTATAGCGAGAGAACTCATAATTTAAATCCGGGATGTAGAAGTTGAGAAAATTATTTGACAGAGGGTTAGTGTTGACTTTTTGGTAATATATGGATGCATTAATGTTGAAAATGTAGAAATAATAGTTCTGTTACGAAAATTAAGAGAAACTGGAGTCAAAACATGAGTCGAAGCGTAGACTGTCCTACACGTTTTCAGAATCAAAATATGAGGGCTCGCGAAGAGAAGTGGATGTAGGCTATGCCTGTCCACTTCTCAAAAGAGAATACAATTCCAGTACACCACTGTGCATTCCTATTGTTAATTAATCGAATCAGAAATTTAAACCAATGTTTTAGAAATCAGCTTCTTTGTTTTATGATAGCTGAAGCGCTAGCTCAACAATCTTTTTAAAAGATGAGCTTGTTCTTTTTTGTACGTTTGGCCCCCGCAATTTCCAAAACGATGCTACGTGCTTATGAATCCTTGAAATAACTTTATTCCATTTCAGCATACACATTAAACATTTAATGAGGAAATGCTTGTAACAATGTTTATCAAAAATTGAATCCAAAATATGATAATATTACCGCATCTTCCCAATTTTGTCGATTGTACGTATTCGCACCCTTCGATGTCGCCATTTTTACTTGTTCGAAAGGAATGGAAACAAAACGAACAGATAGAATGTACGGCTTTTTGTCTAAAATTTTAATAACATTTTCTTTTTCCACACAACAATAAATAATCTTGAAGATTTTCATTAAATTATTTAATTGAAGGATTCAGAGGGCAACTGATATATATTTTTTTCAATATCTTCGTTTTGTACATTTTATCTTTCAGAATGTGACATCATATTCTTAGTCGCACCAGAGTTTTTTAAAACGTAAATTAGACATTTGCTAATAAGTTATTAAACCACCTTACTTTCACTTTATAAAATGTCAACAAAAATGTTACGCCACAAAGACTGAACAATAATTGTATTCTTACCAAGTTACCAATGCTGTCAGGTTGTAAATATGACGTTTGAACAATTTTTCTGAGTGTTTGATGACTGTAGACAATAATTCA
This sequence comes from Magallana gigas, assembly GCF_963853765.1. Classification (NCBI taxonomy): domain Eukaryota; kingdom Metazoa; phylum Mollusca; class Bivalvia; order Ostreida; family Ostreidae; genus Magallana; species Magallana gigas. The sequence continues at coordinate 34,275,647 of NC_088859.1, forward strand.
TATGTTGATCATTTGGTACATATTCTGTTATTTTTAGGGGACGTCAAGAAATGTCAAGAGGTGTACTTTCCTTAAGATTCAACCAAGATCATGGTATAGTTTATCTATGTGACTTGTTCCGTTTTGGTGACTTTATCTAAATAAACGTGAATAAATTGTTCACTATGTCCTAAGATATCTTCGATACACATTTTGCTTATTCACTCAATATTTATATATACCCCACGGTTCAAACGATGTTCAGTCAAAAGTATGAAAAAATTCCAAGATTTCTCCTTTGAAACGCCCCTATCTTATCAGGTCTCAATACACAACTAACATGATTTTGCATCGCAAATTCTGGTTGACAACGTTGAAAAATTGTGCAAGGTATGTATCAGTTGACTTCAACATAGAGAAAAAGTGTCAACATTTTCCATTTAAATCTCCGCAAAAACTCTATCGCTCCTATGAATTTTTCTTAATGAAAAAATGTTTCAATGAAGATATCTTGGATATTTTTTTTCTTTAATAATATTGATTTCAATTGCACTTTTTTCACTGGTGAAGTATGTGTATTTTTTATTAAAAATTATCTAAATGTGCTGCATGAATATCTTGAGACAACTATAGCTTTAAAAAGTACAAAAACGAATTATATATTGCATTTGAGAAAAGCTGCAAAACTGCAGCTCAATGGTAAATTCATTCATAGACTTAATACTAGTTACCAGTACTCATTTAGGTATATTTTCTTTGAAAATTTTAATACTAAAAATTCCTAAGAGATTTTTCTTTAGATGCCTTTACATGCCTCTGAATATCTTTTAAACTCCTTATTAGCCTTCTAAAGTGAAATAGTATGGTTTGTTTAGGGGTAAAAAATTAGACCCTTGATCCAGTTATGAATTTAACATTTTACTTTCCGAGGTCAGTTGGGTGTTTAGGTAAACTATTGAGGCAAGAAAAGTGGTGAATCATTAGAAAAATCTCTGAGAATTTTTAGAAAATATTTACAGAGCATATTCCTAAATGGCACATATTCAGATGTTTTGACTGAATAATACCCCTGAAATTAACAAAAAGCAATCATTATCAAATTCATTGACAACAATTATACCGATATACATGGTCACTGTGGTTCATTGAAGACATTGATACTAAGTACAATGTATGTAAATTTAAAACATCAATGCATTCATAATTTATTTGCATTATACCTTGATATTTAATCAAAATCATGTTTTAAAACAGGTTGTTTCACTTGTGCAACAGAAACTGGGCTAAAAATCTACAATGTTGAGCCATTGACCCAAAAACTTACCCTAGGTAGGAAATTTCGAATAGTAAAGAACTGTGATGTTAAAAAAAAGTTGACACAAGTAGAAGAATAAAATTGAATCAAGTTCAGAATAATTTTTTTGAGACTTAGGAGAACAGAATATACTTTACTTTTAGGGCAAGATGTGGTGGGAAGTATTGCATCTGCAGAGATGTTGTTTCGCTCAAACTTAGTTGCAATGGTTGGAGGGGGAACCTCACCAAAATATGACGAGAAAGCAGGCAAGTCTATATCAATCTAGATATTAGAAATTTGAATCGTATTTTGATATTCTCATAGACCTACGGTAATGAAATATTTCCATCTTGTAAAGTTTCAATTGTAATTTTCAGCGTTGATATGGGATGATACAGCAAAAAAAGTAGTCATGGATGTTTCGTTTAACCAGCCAGTGGTGTCAATCAAACTCAAGTATGACAGGTAAGAGTTGTCTTCAGTAGGCAGTCAGTAATTTCTGAAATAGATCTTTTTGTTGTAAGCTTTAACCATTTGTGTGCAGCGACCTAACATAACGGGGTATTGGGTCTGGCATATGGCAAACGTTCTCCAGTATGTTAATAAGGTTTAAAAGAATTCACCTCTTTATCACTTTAACCTAAAATGAAATAAAGAATTCTTAGTGTTTCACTTGTGAATAACTAAAAATTAGAATAATCACTGATTTGTGTTTAAGGAGGCCAACTTTAGTTTCATCATGAATGATTTTGCATTCTAGTAAAATACAGTTTATTAACCTTTTATGAAATTGTTTCCATACCATTTATTAAATTGAACACAATTAACAAAATACAGATTACCGGTATATTGATCTGTGATATTAACCTGGGAGATATTTTAAGGAAATTTTTTTTTTCTGGTTGTTCGCAAGGTGAGCGTTGCCATCGTGCCTTAATGACATTATGATAAAATGAAACTTTGTATAATCATAATGAAATATAACATTAAAAAAAAAGTAAAAAGTGTTCACCTTTGATATTTTACACACAAAATAATGCTATAATTGGATTTTTTTTTTTATATTTTTGAATGAATCTATTGTACCAATCAACATTAGTAAAACTCAAAAAAATATAGCAAATTTTTATGCATTTTAATATTTTGAGATGACCTCCAATAAAAACCAGATGGTAGAATTTAGTATTTTTAACATAGAATGTAGAAAATAATATTACTAATGACATATTACAGTTAGAAGAAAATCGCTATTGTAATATTTTTTTGATCTGCTTTGAAGTGCAGAAAATGAAAATTTCCTCTATATTCCTATAGTAAACATACCTGTATTTTGAGATGGTCCCTATAAAGAACCAGATGGTAGATTTTCTTGAAGCTTTGCAAATATACTAGAATTGGTGAATAATTATACTTATGGTTAAAAGATAAAGAGTTTTGCTATTGTGGTGTTTATACCCAATAAAACCTTAATGAGTCTCCTTCAAATTGAGTGAAAAAAATATTCGGTAAAAAGGCTAATTAGTAATACATGTGTACTAGTAACTCTTATTTACTAGCCATTCTATTCTATATGATATCTTCTTAAATTTTACTTTCAGATTAATTGTGGTGTTGAGAAATCAAATCCATGTCTTTAGCTTCCCCAATAATCCTACCTTGTTGCATTCATTTGATACAAGGGATAATCCGAAAGGTAAGTATATGTATATGTTACCTACAATGTACTTAATTTTGTAGTTTTAAAAATTTGATTTTTTTTTTAATTGCTGTTGAATGAGAATTTGATTTTATTAGTTTTTTGTCACAGGAAATTTTTATGTTTTGGCTTTAAAGTTGCTGATCGATATACTTTTTCCAACACATTTCTGATACATGTATTTTGTGTAAGAATTAATAAATTTGAATACTGCTTTCTTTAGAACACATCAATTTGCTGCGGAATCAAAGCATAAATTTTTTGAATTCAAATGTTTGAATTAAATCCAGTGAATTAAGTTCTTGCATAATTGCATTCTCAGAGTGTCCTAGGTCCTGACCTCTCTTAAACAGGAAGTGCCCAAATACCGGTATCTTAAAAACAGTAGAGATTTCTACCCCAAATATCTTGAAAACAGTTGAGATCCCCACCCATAAATCATACATATTTTTGTTTCTTTGGTCATGTTGGTCCACTACCTGATAAACAGTAAATGACCCCTGGGGAACATGAAATTTTGGAATTATCAAGTATTAAATGTTTTTGTCTGTTAAGTTTGACCCATGTGGGTCAATCATCCCTACCCCCAATGATAGCCTTGTTCATTTGGGAAACTTTATAATTGCCTGGATTATAATTACATCTTGTTTATTACAGGGCTGTGTGATGTCAGTCCTTTTGGACAAGTGATAGCTTTTCCTGGACGAAAATGTGGCAGTGTGCAAATTGCTGTAAGGGAATACGTTTTTATATTTTTCTTAAAAATCAAACATTGCTTGTTAATTTTTTTTATCATTTAATTCAAATCATTCCTTACATCTGATGACTGTCAATAAATGCCTTTCTAGAAATAAATGAATATTTTCTGTCAAATTGAAACTCACCTTATTTGAAACTCACACAATATGTTTCATTTTCATGAAAATATGAAACCAATGAAATATGACAATTTACAAGAAGTTTATGCATTTAATTTAACTCTTTCCCCATGACTGACGCATATACTGGTACTGCAGTATGCTCTTAAATTTTATTGCTAGCATCCCCAGTGATGCTGATAAGCGCTCACGGTTTGCTGCCAAGTATCCCTGATTATGCATGGATGTGTAATATGTACTCAGCCATGCATGTACAGTACCGATCATACCCATTCTAACAGAAAGTAAACTTCAACCAAACCAGTGGGTTTACTTTCTGGGTTTACTAGAGTGGACCCAGAGTAAACCCAAAGTAAACCCCGAGTGGACTCAGAGAGTAATCTCGTTCAGAAGTATACCCCTTAAAGCAGACACTAACTGTGTGTTCAGAATATAGGATAGGATGGTAAGATAAAAGATGGGTCTGCTGCACTCTTCTGCCTACATTTGACCTCAAAAGCAATTTCCCAGTAAACCCAAAGTTAACACAGTGTAAACCCAAAATAAACCCCGAGTGGACCCAAATTTTCAAAAAGTAAACCCAGAGTAAACCCCAAAAGTAAACCCGGGGTTTAGTTGGGGTTTACTCTGGTGTTTGGTTGGGTCTGGTCAGTACTGTATGTATATACTTGTTGCCATGCACATATACATGTATGCTCATCCTAACCCTATGTATAAAATATAGGCTGATTAGTCAGTAATTTGCACATGTGTTATGATGTCAAGAACCAATGAAAATTAGTTAGACAAAACATCAGACTACAACAACAGGGGTTGCTATCTATATTTAGCAAAGTATTAAACAGAGCTAAGCAAAAAAGTTGGGACTTTTCCACTGATTTGTCTAAACATGTGAATACCCTTGCCCTCGATCTGCTCCTCTATTGTCGCAACACAAGGAACAATAGAGGAGCAAATTGAGGATCTGATTTAAATCAGAATCAAATTTAAAACAAAGAAAACTGTGTGCAAAGGATCAGAGCATGCAATGTTTCTTAAGACCAAACTGAGTGCATGCAAATGGTCAACATATAGGACAATTTATTGATTATGAGTATACCAGGTAAATTGCTTCAGAGACTATTAAATCACATTATTCTCACTGAATCAAATATCTTGTAAATACATGTAAATGGGGGTTTCAAAACTATTCAACAACCATGAAATGTTAAGGACTTTGAAGTAATTGTACCTATATTGTCAAACCCCATTATCTCAAACTCAAGGGGACTGAAATAAAATTGATATCCCACAATTTTGAAATACAATGTATTGGGGTTAAATACAAAACATACAGAAGTAACAGTATGAATTCTTTGATTGACAGGACCTAGAAACCACCCAGCCAGGGCAGTCCACATCCCCCATCACAATCAGTGCCCACCAGGGGGAGTTAGCGTATATTACAGTGAATCAACAGGGCACATTACTGGCTACAGCTTCCAAAAAGGTAATACATGTACTGCATAGATCTAATTATAAAATCAAGATCAAAACATCAAGTATTGCTTAGCTACACTACCTGCAATAAGCTCCCACTGATGTAAATTCACTTGTTTATGTTGATCAGGTGTAAGTATATGGATTGGCCAGTACATGTATATGATTTGTACAATTGTGTCAACTTTTTCAATATCTCGGACTATAAACTAGTGTGTATTCATGATCAGTCTATTTTTTTTAATGCACATTATGACAAGACATTTGTGTTTAGGGAACATTGATTCGTGTCTTTGACACAACCACAAAGAAGTTGGTGGTGGAGCTACGCAGAGGTGCTGACCCAGCCACACTCTACTGGTCTGTTTTTTTACTTATCAACTACTGTAAACGTGGAAATTTTGACGATGTGTTAATTTTGACTATGTTGGCGATTTTTATTTTCTCGTCAAAATTTCAACTCGCCAAACTTCACATCATATATATAGCGTATTAATACCAGAATTTTTTATCGGCATTATCCCGTTAGGACTAGATATATACAAAGTTAATGATTCATTTATGTTAATAGCTATAAAAACACGTAATTAGCATTGGAAAAACCCATGAAATCTAAACAAGCATGTTTTAAATGCAATTATCACTTAATCGTCACAACATTCTATAATAACTTTGCATGCGTAATTATCATGCCGTGTTTGACCTACTTTATTACCTCAGGCAATATCGAATAAAAACAAAATACCAAAGAACAATTTTATTCCATCAAATCTGTACAGACTTTTTTTTTCAATCAAATTTAGTTTTATTAATACCAACGCTTGTAAAAGAGTTCGCAAGAAAGATAACTCTAACCCTGGTATTATAAGAAATCAAAGATAGATAACTCTTACTCTTATTCAAAAATTCGTCAAAATTAAAACTCGCCAATTGTCTCTTACTAAAATATCGTCAAATTTTGAACTCGTCAATATAACCACGTTTACAGTAATACTAATACTGTATTCCAACTAGTTACATGTCCTAATAGTATTCATCATGTTCTGTACATTCTACAGGTGTAAGAAGTCTTTGATTATCTGTAAATTGTTCAATTCTTGATGGTAAATGGATTAATTGACAGTTACATAATACAAGATTCTGTTTTGTAGCATTACCTTCAGCCATGATTCCTCATTTTTGTGTGCCTCCAGTGATAAAGGAACCATTCATATTTTTGCTGTGAAAGACACGAGTCTGAACAGGAGATCGACGTGTGTATAATCTTCATATTACTAAAATTTTATTAATTTGAAAAATTATATACATGTATTGTATAAGTTTGAAAAAATTTCCATTTGAGTGCATATATATTTTTAACATTGTTATGGAAATTTTTTCAGATTTAAGAAGATGGGGTTTCTGGGAACTTACGTAGAGTCTCAGTGGGGCTTGGCCAGCTTCACTGTGGCTGCAGAGTGTGCATGTATCTGTGCCTTCGGACCAGGGCATTCAGTGATAGGTAAAGACGTTGATGGTATTTCTCAATAAACCAGTTGTTAATTTACCTCATTCTACATGTAAGCTTATCGTGGTCAAATTACATAGGGTAAATATTAGATTAAACATTAAATGTAAAATATACATTGAGATCTACACATTTTTAAATATCTTTTTTAAAAAAAAATTCTGCAACAGTTTTAGGAAAAGTTTTCGTCCTTTTTAATTCGCATCTTTGTCCTCAATTAAACCAATCTTGTTCTATAAAATTAACTTTTAAATTCAATAGGAAAAATCTTATACAAGTTAAATGTATTGGGGTATGTATAGACATGTAAAATTGTTACCGTAATATACTTTGTTTTGCCATTACAGCTGTGTGTGTTGATGGGACCTTTCACAAGTATGTGTTCACTACTGACGGTAATTGCAATAGGGAAGCCTATGATGTGTACTTGGACATTGGGGATGACTTTGAATGAAGAGAGAAACTAAGTTGATGTACATGTACCAGTCTATTATTTAACATGTTGTTATAGAAAAATGAATTTTCTATTAAATTTCTGTTTAATGCATGTACATGTACAATGTATATGTGGAATAATTTTTAAATGTTTGAGGGTGTACAATGTACACATATTTTATGTTTTATTGGTGTAACTCTTAAGCAATGGCTGAGGAATTTGGTACATTTGAAGTTATTTAGCCAGTTTTGCCTTGCCAGTAAGGTACCAGCATACCAGCTAGTACATGCAATTGAACATTTAAATAAGGATTTCATGTACATTGTCTCATCTGTGTATACTTTCATATCATTGCTTATTTTGCACCTTTTAAAAAAAATATATTTAAGTACATGCAAATGTAAAGTTCAATTTTAATCTGAATGTAAAAATCAACACAATAAGCATAAAGAGATCTGATTTTATTTATATGTGATATAAATAAACACAACAATTGTCAACTTGAGAGAGTTACATTACTATTTACAGAATTGTTGCTAACTCCAAAATATGCCCTATGGTACATGTACCATCAGTACACATATATACAAGTATTATCTATACAACTGATAGGGCAACACTTCATTCACTTAAAAAAAAAGTAAAATTAAATGATCACAGAGACAACAAATGGTCTGATTAAAAAATAACTAGTCAGGGACAAAAAATGTGGTAAGTAAAACACCAGTCAGACCTCATTGATTAAACAGAGTAAAAAAAACAAATCAAGGATCCATACACTATTTACACTGCTTATCGTTCAAGACTGCAGTGAACATATCTCAATGCAGGCATCAGCTAACACACAGTGAAATCAATCTGAACCTGTTTGAAATCTATCTTAAACTATTTTTGGGGGGTTAAATAATAACAGGCCCCATCGTCACTAAAATTTTCAAATCACTCAACTTTTTCCTCAACTAAAATTTTATAAAGAAAACTGCTTGAATTTGAACTCAGAACTCAAACTTGAGGCCGAGTATTGACTTGAGTAATGTTGTCGACGGTGGGGCCATATTTATCTTGTAGAATGCTGTCATTTCCAGCACGTTAGTGTCTATATTGCATGAACAAACTACACCAAAGTTTAAATATCACCATTGCTATTGGTACATATGTCTCTCTCCTTTCTCTTTCTTTCTCTCTCTCCCCCTCATATTCATTTTCTAAAAATGCTTAACTTAAGTCTTGATACATAAATACGATTGCACAAATGTCTCATGAATGTAGCGAGCTCTGAATCAAACGGCTGTACCCTTTAAATGTGCAGAAAATCCCATGGAATGCAATAAAATAACACATTTAATAAATAAATTTCAATTGTAACAGTTTTTTGGTTTTCTAAAACTTTAAAAATGTCGGTACCATTTTTTCTATATATTTGAAGTACCAATACACTCACACTTCTGTATATGTCCACCATATATACATATACATGAATGTGTTCTAATTATGCATGTATGGATTTACTTCATCGATTATAAGGCAGGTCCCTTTTAAACACGTGTGCATGCATTTATCAAAGGTTTTTATAATGCTCACCATAACTACAAAGCTAAAGTTCTTATTGGCACATTTATACAGGTAGTTCTCTATAAAATTCTCAACCAAAAAAACAAAAACAAGGCTGGTGTCCAGTAATTTCTAATGCCAAAATAAGTGTTCAAAGTACATGAAGTATGGTAAATATTTGATTCTATTTAAATCTATGAAAAAAAGGTCAACACCTGCTTAAATTGAGCCACCAAAGCTTCAATTTTAAATAACAATTAACTATCTTCTCTGAACTTTATACTTTACCAAGAACCACAGTAAACAAAGCATCTGATGTATGATACATTAACAATGTATGCAATAATGTATTCATGATATAAAGTTTCCCTCTGTTGTACTGCAGCAAGTGCTAATTTATAAACTGTCAGCAAGAACACACAATGGCAATTCTCACGTCGGATGCACTTAAAATTAATCAGAATGCACAGCATTCCTTACAACAAAAACTCTACTATATGACTTTCAAGGATCAATCATGCATTGAATGAATTTTAAAAAAAAAAGGAATTTCCTCAAGGTAGAAAACTCAATCACTGGAAAATCACTGTGTTCCTCACACTCCTGGTTAAATGTCAACTGGAAAATCTCGTATTCCCATGAACATCCTTGCATTCTGTGACACAGATGTGGATAACTTATGCATATATAGACTGAAGTCTGTCACAGGAAGGGGTAGGATGATTCTGGGCTTTCTCATATAATCTTGCATCTGCATGATTTCTTGCTCTCCATAGCAAATTTTCCTCTGTAATGATAAATACATGTTTGTATTAATAAACAGAAAAAGAATAACATGGTGTAAAATTATTTAAACAGTTTAATAACAAGTATTACATCTTTTTGCTCTCTATGCAAGTTTATGATCACATCAAACTCCCTAGATTTAAAGCTGAATGACACTTGAGAGTACTGGAACATGTATTACCAAATGCTCAAGCTTGGTAAAAGGTAAAAGCTTGCCATATACATACACGTAATTCTACTTTGTTTCTAATCTGTGTTGACGCAAGTGGTGTTTTTTTGATCAGATACACAAAGAAAGGAAAATTCCTTACAGCCAATACGCCACTATAATACCTTGCCCCCATTATGTACATGTATGAAAAACTTACTGTAACTCCTCTCCCTCCAACAATTTTGTCTCAGGTTGGATATATATTCCTCCTCCACGTTTCTCTCTATCCTCCGTAAATCTCCTTTGAAATCGACCTTAAAGTCACTCTTCACGTAATAATTCACACGTAAATTTGAGGTGGTTCTCTCTGTATTATATTTCCTAAAGAAAATAAAAATATGTATGTCACTAATTAAATTACCAACATTTAATGATTTTTACTGGGTTCATAACATACATGTACATTTTACATTGACTCAAGCGACATTCATTAATACCAGCACTGAAGAAAACTTCAAAATGTTGGCAATTGAAGCATGATCATTCTTTCTCATGTGAGTATTAATTTTTCAAAATAAAAATCTTCCACTATTGATTAATTTATTTTTTAAAAATGTAAATACAAGTACTGTGGTTCATTAATATTCATTGACTATAAATTTTTTTTAGGATTTCGTTCTTGAGTACCATAGATCCAAAAAAAATAAATGTCCTGCTCATTGAAGTACAATTCCTCAAAACATACTGTAGATTTCTTATTTTCTTGTTTTCTATCAAACCGCAAGCCCTTAGAGCATAAAAATCATAGTTTCACGTAGTTTCATATGTTTGAAAATTTAAAGCAAGATTTTAAAATTCAGGAGATAGGGTTCTCGCTATTTTACGCAGATATTAATTCCTTGCGATTATTGAGGAATTTACAGTACTGCTTTGAATTTACATATCCTTTATCGATAAACCATGATTTTTAAAAAACAAATTCACCAAAATTGATGCCCACAAATATTGATGTTATCGGGACAATACTACAGAATAATAATTGACTTACCCTGATTTGTGAATGCTGTACAGAGGATCACTAACAAACCAACTGGACAACAGAGAAAGAAAGACTAGAAGAAGGATGGGGGACAGCTGCAGTAACAGAGTGAATCCAGACTGTAAAGGAAAAATCACAGCTTTATAATTTCCTTATTACCATTTGGAATTTACCCCCTGTATCAAACATTTTTCACATGATTAAGATTTTCTTAATATTTAGATATATCAAACTGTAATGAGACAAAGAAAAATGATATACATGTAATACATTAACATATCTGATACAATTATCAGTATTTTCAGTTTCAATTACAGAATACTTGCATCGTTGGACACATTTTCCCGTGGATGATAATGTCGATGCTGTCGCCTACTGTGTGTGTGGTGTGCATACACATTTGCTACATGAAAAAAATCATTACTCTTATTTTTTGTACAGTGTACAATACATTGTTTGTCTATTACATAAACTAATTTTGATTTAAACAACATTACAGCTATAACTATATTTGAAGTTATATTTTCATGTTTTATAAAATTGATATATGGATACTTACAAGATGGAAAGCCTCCTCCAAAAAACATGTTGAATAACTCTTCAGGGGAAATATCAGCTAGAAACAAAGCCAACAAAATTTACATTGCTGCAACTTCCTGTCTTCTTTTGAAATGAACATTATTCAAAGAAAATTGAATTGTTTCACAGATGTTTTGATTATGTTCAAAGTTTGGTTAGATATAAAATAAATTGAGAATAAATTTACGCAAAGCAATACTGTTTACCAAAGAAATAACTAGTAATATAAGAAAAATGAAAAATTGATCTGGTGTGACAAATTCAGGAATATTCTACCTTCAAATTCGTTCCTGTGTGTGTGGCGTCTGTGGTTGATCTCCTCCATTTCGGGACCATATGTATCATACTTGCTTCGCTTTCCTTCATCACTCAACACAGCAAAGGCATTTCCAATAGCTATAATAATAAATAGGTAGCTAAAAATCATGGGAACTAAATTCATATCAACATCTCATTGCACATTAGCAAACAATATCAATAAAATGCATATTTTCATACCTTTAAAGGCCTCTGTTGCACCTGGTGCCTTATTCTTGTCTGGATGCATCTGCAGTGCTAGTTTTCTGTAGGCTTTTTTCAGTTCTATTTCTGTTGCTGTTTTCTCTACCCCAAGAATTTCATAATAATCCTTGCACTTTTTTATTCTAAATATAAATACATTGACCAACTGATACTTTCACATTCAAGAAAACAGAAGTATTGCACGTTTGTAAGTTCATTTCAGCTACATGTCTATTTTCTCACACTAAATGTTTGCTTTTTTTCCCATTTGAAGAAAATATCTTCTGGTTTAACTTGTTCAAGTTCATTTGTTATCTGAACCGATACATTTCAATGTTATGCTACATTAACACTGTCATTTTAAGTGCTGTTTTGGAAGTTTTGGTACTGCTTCTTCATTTCATTGTATAATACATATCATGATACAATTGACAATTATTGGACACTTACTTGCGAACCATAATTAACTGTTCTTCTGTGTACTCCTTAACAGAAGATTCTTGTGTTTGTCTCCCAAAGCTTCCCCGTCTGTGGTGGACACCCTCATTATTGGGTTCTTTGTTTTCTTTGTTGTCTTGTGTGGAATCATCATCTGACATTGACTCAATTCTTTCTAACAAATCTAGTAGTGTAAAATAAGGATTTATGTTTACTGCAACTGACTAAAAGATGAATTAATCAACTCATTTTTTGATTAACATAACTTAAACAATCCAGATCGAAGAGAAACCTAGTTGCAAAATACAAAAGATTCAAATGGTTTTCAAAGTTTCTTCACGGCAACATCAGATTCATTCTTTCGTATCCGACCTTCCGTCACCTATCTGACAATATAAACACAGCTTATGCTGACGTATCCTCACGGTGTATTATGATTGGGTTTCCCCATGTAATTTCAAAAGTATACCTTTTGCTCTTTGTGTAGGATATAAACGCTCTGCTTTGTTCAGAAATTTCTTTGCTTTTTCGAGGTCTCCTTGTGATAAATATTTGTTTGCGAGATAGTAACACCGCTCACTCTCATCTCGATTCCCTTCCATTTTGATGTAAAAGCGGAACTAGTGTCAACAAACTAAAAGAAGAACTTTCTGGTAAAAATATCCGGAAACTGCACCCCCCCCCCCCCTTTTTAATCTTAATGCAAAAGGATTAACATGACATCAATCCAAAACATATAAAACTAACATAAAATACAATTTGATTTGATTCTATATGTTTACTAAGTATATGGTCAGGCATGCAAAAGCAGAGGCATAACATAATTAATTAATAAATGTTATTTAAGTCTCTGGCAAAAGTCATCATGTCTACATGTCACAAGAATAGAAAATATTAATTTATATAAAACACTTTATTACCGAAATATGGAACAAATTAAATGATGATTCTTAATCAACTCTGTCCCAATTTCCGGTATTACATATGAAAATCCCCGTGGATAGGATGGGGCACCATGCAACAATCTAAAGATCATTACAAACGAGTAGCGAGTAAGCGAGCGGATCTAACATCTCATTTTCAATTAATTGGATTGTGTCACCAATGAGGGAGGGGGGGGGGGGTCAAAAGCTCATTTGAGCTTTCAGTTCAGGTAAGCTAAAATGTGGAGAGTAAAAATTATGAATTCATACATCCTCCATTTTTCTTATATTCTTGAAGATTATTCCATATCGCTGTAATAATAATAAATTAAATTCTGGAACATATATACGGATGAATTGTTTCTTTTTTAAATATCGTGATATTTGAAGTCAAATCCATTCCAATGAGCTATTCTAATACAACGTACTAGTCTATACTTTTTATTGATTTATTGAAAATATCATAAAAAATTTGATCATGATTAATTTTAAAAACATACTTTTTCTCAAAATAAAATAATTTTAATCAACATATTATACAATAGGCCCTATATTCTTTCAGCCGGATTCGGCCGGATTTTGTTTGATGGGTCAATCGCTCTTAATTTTTTTTTCTTTCTGTAAGATAGTATATGGTTTAAACTATAAATTGTGCCAAAATGCAAAATACATGTAAATAATTATAAATTTCCCATTAACTAAATTTTTCGATTGTCTACATTAATTAATAGAACTGTATTCACCTTCTAATCTAATCTAGATCGGTATTTTTCAGGCACGTAGCACCAGAGGGACAATAAACTCAAGGGGCTGTCCCATTTTTGGGAGTTGATTTTGATCAACTCTCCTATGCAGTTACTCAGACAAACCGAAAGTGAAACAGTGTTTGGACCTCAGCACAAATCGTCGCTCCTGACAAGACTTAGTTCTTGAAAATAATTGATAAATTCGATGTAATGTACGCTAAAGCATTGTTTTTCAAGGAAACTTATTTATAAATACCTTGAAAATAGTCAGATTTTAAATGAAAGAACAATTTAGATTTTTTTGTAGTCGTATGTATTCCTACGCCAGAGTTCAATATAGTCTCGTTTAACTCGACGCTCGGCTGTCTCCGTAAATCTCCGACAAGCAGAGAGTCTCTCTTGCTTGTCGGAGATATACGGTGTCAGCCGAGCGTTTGGTTGAACGAGACTAGAGTTCAATATTGCTTGGATCCATACAATATTCGAGAAATATTTCTATTACTGATACATGTACATAGTTTGATTGAATAAATTTTATCTTTAAATATTATTTAACATAATTCATATGGGAGTTTCTCGACATTCTTCTCGAAAAAGTCCAAAAATTCATATTATGAAAATGTGCATAATTCAAATACAAATTAGAAACCACGTGTAACCATGTGTACCTGTCATTCAAAATAACATATCATTGATTTTAAAATAAATACACATCGACAAAATCAACTCCCGTCAGTTCTTCGGTACTTTAGTTGTTAACCCCCCCCCCCCCCCCCCCACACACACACACACACACGCCTCCTCCGTTTCTTTTCCTTTTTTTTGTTTACATAAACAACGATATAAATTTTCAACTAAATGGCCTTCGAGTTTATATACTTTACACATTTTTCAGATCAGCACCTGCCTTAGCTCCCACCCCCACACATTAGTATTTTAACGATTTGGAAAGTAGTCACTTATTTGATAGGTCTGCTCCTTTGCTAATGTGGCAGAAAAAAAAAATCTGCCTTTTGTTTTCAACACTTTGAGAGTGTCTTGCGCATACAGATTCAATGAAAGTTGACTTTTGTTTAATTGCATAAAATAATGTCAAAGCCATAGATGAGGTCATCCGAAATGTGAAAAACGGTCATGTAATAATTAAATGTTCTCTACTTTTTCGATTAAGTTGTATCTTGCAGAATAAGTGACACTAACCTCAAACCACCAACCATAGAGAACTTTTCCAAATGCAAGCTTAATTCTAATCCTCATCACTGTAATGGAATTAATACCAATTTTTCATTTGTTTGGTCTATGGGTAACCTTGACCTCAACAATTTTAGAGGGAAATATTTGCCATCACATACAAACTTCCAATACTTCTTTTTATAGACTTATTGATACATATAAAGTAATACTGGAATGAAACATTATCATCATATTGGTATTTATCAATATGCCATGGCCAGTTACAAACATCTTTCTGTGTCTAAGTCACAAGTCGAAATCCAATATCCCAGCTTTATAATTGTTATCTTTATTTATATTGGGAGTTCATAAGAAGACCTGATATTTAACAAGCATATTGACATAATGTTAAATCCCTTTCTTCTCCAAGAAGAAAAACACAAAAAACAAAAGAAAAGAAATACCTATAATGCTGAATCATGTATTCATACAGTGGAAGATCTGATGCAAAAACAAATAAATAAATAAAAAGAGGATAGCACGATTAAATTTCAATGTATAAATGAACATGTACATGTGCTACACATTTTGAAAAAAAATGCAACTGGACACAACAGAAAATTTGAACAAGTATTAAATTCAATTAAAAAAAAGCTATGAAAATATATTTTTACAACAATCAAAGCAACTTTGTGATACAAAAAAAAAATAACATTTGACTTTTTAACCTGCATCCTATATTAGAAATGAAAAATTGGCCATATAAATCAAAACTGAATAAAAGATATACATTGATGCTCCCCAAACTAACTGTAAATGTGCAAGCTTTCCATAATTGAACATAATTGAACATACTATTTTGAAACTATCACTCTGGCATTTCAAACATCATGCAAAACATCGGTAGAAAGAATTGATTATCATCAGAAAAAAAAAATATATTACGGAAAATAGGTGAACTGGTACTCTGATGAAGACAAAATCTGCAAGTTTTTAGTTGCTTATTTGTGACATCACATTGATACAAGATTTAATAATACTGAATTTAAAAAAAAACCTCTTTACAAAACAGAACAAAATTTTATATAAACATTGATAACCAAACATAGTTTTCTGAGTGGTATGCTTTACGAACATAGATTTTCAGTGATTTATTTTTCCTTTCTTGCAATGGATGAAAAATCTACAACATTTTCCTGAATACACATACTATTGCTTCTACTGGTACGGAACTATATAAAGGAGAATCATAAAAATCAAAGATGCAAATGAAATATAAATCAAATACATATTGATTAAAGTTATATACTGTATATTCTTTGCTATTTTGCAATCATTGCCACCTTACAAAAATGCTGAAGTTGTGAACAATTAAATCCACAAAAAATTTACTCCATTTTAACAAAATCCGGTAAAAAACACACTAAAATATGGATACACAGTACATGCATGGCAGTGTATGTATCATTAAATGAAGTTCTACATGTATTTTAAACTGAACAAGCAAACAACTCTTTTTAAATCTCTTTATATTTTTATAGAAAATATTTCATCAGCCTGGGAATCTTAGTTTAAAGAATAGGATAAGTCATGTTTATTACCATAATGTTTATGCATACAAACACATAACTGTGATTTCAATATGATAATCCCTATCAAAGACAATGTCGTTTGACGTTTGGAGTAGGTCCTAGGATATGTAAAATATGACAGGCACTGAATTTGAAACTTTTTAAAAGTGACATGCACATTCAAATGATAAAAATTTTCTTACAGACATACATTTAATGAAAGACTTCAGTTTAAAACAATACTTTTATATCTACATGGGGATTTGACAGTTCATACAAATTTCAATCATCACAATTTCAGAAATCCCATACACACAAAAATACTTAAAATTAAAATTACGTTTTTACATCATATAAATTCAATACCCTCATATTTGACATCACCTACATACTTCTCTTTCAGTATAATCTTTCCATCAATTTTAAATATTGTTAAATAACTAGCAATTTTCCCTGACACCTCCTCTGACTTGAGTGCCACTATAACTTGGTCATTAGTCTCTGGAATGAATTTAAATGAGGAGAATCCCCTTGTTTTACTGAGTTCTCCTATATGCTTCACTTTAATGTCTGTAAACTTTTCGTTGGCAATAAACATCAGGTCTGTACCTCTCCTTTCATCCTCTTTTTCTGTGTATCTTAAATGACTTGCCCTTCTTGGAAGAAAAAACCACCTTTGATGGATTTCACTCCACCCTCCTGACTCATGGATAATGTAACCTACAACAAAAGATATATTATTTCATATTAAATCTAGAGTATAAAATTTTATGAAACCTAGCATTTATCAATAAAATTTCACATACAATGTATAAATAATGGACTAAAGAGCATTGTTACAATGCCATAAAAATAACAGTGCAAATATCAGTGCTGCTATATCATTCAATAAAAATTTAAAACAAACCACTCCTGATATTAACGTTCTCCAATATAAAGAATTTTACTTCCTCCTCTATGACTTACAACGATATGAAAATGCTATATATCTCAATTGCATCTCATTTTATTACCAAATGTTCCTTTTAGCACATAGCAATTGCTAAGAGCAAATTTTATGCATACATGTACATGTACTTTAAATATTGATGCCTGTGAAAGCATCTACCTGGAAATTGAATGTCTGCAGCCTTTTTCATGTTATTATAGTACACATGCCAGTCTTCATGCCGAACATCCCCTCCAGGACCGATGGACTTGACCCACTGGGGGTTCAGGTTCTCTACCACACCCTCTATAGACGTCCATTCTTTTCCAAGCCCCCCGACATACATTCGGTTGTTCTTCACAGTTGCCCATTCACTTTTAAATCCTAAAACATTTAAACAGGCACATCTCAAAAGGGTAAATTAATGTTGCGTTACAAAATTGTTCTAAAGTGATGTTATAGAACATTTCCAATAATTTGGTATGTAGTAGACACAAACATTCAAAGATTGAGCATGCATTTTGGACACAAGAGGTGACATGTCAATAAAGAATTTTTTTTATTCACGCTTTTACCCATATCAATTGTTCATCACTGCAGATACACAAAATAACCAGTGTCTTTTTTTTAACATTGTCAAAAAAGATGGAAAATAGGATCTAGGACAGAAAATACACATTTTAGATTAGTTACAATTTTGCTTTATACCACAGCTATTTGCCTGCAGTTTACCTTTTGGTGTATTGCCATCACCATCAGCTAACACAACCCAAGGAATCATCTGCCTTTTAACAATGTGATATACAACCCCAGTCCTGTCATCTACAGCACATAACTTCCCATCGAACACCAACAGCTCGGACAACTCCATACCCCTCCCTCCTTGTGATAAGGAAGACTTGAGTAAATATGGATTCTCATCTAACTGAAAATTTGCATAATCATATGTCTGCGAGATTGTCAAATTACCCTCATGGAGATAACTTATCCATGTGTTCTTTTTCTTGTCACTCTTTGAGTTTTGATCTAAATCAGCTATCAATCCTATTCTGAACATCCACCCATCTCCTATTTTCTGGGGAGGTGAAAGAGGATACGTATAGTCATAATTAGTTTCTAAGTGAATGCCTTCATCAATACATGTCTCTCTTGACACTCTACGAGACGGAATTATGAATATCATCAAAATAATGACTGCGGCTAAGAACATTACTGAATACACCAAAGTTCGTGTTTTCACGTGGAGACGAGCATTGCCGACACGATACGGTGTTGGGCGGCGAATAGCGTTCATCCATTCGTGTACAGTTGTTGGATATACAGAAGACATCATATTTAGTCATGGAAATATCCCAAATCGGTGACATATTCATTTGACGTGGCCCTGTCTCGATGCATTTCGTCTGCCATAATACAACAATGTCAGTTTCGCACTGAATAAGTCTGGTTTTACAACATATAAAGTTGAGAAGTGGCGGAAGTTTATATTCCGGAAAAAGACATAAAATAAAGATATTATGTTATCAAATCCAGTGAGGTCCGTTTGAAGGGGGGGGGGGGGGGACGGTAAAGGTGGCTTCATGCGCGGATCCAGAAATAGTTTTTCCCAGGGGGATTTTTCTGATCATCTGGTGGCTGGATGAGGACTCTTTTCGGTTTTCGGTAAGAACATTATATGATAAGAGTTAAATTTGGCCCCCATAATTCGCCATTTTTAAAGTGTTTCGGGTACGATAAAATGTTTACTAATTTTTTAGAAGAGTTGATATAAAATATATTTTTCATCTATTTATTTGATTTATTTGCACACACTTGCAGTACATGACGTCAGAAGTGACGCCATTTCTATAATTCAATCAAAATCAGCCAAAAATTGACATTTTTCTGATCTATTTACGAATGTGAAATATAGAGCGCATGCTTGAACAAGGAATATTTTTTTGTCACTTATTAGTCTTGACTAGTTACATCTCTGATTAAAATATTTTATTTGTTCAGGAATGCGCTCTATGTTTTCGGAAGGAAAAACTGCATGAAAACAAGCTGTTTTACGCTAAAAATGCAAAAATGGCGGGAAAAGGTTGTCTTTACAATGTCATATTTCTAAATTGTGGGCACTTGAATCAAAATGAATATTATGTAAACACATCACATATATATCTGTACTAAGAAAACAAAGAATGATAGTAAAATGATGATGTTCATTTTAGGGGGCCATTTTAGGCCCTTATCATATATAGTTCTTTGCTATGCCACTCGGGGCGAACATGTATTCGGAGGGAAACCACTCAGCGCGAACAAGTGATCGGAGCAAAACCACCCGGATTCTGTTCAATTTTCCAGGGGATGTCCCCCTATAGATCCGCGCATGAACTTTATTGTTTTGAAGCAAAAAAAAGTTACATGTACAGTTTTATAGTAGTTTATATCAAACTTACATCAAAATTTTTAATGAAGATATAGACACGATTTTAGCTCAAAATTTTATTTTCTATTTTTTATGTATAAAGTGGTTTCCTTGCGCATTTTGAATGATTCACCAAAATTTGAATGTTAGAAGCCAAGCATTAAGAGAGATACATAGTTATGTAAACAAAGCCCGAGTCTTATATTTGTTAACAAATATATTGTAAAGTAGGCCTATTGAATTACAGTTTCTTTGACAAAATGACTTGTGGCAAACAATGTAAATTGATTCAATGTGTTCATAAATAATATTTTCAACAGAAGAAAGCAACATTTGATTGAAACTTTTACCAAAATACATATGTAAACAATAACAAAGCACGAGCTTTGTTTACAAAATAAAGGATTTCAAACTCTATATCTTGCTTATACAGTTATAACTCAATATCTGACTTTCAAATTTTGACAAAACATTCAAAATACACATGCTAACCATTATAAACATTACACATAGAAAATCAAAATTTAAGCTCAAATCGTGTCTATGTCCGGATCCCTTTAACAGGGATGAATACGACCCTCCAAAAACCCGAAGATTTTCGGAAGTGCCTGAGTTATAGTACAGATAAAATACAGTTGCAAAGGCATAGAGCATTCTTCTCACATGTGAAAAGCCTGAAAATGTATTTGTTGTTCATCAGAAGATAATCAGCCGACAGTGGCGTGGGAAGCAATTATTGAACTGAGTGGAGGTTGGAGGCCAGACTTCTCAAAAATCTTGACAAGCAAAAAAGGGGGGAGGGGAAGTTGGTTATGGTTATATGTCTTACTTGCCAAAAAAAGCCGAAGCTTTATAACCATCTATAACTTAAAATTAAGTCTTTACATCAGCATGATCAATGAAACATTTTTGAAAAGTTTTAACAAATATTTTTACATGCATGCTGTTTCCACATTTACATTAGATCTATAGATCTAACAAAAATAAATATAACAACATGGATTAAAAAAAAAAGGAAATATTTTCCGGAAACGAAGTAGTTGTGCCAGAAAATTTTAATTTTTAAAAATTATTGAACAATATATTGTTTTCTTTTCCTGTAAAAAGCATTCAATATTAATTCTGTATTATTTCATTTATTGAACGAATTTGTGGAATATTCAACATGTTCAACATTAACATGTATTAAGGAGAAATATTCAGTCCGATAGACCGGAAACGAGTACCTCGCACATGCAACTTCCTGTTTTTTGATCGTACTGTGTATCCAGCTTTGGAAGTAGCTTTTAAAAAAAGAAAGATGGAAACTAAAACTTTAGATATACCTAAAGCTGAGGTAACAGCTTATTTATTTACATATATATGACACATAATAAATGCCTTTAATTCAAGCTGCTTGGGAAGTTTTATTCATGAATTGCAAAGGAGCAAATTTGCATGTTTTGGGAACATGATTTTTAGTGTGAAATAAAAACTTCGGGACCAAATGTGAAGCTGGTTTTTAATATCCTTTCTGAAATAATATCCAAAAAACTTTACATAACATTTTTTTTAATTTAAAGCACAGCAGTGTCCAAGCTAGATGTATAAAACTAATGTTTCTAAACTTTCTTTCTGTAGTCTGCCCCAAGATATTTATGCAGCACATTTTCTTAAATTATTCTTTATTTAAAAATATCTTTGGACCTAAAGAATGTTCATTCATTAGTAAGAAAAAATACGAAGATTTTCCCATTGAAACACCTCCTCTCGCTTGTTCGGTTTCAATACACGGCTTATGCAGGTCGGGAACAATTCCTCCTTGCATTTACCGGAATGTTTTGATTACTTCAAAGAGGGATGATCTTTTTAGCGAGACTGTCTCACTATAGAGGAATTGTTCCCAACCTGTTGAAATAAAAGGTCTATGAGGATATTGCACCGCAAAAGAGATGAAAGTACTCGGATGATAACATTGAAAAATTTTGCAAAGTATTCTGAGTGACTTTAAATGGAGAAAAGATATAAACATTTCACATTATGAATCTCCTTCAGGAATCCGTTTTCGTTCCTGTGACTTTTTCCAAATGAAAAATGATAACGTGTCAATGACACATATCTTGGGTATTTTTACTTTCATTGATTTCAATTGCACTTTTTCACAAGTATGTGTATTTTTATTAAAAATCGTCCAAATGTGCTGCCTAAATATCTTGGGACAGACTATAGTTTATAGGTAAGGCCTGGTTAATGGTGTTTACATTATTTTCTTGATAATTTGCTTTTCCAGCTGGCAAAGGCAGTGGATGGTCTACAGAAGTTGCTTAAGGTTTCTAATGCAAAATCGGACATACTTCAAGAAAGAGAAAAAATCCACTTACAAGTCAGCATGAAGAAAATTTCAAATCTACCAGAGCAAATCATTAAAGTGTAAGAACACATATTGAAAAACAATAAACATATTTTAAAATTACAATTTTAATCATCTACATACGACAAAGCAAGTAATGAATCAATCATGATCATGACTTTTTTATTTCCTCAGAAATTTACCCCATGGCCTTTATACTGCGGATACTGATGTCTGTCTTTTCGTCAAAGACCTGGACAAGAAGAGTAGAGAGTTTGAAGTGTCAGAGGAACATTTTTCCGACATGCTGGTGGAAAAGGGGGTCAATTGTGTCAGAAAGGTGATTACTAGTACTGAAGTCTATATTTCAGGTGTGTGACTGTCAGTCATATCAACTCTCAGTACCACTGTGATAAGGTCTGTAAAGAGATGGATATATGTCAATTGGCTAAAAGGACTGTCAGTAAAAAAAGTGAGATCTCAGTGGTTAGAACCTTGACAAGTTGACATGGGAAATCTTGGTTTCAAGACCCTGTGGGGTTTGACTCTTTATCCCCTGGTACACATGCAAAAATTGGTAGTTCTTTAAAAGATATGTCTGATGTTGATGAAATTTGTACATTGTATTCCATTCAGATTTAATACTCTTTATTTTATTGTTGTATGTGGATTTCAAGATATAAAAATATATTTATAATTCAAATGAAAACATTTCAATTATTTCAGGTGATTCCGTTAAAGGCATTGAAACTGGAATACAAGCCTTTTGAGGCTAAACGGAACCTCTCCAATGAGTTTGATTTGTTCCTCGCAGATTCTCGCATTATAAGACTTTTACCCTCTCTACTTGGAAAAAGTTTTTATGGAAGGAAAAGGTGTGTATAAGTGAATGCCACTACATTCATTATAAATCCATGGTATGCTTGTTTCATTAGGGTCTCAAGGTACTGTTTTCAAATGTGGAAATGAATTGTCCAAATGAATTAGAAGTATGTACATAATTGAAAAGAGGGTTTTCTTTGAACTTTTGTGAGGAAACATATTCTTATGTAAACTCACAGCTTTGGTATTTCCCGGTAAACCCTGGTAAAACAAGACAAGTTTCTTATTTATTATAAAGACTACTGTATACAGTCTTCTAATGACCTGTATGTGTAGGTATACTGTTGTGTGAACTTTGTGAATGAAGTTTTATTTTTACATATGCATGAGAGACATGCAGTCAATTTTTTTTTAAATATGCACACTTGATATAGGATATTTTATTTGATCTTTTAGAAACCCCATTCAAGTGGATTTAGAGGCTAAAGATTTGAAAGAAGAGATATCTAAGGCAGTGAACAACACCAGATGTATCCTGAAAAACAGAGGATCATCATGGTAGAGACCTCCTCTTTTTATGATTACTTTTATGTGATTACTATATACTCTAATATGGATGATGTAAGTGGTATTGTGATAAGCATATCGGCATTCATGTATTTAAACAGATTTTTTTAACATCATTTACTGTGGTATAACTTCAGTTTGGTGACGGTGGGCTACTCAGATATGACACGTGACCAGATTGTAGAAAATGTGCTTAAGACTGTTGAGCAGCTCTCCCAGAAATTCCCAGGCGGGTCAAACAACATCAGAAGTCTCCACATCAAAACCACCAGCTCAGCCTCCATTCCATTCTTTGTGTCTCTAGGTAAGATTTGTTCTAGAAAACAGGGATGTATAATGAGTTACAGGATAATGTTTGCATCTTGTCAGTAATTATTAACTCACAATGAAGGTGGATATGATATAGTCATGTGCTTGTGAGTCATGTGCTTGTGAGTGGGGAAAGTGGATGGGTACATTTTGAAAATAATGAGTGGAAATATTGAGCTGTTGGCAGAATTTGAAAGCAAGAATGTTAATACTGGTTATTTTTAATGAATTTATTGTAGATAGTGGAGATACAGTGGTATTTCCTGAAAGAAAGAAGGAGAAAAACAAACCAGTCATAGGGGAAATCACCACAGTCATGGATAAAAAGGTCAGGGTTACAATGGACGGAAAGGTCAAATTGGTAAAAGGGGGTGAAGGTGACAAGCCAAAAAAGAACAGAAAAAGAAAGAACCCAAAAGCTAATGATAAAGAAAATAAAAAGGAGGAAAGCACTGTTGGGGTAGAAGCAGTTGAGGTCAAGATAGAATATGATTCCCAAGGAGAAGTTGATGAAGAACCAGCACAAAAGAAGGTCAAGAAAACTCCCAAAAAGAACTCTGCTGTCACCCCTAAAGCCGTTGAAAAGAAAACTCCGAAAAAATCTCCAAAGGTTGTAGAAGCACAGAAAAAAGCAACGCCAGTTAGCAAGACACCAAATGTAAAAGAAATTGCTAAAACTGTTGAAAAAGAAAATCAGAAATCAGGTAAAAAGAAACAGGTTGTGAACAGTACACCAAAAGTCAAAACTCCGAAAACACCAAAAGGAAAAACACCGAAAACACCTAAAGGACAGAGCGCAAAAAAAGATTTAGTTAGTGATATACTGGTAAAACAAGAGGACTCTAATGTAGAACTGGATGTGCAAACACCAGTCAATGTCAAAAAGTCAAAAGCAAAAACTCCTAAAAGTGCAGCACTAACAAAAACTCCAAAAAGTGCATTAAAAGAGAATGCACAAGGAAAAACACCCAAAAGTGCAGTGAAAGAAAAGGGACAAGGGAAAACACCGAAGAGTGCGACCATGGAGAAAGCGGCCAAGAAACTGAAGGAAATAACTCCCCCGACGGTCAAAAGGCTGCAGTCTAAAGCCCGTGTGTTAACCCCAGATACGCCCTCTGGGAAAAAGAAGAAAAACTGAACTTTGGGCAGATAACTCTTGTTGCTCAGAATACCGGTATATTGGGACACGTTTTGAATAACAGTTATCTCTCTTTTGCTTACCGGTACTTCTTCATGGGTACTTGTGACAAATGAATACATTGTATCATAATGCAATTGTTTTGTTCTTATGTCGAAGAAAATAAAATGTGAGAATAATCAATTCTTACTCTCTGTAGAAATTAAAGTAAGAGTCTTTTGACATGTCTCTTCTACAGAAAAACAAATAATATAAAACAAAAACCGTATCAGGTATTGAACACCTCCTTATTGTGATTAATTTTCTTCAAATAAAACATTGAAAATTAACTATTACTTTATATTATTCTTTCAAGATTTACGTGTCAAGCAGCGTAGCGCAATAGGTTTCAGCAACACCATACTGATCAGCGAGTCAAGAGTTAGAAACCTGCTGGTCATGGGCTTTTACATATATACATCTATTTTGAAAATGATATAATTTTATCAATATTGATATCTGAAGGTGTATCATACCACCTTTATTTTATTAATTTCTTATGGTCAGATTGTGAAAGAACCAGTCTCATGAGCAGTTAAAATTCACCCAAAGAGAAAAAAAAATGGAATGACATACTTTTTGCCCCCAGTTTCTTTATCCATGTTCAATTTATATTATTTAAAAGAATCCCCTTGAAATGGCGTAAAACTTTAAGTTATAAAACTTGGTATATTGCGGTTTTGTCAGGTTTATGGAAGATGAAATTATTTATGCGATTTATTAGAATGCAGTCAAACTTTAAAAAGACGGCTTTACATTATCAGTTTTATTAACGAGAATAAAAAGATCACATAAAAACTCTAATTGGACTTGATGTCAAGATGTATTGGCATGGATTGGGACGATTTCTGAAGCTTTGATAGTAATCTAATATGTAGGCATCAGGTTGCGGTGTGTTTAAATAGAAAGGTTATACACCCAGCGTATTTGTGGCGGACTTATTCAATATGATAAACAGTAGCAGAAATTGGGCCTCAATTTATTCATCCCGTAAAACTGCGATCAAAACAAGGCTTGTTTGTCTGGGATTTGATATGTCATGGTCCGCCATGCAATGTCAGTTTTTAAACAGACTAGATTCATATATCTACAATTAATAAGTTACGCCAGAATTATTAATTTTTTTTGCTGGTGACATATCTTGATGCATATGATATTTTTAAAGCTTCTACGCGTGTATACACTTCTACAAGCGTTTCTTTGTTCTCTTGTCCAAAAATCAATCGCAGAAAACTGGTCAGAATATTTTGGTATTAACCGATTAACTGAAGTTCTTTCTTATCTCAGAAGAAAGCTACAATTAACTGTTCCTTTTATCTGTAGACAATGGATATTAGGTGTTTGAATTTTGCATAAAACGAAAGTTCTCCAGTTTCATCACTGTAAAATATCGATCATGAAAGTGACTTTTTTATCGTTAACTTTGTACACTGAGTAGTTTGAAGGCCAGTAAAACGACAAACTAATGTGAAATGACAACGAAACATGTCTTAGTAAAACAAAGGCTATATTTCCTTGTTATCTGAACACAACTGTCACTATGTATCTAAGAAACCAGAGAATTAGGTTAATACGGAAATAAAAAGGAAGAAGAAAAAAACCGTTATGATATGACTGTATTTAATTTTTATGTCAAAAAGGTTGTAATATATGTTGTTCATTGGTCAAGTATGACGGCTTGTTTGGAATCATCTAACAGTTGTAACGTTTCTGACAAATATGTGACCGCGTAGTTTTTACGGTGCTAGGAAATTCTTCTGGAGCTGTATATCCGCCGTGTGCAGTACGGACGGGGTGAGGGAATGTTGGCGTAAAGGGTATAAAGTATAAGGTTGAGGCGCGCTGTGGGCCGTAAGGTAAAAACGAAGGGTAGGTTTGCCGTATTCCCGAAGGTCCACCAGTATACAGTTCCAGAGAAATAAACCAAGTGATGAAGGATTCCGTATTTATTGGCCGAGATTCAACGATGGCAACATTAAAACATTTTAACAGACAGACATTTTACAAACAAGTCGGATATGGCCAGTAGTGGCCTCCGGACTCAAGACTCTGGGTGAGTCGGACGTGGCCGAGGCTGGCCGCCGTATTCCAGACTGCCGATTGACAATTGTACATAATTATTTATAAGAATCTGAACAATAAGTATAAATTGACAGGTGATGACTTAAGTAAGCTGAGTGAAAGGTTCACAGATATAAAATAATTAAATAAACTCAATGAGTCTTTGATGTCCAAGACATGTAAAACTGATAATTGCACATTGTTGTTTTAAGAGATTAACAGTCCTTGAGACGTGGCACCTGGTCTCTTTGAAATCACATTACGAGTCCGCAAAGTGTCAATCACAAAATAAACTTGTAACTTAGTAAGAAATAAATTGTGAGAAAATATTACGAAACAGATGTTGAATTTTAAAAGTAAAGTCCAAAATAAAGTTATAATTAATTAAACAGTGAATTTTGCACGGTGATAGTTTCCCACCGCTCCGGGGAAAACACGTCCTCGTGTTTTGAATGGAATGTCACATTTTTCTCTGTTCTTTGATTTTCTTACACCGGTGACGGACGTTTGAGGTCAGCTGAAGTTTCTACAGTTGACCGTTGTTTCCTGGTGATAAACAGAGAAAACTGTCTGCATAGTTCATGGCGGCTGGAACTTTTGTTGTCCATCGTTGTTACGTTGAGACTGAGTTGATGTTCAATGGGGGAAACTCGCTGGCTGAAGAGGTCCAGGATCTGACTACTGCAAAATATATGCAGCAGCCCCGGGCGTTGTTGTTACCCTTAGGATTCATCCACCAATTGTGACCGCGTAGTTTTTACGGTGCTAGGAAATTCTTCTGGAGCTGTATATCCGCCGTGTGCAGTACGGACGGGGTGAGGGAATGTTGGCGTAAAGGGTATAAAGTATAAGGTTGAGGCGCGCTGTGGGCCGTAAGGTAAAAACGAAGGGTAGGTTTGCCGTATTCCCGAAGGTCCACCAGTATACAGTTCCAGAGAAATAAACCAAGTGATGAAGGATTCCGTATTTATTGGCCGAGATTCAACGATGGCAACATTAAAACATTTTAACAGACAGACATTTTACAAACAAGTCGGATATGGCCAGTAGTGGCCTCCGGACTCAAGACTCTGGGTGAGTCGGACGTGGCCGAGGCTGGCCGCCGTATTCCAGACTGCCGATTGACAATTGTACATAATTATTTATAAGAATCTGAACAATAAGTATAAATTGACAGGTGATGACTTAAGTAAGCTGAGTGAAAGGTTCACAGATATAAAATAATTAAATAAACTCAATGAGTCTTTGATGTCCAAGACATGTAAAACTGATAATTGCACATTGTTGTTTTAAGAGATTAACAGTCCTTGAGACGTGGCACCTGGTCTCTTTGAAATCACATTACGAGTCCGCAAAGTGTCAATCACAAAATAAACTTGTAACTTAGTAAGAAATAAATTGTGAGAAAATATTACGAAACAGATGTTGAATTTTAAAAGTAAAGTCCAAAATAAAGTTATAATTAATTAAACAGTGAATTTTGCACGGTGATAAATACATTTAAAGTGCTGCAGAATTAACCTGTACTAAATTAATGATTTGGTCTGATTAAAAATGGTCTTAATCAACAAAGACAACAATTAATTTAAAAGAAAACCCTATAGATATTTTAATTTTCGTTTTATTTCCGGACTTTGGTCGTATTACGTAATGTTCACGTGCCCAGCGGGATTTCTTGGGCTCTTGTTAGCTTTATAATGATCTCAGAGACTAGTTGGATCATACAAAAGCTCACTTCAAACACACGATGATACCGTGATGTATGATCAGATATCGACTTGTATTGACGCGGGGCCGGATGGCGACATTTCAGACCGAATCCTTGTTTTGCTGTGCACAGTGTGCAGTACATCAATGTTAATAGAAACAAAGATATTCAAACTAATGCAGGGTTTATCTAAAGAGAGCGAAATCCAGTGCTGTGCGTGCACTTTAAGGGAGGGAAGGGGTCACTCTCAATTATATTGCTCTGAAAAGTGCAAATACTTGCAGAAACTGAAAGGTTATGTCCTTGGGTCCCATCTTTTTATCTTTTTAGAGAACACGTATATTATTTGCAATCTATATTTTGTATCTATAGAAATGATACCATTTTATAAAAACATCAGAGAACCATTAGGAAGCAAAATCTCTCTCTCTCTCTCTCTCTCTCTCTCTCTCTCTCTCTCTCTCTCTCTCATTACACACTTCATTACTAATTTGTATTAACCAAGATATTCAACAAGAATATACAATGTAGATGGTATCTATTTAGAGCATAAACACCTAAAATCAAGCCATTGTTATGTTATCTGGAAGAGATAAACGACTAACAAATTGGTGCAAAATGGACAATACTGACAAATTCGCAAAACATCCGTGTAATATAACCCACCAAGTATGCAATAACTTATGTCCGTCAGTGAATACTATCTTTGCAGCTTGTCAACCCGCTGAATAATGTTTACATTTGTAAGTGTTTATTGCTAGTTGCCGGTAAAAAAAAAAAAAAAAAAACCCTCTTTATCACTCAACAATAGATATATCTTGGTAAACACATAAGATAGAGGGTGGAGTAAGGTCGTTTATAGATTACAGTTAGTGCACTGAATTCTCTACAGTGAGTTGTGTTTCAGACATGTCCTACTTATTGGGATCCATGCAACGACTCAATATTTGTATTTGCTCAGGTTAACATTGCTGCTCATGAGGAAAAAATTTAAGGAACAGGCTAAAACCCACCAGTTGGCCAAACGATAAATTCCACACCTCACATCCCCTTCTCTATCTTCACTTTTCCCTATATTCTTCTACCCGTTTTTGCTCTTGAAATATTTCTTATCTCACCTATAACCTTTAGCCTGGTCTGGTTCTTTAAAAAAAATGTCAAAGGACTATTTGCACTTTTTAAAACCTTTATGGGACGAAGCCGTGTCTGGAAACAAGAAAAAATGGTTGGTTAATATTTAAACTTTAAAGCATGCAGTGGCAATTAAAGTTGACAGAATGTCTATTGCTTCTATTTCCTCTTGGGGACGTGCAAAGCAACTTGTATACTGCAAATACACCCAACCACCAATTTAATACAGCTTTGAACTTTTCGACACCAAAGTTAACTTTTTATTTTCAAGGTGAAATGAAAAGATTCACAAAAGAGAACTTGACTCTTTATCTAGAGTTCTGGGACAAAGAATGGCAAGATGGCCGACGAGATTATCTGTAATATTACAATGCCAAGACAAACAATGGATATATGCAACAACTGTAATACAAGTTATGTAGATAATATTAAAATATTGCCAATACAAAGGCAAGCGGGTACACTTGCAAATGGTTGCGTACAGCCAAGCATGGTCTCCCAGGATTTCTTATCAAATATTCTTCTATATGCGATCAACACATGTGGTATATAAGCATATAAAAAATCTTGGGGTGGTTTTTTTTCTTTTTTACATTAGGTCTTTTCGGTTTTCTGGGTGTAAAAGATAATATAAATAACACATAAAGAGCTTATTGTTCACTCTTGGTTTTCTGCCATCACCGAAAACCCCCGAGGTCGGACTGTAACTGCAAATCATCGCTTGATAGTGCATTATATTAAATACATTATTCCTGATATTAGATGAATTGATTTAAAAACGGAATATGACGAAGATATTTCAACGCGTGCACACGATCCTAATTAGAGATAGAATTAACAGTACGTGTATTATCAAGATTAAATGCATTGTTTCTCCAAAATACAAGAGGCCCCTTGTCAACGACTGTGCTGATGGTCTTCTTCGCTTATTGACCAGGCGTGGTGGGAGAGGTCCCTGTCATATAGCATTGTTACCTTTTGTTTCAAATCCAAAGTATGCTTGGCTAACTTCTACCAATTCTGTCAGTGTTTTTTTTTTTATTTAAAGTCGCTTATGTACGCGATGTGCGGTTTATAACTGGACCAGTAACTTACATTACCGCATGAGTCAACACAGAGATTTTTGTCCAGTGGGAAAGGTTTTTTTTACCCCGTGGGTAGCCAATTCATGCGAATTATTCTCATTTTAGACCTAGTTTTGGAATAACACTACAAGTGTTCCAAAACGATATTTTTAAAAGACCTTTGAACTTTATGACAGCAAAGATTCATACCAAACAAACCCAAATTTTCATATTTGACAGTTTTCATATTGTAACGGTTGTCATCAAATTTTAATGTAATATTAAAATTTAATGTAATATTATATATAAATATATAAAGATAAAGACACCAGCAATCCATAGCAAAAGAAGTTATTAACTTATCCTTGAATGTTCTAAAATTCCATCTTTACTTTTTTCATGAAGAAAATACACGGCATACGATTGGCTTAGTAAAACTTTATAAATATTTTTCATTTGAGTAATTTTGCCGTCCAAATCGTTTTCATAATAAAAGTACCACGTGATCTGATGTACATAATTATTATATATTGTTTAAACATTTCCTTGCACTTCTTTGCCTTTTAAGTATAGTTCTTGTATGTCTATGCTATGGTCAAGGAGTGAAATATAAACTTTAACTTCACTTCAAGTATCCGAGATTTGGTACGTGTAAATATCGTCAGGCTTGTTAAGGAATGGTTGACTTCGTTTTTCAATTCCTGATAAATGAGGTTATATTTGCTGAAGAACTCCTTCCTTTTGGTTATTTTGCAGACTGTTGCAGAAAACTGTTCTCTTAGTCCCTGGTAAAAGCACTCGATGATCTTATGTATATATATATTTCTTGAACAATTTAATTGCCTTTGTTAATCATTTCGCATATATAACTATCAAATAAATTATCGGTATCATTTGACTTTTTATGCTAGTAACTTTTACATAACATTCATATCATAACGCAGAGTAATCCAGAAAAGTGGGCCCCTATAATATCATCTGCACTTTTTGGTTCCGTTTGCAATTGTAACCCCAATATAACCATATTGTCAAACAATAACACACTCTTTGAATTTTCATGTTTATTTTCAAAATTTACAAATCCAAATACAAAATAATCGTAATTTCTTTAAGATTTCATTGTTTGGTTCCAGTTATTCACTGCATTCTTCCTTGTGGATAACAAAAACAATTATATGCGAAATACACACAAGGAAAAACCATGAATATATATACAAATTTTGAAATCCCTCCCGATACTCAAATTAACAGATAGAAAGCCAAAAAATGGTCGAATAAAATTTAATGAAACCAATTCTGTAATCCCCCGCACATTTCGTCAAAGAAATGTCTTCCAAAACAGCGCATGGTGGCATCGTTAAAATAATCTATACTAAAATTGGATCTGCCATTCACGACTTTTTGAGGGACAAATGATTGAGGAAATGTGAATTATAAAAGAATTTATGACACGACTTCACTGAAAACTTTCCCCCCAAAAGAATAGTTTTTTTTTTCAAAATAAAATATGTGTATAAAATGCACTTTTCAGTTTTCAAACAATAAACAACATAGAATCTTTTATCTATGCTTCACAGTTTGTGAAAGTCTTGATTATTCCATATAAATAAAAATACAGTCATGTAAACAAATTGTCTGGAAAAGAAAGATGAATCCTTCACATACGTGTGCATTTATTGTCAGATAAGGCACATAATTGCAAGTTTAAATGCACCTAAAGCCATAGTGTCAGTAAAAGAGCACCCTTCTTCAAGATGCCGTGAGAGCAGACGATTTAAATATATCCTACACAATGTGTATTCGTCGTTCGCCATTACAGCGGCTTCGTCTGCAACTTACGTCATCACAAAAGAAGCCTCGTTCTTAACTAAAAATGTCCTGAGAATGTAAACTTCAGTGGGCGCAGCATCATTTGTGCAATGTTGAAGATCATTTTGAAGCTGAACACAACCTTGACACACCTCAATATTGCAACTTGACAGTATATATGGAAGACCAGGTTCAAGAACACTCTTCTAAAAAGCTGTCGCAAATTCCAGAATCACAAGAGCTTTGGTCCTCTTCACTTGTTTGTTTGTAGATTGCATTTTCAATTTTGAATTTGTATATTTTCTCGGATTTCTTTTCAATTTTCTTTGTAGGGATATGACTTTCATGTGTGGTGCATTTGTGTTTGATTGCGTTGGCCAATGACGTAACTTCCGGAGCCTCTGTTTTCTCATGCTGGGATTTTTTGCAAACATCGTCGCATGACTCGAAAAGGTCGTTGTCTGACAGCGACCAATTAGAAACATCGAGCTCGGCAGAACTGTCGGGCATGGATTCATAGCTACATCTTCTTTTCCATTTCAGCTCTTCAATGGTCTCGTTTAAAACCAGGAGTTGTTTCATGAGGGATAAATCTTGATCCATCAAAGAATTCTGAAAATATGAAATATTGAAATGAATTATTTATATGAAATAATAAGTACATATAAATAAGCAAACATTTGCTTACATATTTTATTTTTTAATTCTTGTTTTTTCTTATTGTTATTTTGTGTATTCTCCGTTAGTTCGCTATATTTACACACAACTTAAGTTTGGGTATGGCGTCTTGGATATGGTTTCCGACGACAAGATTTATTTATTTTAGCGGTACCACACGCGGCGAGTTTTTACTTTTTTCAAAACGTTAACACAAAAGGACCTGTTCTAATGATCCTGCTCTCAACCTTTCCTCCACTTGTCATGGGTGATAAGAAAGATAAAAAGCCCGTGTGAAAGCAATCTTACGTCAATTTTGAACTTTCCTCCTTTCTACCTATCGATTTTGTCAAAATCCCCCCGTTTTCTTTATCAAATGCTGATTTAATATCTTTTTATCGTTGAAATGTAACCATTTCTATCGTTGCTGGGTTAAGTGTAAAATTCCGGGCTTTGGGACTTCAATTTGGACAATTTTGACACGACCGGGGATTCGATGAGTAAAATTCCTCTTCAACGAGACAATGCAGTAAACGATAAGATTTAAAGTAGGTTTAATTTTTTATTGATGAATGTAGGGGAAAAAAAGACGGTCATGGTTCTTGTTGGAATGATGTAAGTCTTAGAGATCTTATTATATAAACTGCATTTATTTTCATTCCAAAGATTGGATTCGACATTTCCCATTAGCTATTTACTTAAAAGTGACTAAACCCTTATTCAGTTTCGTTAAGGATATCCTACCAATTCTTGTTCCAAGAGATGGGTTTCGATGTTCTTTGACTTTATGTAAGGATTTTAAAGTCCGCATTGTAATGTGGAAACCACTGCGACGCGAAAAAGCAGCGAATAAAATTTGTCTTTTTGTTTCTTATTTAAACATCATTCATCACTATTTTTCCTGCTATATTTAATTCTATCTGAGCAAGAATATAAAGTTACGTGTCCTTTTAACCATCATAATAGAAGCAACAATGTGAGCAACCCAACCCTTTACCACAAAGAAATGATTTAGCAAAATTTGAAAAAGATGGTCCGATAAAAATCATTTAAATTAATTTAATATTATATAAAGGACTCGACTACGATAAACACACGCGATGCTTTTTCAAAGCGAATTGTTCTCGGTGGGCGGCAATTAACCAAAACATTACTAATTAAGAAGATATATCAAATCCGAAAAAAACATAATCAGAAATATCAATCTATTCAGCGAGGTGGATCAAGTTCTCAATAAAGCACCACCCATTGTCTGACTTCTGTGCGTTAACCATTCGATGCCATCGCCTTTTAGCCACGCCTTGCTTCGATGGCGTCTTCATGGGGACCACAAGAAATTTAACTCCGATATTAAATCCCCTCTTTCGATGCTAATTCTGTATTGGACCTTTACTCGAAATTTTATTGCATTCAAATTTGTCAGTGTTAATACAGCGGGTCTTTGTCCGAACTTTTTTCAACCCAAAAGTCTGCCGCGGCATGTTATTCTGCACTGGTTGCTAGTTTTCAAAACGAATTAATTTTCATTAGTGTTTTGACAACGTTTTAACGTATATTTGATTTATGAAAACCTGTATTGATATTCAAATTAATTGAATCTACCGAAGAGAAACTTTGCCCCATATCATTCGTTTTATAAAATCTAAAATAAATATACTTTATTAAAAAGACAAATATTGATCTTCTGTATATTCGATTGTGGTCTTTCACTTTCGTTTACAGATGTAGAAAAATCTTTTGTAAGCTATTTGACTCTCTAAAAATAGTTCGCTTTTCAAGTACATGGTAAATATTCAACGCATCTATTCTATCTGACTACTTTACCGCATTACGAAATTGAAAGAGTGGTATTTCAATGGTTTTACAGTATAAAGTATAATAGGTGGTGTATCATGATGTTGTTAGACCAAATATGTTTTACTTTTATATCTGTTTGTTCAATTTGCAAATTTTCTATTTTTAAGTTTCAAAATTGCTATACCAAATGACACACTGTTGGTGAGAGTTTATTCGAGTAGCGTCATAACAACTAAAAAGCAGGATGTTTTGGATGACAAGCGTGTTTTGCCCACTTCCATTCTTTTTTCGTCATCATTTAAAGTTTTCTTAAATGCTGTTAAATAGATATTGAATTCTATCCGGTTTCTATCTATTCACTATTTTAACAAATGTTGACGTTCGTTAATCTGAAAGATTTCAGCACATTAACCTATAAACGCACAGTTAAAAGGCTGTCCCTATTTTATTCGTTCTATTAAAAATAATTAGCAAGACTTAATTGTAACCAAATTAAGCACAAGCAATATCCTTAAGCTATTAAGGCAAGATCTAATCACCAACTTTTCCATCAATACAATAAGCATTTATAAGTACAAGTAGTTGGAGTGAGGAAGTTGATCTTAAATTAACCGCTTTTTTCTCTTTAAAAGTGCCTCTATGCTACGTGCAGATTTTCATCCCAATCATCTTCCATTCCGTTTTCAGACCCCCTCCTCTCGCCTTCTGCCAACCCTCTGAACAGAATTTAAATCTTTTTTGACGCTAAACATCCTAAGCAATTTCTGAAGTAAAAACCTCATCCTATTTGTGTTTTGTAGTCAAGGATACTTGTTCTATTTTCTGCATTCTGTCATTTAAACTAACAGATAAATTCTGTTTCTGTTTTGACATTCAATGTCTCTAGCTACAATGTAACTAAACATACCAATTATAGAAAGTGATAACGTGACGAAAAGAACCGAAGAGAAACAACAAATGGTTGCTTGGTGGAACTCAATATCACGCCAATTAAACAGACTCTACACCTCATAAACCACTTTTATGTCCCCTTTTTTTGCAAGTCAGGTAGCTGGCACTGTACAGCAGCGTAAGTGAAGTTTCCCAGGTTGTTCAAATAATTTTTTTTCGGGGAGGAACAAGAAAACAAATAGACTACCCAAAGGCAAACAAGCGTTTACGTGTCCCCGTGCAAACAATGACGTATTTATTCGATGTCCGACCATATAAATAGTGTGTTCCAGAAACACGGCTTAACCAAATATTGAACCAAGTTTTATCAAAATCTGTCTTACAGATATATAATTATAGGTCACGATTCCAGGCCAAATCGAATAGATGTACCCTGAAGTTAAGCTATGCGTCCTTTATTTAGATTCTATAAACTTGAAGCATATAATTTGCAAAAAATTTGAATAAATTCTATTTTTGTTGTTAAGGCGTTGACATCATCGACTCTGTCTGGAAATATTGTTTGTTAACAAATTTCCTAAAGTGCATCTAATATTATTTTTTTTTTAATTCACTAAGAGCGGTATGCAAAACTAACGTAGATAAATATGCATAATTATTTTATATATAAAATGTATACATTCGTATATAGTATAACATTCTGATATCATCAGTTTTTCGAGTATTTTTACACGTACAATAATTTTTTTAAGTTTCAATAAAACAAAATTTTAAACATTTAAAAGGTAAATACAAATATTCAGTTCTGCAAAATACCCAAAACAAAGATTAAAAAAAAGTAATTCATGGTTAAATAATAAAAAGAAATCTCACCATCTCCTCCCTAAGTTTGCCCATGGCTGTATCAATGGATGTGATCCTCCTTCCCCGGGGGGAGGGATTCGTCTGGGTGGACTGTTTCCTGGACTCAGCGTCCTCCATTCTCTTCAGGTAAAACTCCCGACATTTGTTGGAGATCTCGATAGATTCGGTGTATCTATCTGTCGTCAATTCCTTTCCGTTATTTACTTGTTCCATTGTTATTAACTAATTAGTTTCGACTAATTAAGAGTTCGGCTGGAACTCGTGTCTTTGGATTCTAGTGTATAACTGAAGTCTTCTTTGGAAGCACAGTAATGTAAATATACGACTGTTTGATCGCTACTTGATTGACACCACACGTATGTAAATTCTCCGCCCACTAATCGATTTTAAAAATTGTTCACACAGGTGACTCATTACCTTGTATATGTTATAAGCTTTACGGAAGCTTTTATCTAAAATTCTTCAAAAGGAAAATCATTTACCCACCTACCTAATGTCTTCGTTCCCACACTAATTAAATCTTAATACCCTGTAATTGTGTTTTCGTTTTTTAAAGCTGGCACTCTACTAATTACCCCCGGGTATATAATGTTTATTTAATAGGAGGCTCATTTTGTGGTGTTTAAAAGATTAAATATTTGTGAAATAATGAAAAATAACGGAAAGATTAATGAAATGTCATAATAAATCTCGTAATTGCAGAGCGAAAACTAAAAGACAGTTTGACAGTTTATTTAGTTCCTGGTTCTTATAGAAACCATACGCCTGGTATTGAAATGAAACAAGGCAAGCGATAAAACATGAAAAGTAAATGTATATGTATTTAAAAAACTCGAATTAAAGACAAAGAATAATTATCCGATTGTTTCCATTAACTTGTGACACACTGTCTTGTCCAACAAGGGGCAATGAAAATAAACAGCAGATGACAAAGGGAAATTTCATCTCAAGAAATTGTCAGTTATTATGGTTCAATGAGAGAGAAAATAAATTTGGTGGGAGGGAGGAGACACAATTAGTAAGATTACAAAAATGTCACGCTAAATCGCTTTCGTTTTCTGTCATACCTGGATTTCCCCGTTTGTATTAGCTTTATAAGTTAATTTATATACAGCAATGTAAACATATCTGTGGGGGAGGCATATAGGTAGCATGTGATATTTCTATATTTGGCGATGATCGATTCATAATAAACAGATGGGCGATTTTTATAGTTTGTTTTCATGTAGCGCAAATACCTCTCTTGCTTTTTACAAATTACACGCAAGCAAAAATTAACACGAAAAACCGGTATTGCAGTCTGTATTCTAGTGTTCACGAGAAATTGACCCACATTTTTTCGGAATTCTTTCTCTATGGGGTGGTGGTTATATAAATAATATCACCTGTATATATTTTGATGCACCCGCGCTATAATCATCCATGCCATCGAAAGATATAAATATAAGTTGTATAACTTGTTTATAAATCGTTGTAAAATAAATAATGTTCAATTTTTTTCCGCATAGGTCATGAACCGGAATACAAAATAATAGTTCATATCCACAGCAGAATAAGTGAATTTTCTGTTTGACTCAGGATTCATTGACTCATATGGACTTTAATATATAGAAATACATTTATATCTTTCCGTTTATACAGTATTTCCGAATTTTTCTGACCAAATTTTTAGAAAGTGGGCTGATATTGCGTGAAATTTAATTGTAATATTGATATCATCCAAAAATCTTTATCAAGAAAGCATTAAAAAATTGTGAGAAAGGGATCAAAACCAAGCAGCAACATGCCCCTTTCAAATACAAGGCTACATTATTCATATTATATACTATGCATTTGAATGTCAGTAGAAAATATGCACATTTAATATATCAAGACGGTAAGTAACGATATAGTAATATCCATACTGTATTATTTATAGGGTAGATCTGACAGACATTCATCTTATGCAATCACAAGAATGAAACTACTGATCTTTTAGTCATTTTTTGACAATTTTACTGATATGCCAATGCTAAAAAAAAATCAGTAAAATCAGCATCACAAGGAACTGGTGCAAGTGATTTCCAAACTTCCATTTTTCAAATATAATTACAATGTATATTATTAAAGACTAACCAATGATTCTAAATGGTTGTCATTATAATTATGCGGCAATTGCTGATATCTAAGTACAACGTTGAAGAGCCAGAACCTATGGTTAGGTTTAAACTTATCTTATTGTAATATTATTACTGTACAATGAAATTGAGCAAAAGTTCTATAACTTATGTAGCCCTCCCCCATGAGCTAGAACCTATCTCCTGTATATACATAGTGCACTGGTCGATTCTATCTAATTTTAGAGAATGATGATGCAAAAAAGATTTCAATTTTGAAATACATAAAATAAGGTCAAAAATTAATATATCCCATATACTAAACTTCTGTAATTTTCAATATATGAAACGGTGTGCTTGATATTCACAGGTTTATTGGTACGGCGCAGTGGGGTGGGGGGTCAGTGTAAGCGTTACTTGTCTTAATTAATCCATTAATTATCAGTGTTCTGTATCTTATCGTACCGTGTGCGGGAGCGAACCCAGGAAGTCCTACCTACTGACTGTAGATAATTATCCATTTCAAAGCCGTATAAAACAATTGCAGTTAAACGACGGCAATTGATGCATGGAAACACTTCCATACATAAAATTTAACTCGAGCAAGCGATAAAAATCCCTCTGCGTCAAATATGACGTATCAAATTTAAGTATAGAAACACTAATTTTAGTTTCTGTTTATTGTATTTCATTATAAGAAGAAACACCCCCATAACCCGCTCTAAATCCGTGCATGGACATAAATGAATCAAAGTATCGAAGAACTGACGGGAGTTGATTTTATCGATGTTTATTTATTTAAAATTCAATGATATGTTATTTTGCATGACAAGTGCAGGTAGTTTCTAATATGTATTTGAATTACGCACACTTTTATAATATGAATTTTCGGACTTTTTCGACACAAGAATGTTGATAAAACCCCATATGAATCATGTTAAGTAATAGTTAAAGATAGAATTAATTTAATTCAATCAAACTATGTATCAGTGATAGATATATTTCTGGAAAATTTAGGGATCCAAGCAATATTGAACTCTCGTCTCGTTCAACCAATGCAAACGCTCGGATGTCGCCGTTAATCTCCGACAAGAAGAGAAACTCTCTGCTTGTCGGAGATTTACGGGGACAGCCGAGCATCGAGTTGAACGAGACTATATTGAACTCTGGCGTAAGAATACATACGACTACAAAAATATCTAAATTGTTCGTACCATTTAAAATCTGGCTATTTTCAAGGTATTTATAAATAAGTTTCCTTGAAAAAAAAGCTTTAGCGTACATTATTTCGAATTTATCAATTATTTTCAAGAACTAAGTCTTGTCAGCGGCGATGATTTGTGCTTTGGTCCAAACACTGTTTCACTTTCGGTTTGTCAGAGTAACTGCATAGGAGAGTTGATTAAAATCAACTCCCAAAAAAGAGACATACATGCATGTTGTTGTAAAGACAAACTCTAGCTCTAAATATAAGCCAGTGCAAAAAGACAATAGCATTTTTTTTGTTGGGGGGGGGGGGGGGGTGATTACACCAATTTAATGTAACCAGTATTAATGTGGCGCTTTGAATTGATGCACGAAATGGGTCTTCATCCTGTTAACTTCTCACATTAAGACTCCACAACTTTTGGAAAAAAAAAACACAGGAATCAGCAATTCAAAAATGTATAGAAATCATAATAACAATAATGTTATAAGGAGTTTTTATATATTCTTGATTAAAATACTTATCAAATTAATAAGGGAGTTTACAATGCAAAATCAAGAGGCCTACATGCCTTGACGACCATAGCCATTAGACTGACCTGTCAGAGTGTGTCATTTTTGCATTTTAAGATACATTTTTGAGTCTAAATCTTGATTTATCTAAAGCCTAGCTTTAGAGGCCAAAATAAATCAGCCAAACAAATGAATATAGATACAGGCTATACTTCGACAATTTCCAAATCAAGAAAAGAAAGACAACTCTTATTCATATCAGAGTGAAAGACGGCCATTGATCTGATTATGATCTCTTTAGTCACGTTATTTTACCTAGTTCCTTCAGTGTAAATCAGACAAGAGCTTTCCATTCTCGTAATAAAAAAAATTGAGCCTCTCAGAAACTTAACAGACAAAAGATAAAACCATTGTATTCTGAAGCCTGCTTCTTTATTAATACCTGGCTAGTACATATATTGAATGTTGTGTAAGGAACATGCTGCCTTCACATATTGATGTATGAATGTTATAAGATTTCTCTTCCCTCAGCCTGGGTCCTCACATCCTGGTCCAGGAAATAACAATCGCTTCAGATCTCTTCTTCTGACGCGCACCCCACAGCCAGGACACTTCTTATCTAGATTCTGAGATCAAAATTGATGGTCATTTATTAGAATATTAACATACAACTTACTAAGAAAGACCATGAGAAATTATCATGTCAGTCATATGGACAAGGAATAAACATCCCCTTTACTATGAAAAAAAGACAGCTTTTTAACATGAAATAAAACTTTGAACATTGAACTGTATTTTTCTTCATTGCTAAAGACAAACATTTCATATAGAAATTTTACCCCTAACTCTCAATTTCAACATCCTATTTTCACACACTTACATTGAAGACTTCTTTCCAACATTTGAAGCAGCATACATGATCACAGGAAGACTGGAATGGCACCTTGGCTTCACTCTCACATTTACAGCAAGTGTAACCTATCCAAATTCATAATTTCAACATTAAATTTCCTCCATGAATTAATAGCAACAATCTTTTTTAATCAATATATCTGGAAAAAATGTGATTTTTGATGTATTATGAGCCGCGACACCTCAACAGCTTTGAAATAACACTAATTTTACGATTTTTCTTTTATAATTCTTTGAGCTATGTGAAGCATGAGTATTTCATATATTGACAACATCTGACCTGAAGATCTCTCTGAAGAGGAACTGCGTATATCCAGTGGTCCGCTGACGTTCTGTAGACGCTCACTCATCTTTTCCACTGAACAGTTCTGTCCATCCTTCTTTGTGATCTCCTCACATCTCTCTGCTTGAGCACTATCACAGTTCACAGAGTTCAGTTTAAGACAAGATAAATCACTGGATGAGAACTTGCTGTTACTGACTGATTGGGAAATATTACATGTGGATGTCTTTGGCTGTAAAACACATCCAGTGACGTCCGTTTTCTGCTTTTTCTCTGGCTGCTCTACAAAATGTAAATAGAACTACAAATAAAAGTTGGTTACTCTAGAAAAAAGGGTCTGCCAGATTAAATCATCAATGATTTCAGAAAATATCAAAAAACAAAGGCACAGGAAGCGTCCCTAATCAAAGTGCATAAAAAACAAACATTGACAACTGCTTGATGCAGCACAGTATGGCAAACCAGACCAAATTCAATAGCTAGTCATAAAGTGATCATATATTCAATAGCTAGTCATAAGGTGATCATATATTATTATCATAAGAATTTGATCTTTAAGCAAAGAATTTTAAATAACCTCTTCCTTTTAAACAAATGTCATTTTGCACCAATCACTGACAATAAATCAAGTTTTACCGGAGACATTAGAGGCCTCGGATTGGACCCGTTTCTTGGGTACGGAGTCCTCCGGTTTGTAGCCACACCCCTCTCCTGTCAGCTCCTTACACACCGAGTCAAACTCCTTCTTATCCTTGTGTCGCACAAATCGATAAAACTCTACAAAGGCAAGAAACAATGGAATTTACCATAATTAACTAAATTGTGTCAAAACAGATTTACCGGTATATCATACAATACTGTACAGCCAGTTTTGCCTACCCTTTTTAGTCTTCATTGATGATACATGTATCTATTATTTTCATCCCACTTTTGCAAAAGTAAAAGTCTTAAGTTTCCAAAACATAAAATTGAAGTTCATGTCATAATTAAAGGCTTCTGTTCATGGTGATGTTGACAATCACATCATTGAATAAAATTTACTTCACGGAACAAATTGAAGAAATTTACTGCATGGAACAAATGATGAAAATTAAGAGCATAAATGATTCATGAGAATAAAGAAGCTCAATGACTTGGGGTACGGTCAATGTTTCCAATAATGCGCATTTGTGAAAAAATAAATAGGTAAATAGATAAGTAAATTGATAAAATGATAAATACTGTGGAATCATTACATTTCAAGGTGGCTCAATTTTCGAGGAATTCGTAGGTACCTCTCATCCAGAAATTGACATCCTCTATGAATTAATAAATTATGGTTATAAAACCACATCTCCCTTTTTAGCTATAATAGAATAC
Organism: Magallana gigas; assembly: GCF_963853765.1. NCBI lineage: Eukaryota > Metazoa > Mollusca > Bivalvia > Ostreida > Ostreidae > Magallana > Magallana gigas. The sequence continues at coordinate 34,319,267 of NC_088859.1, forward strand.
ATGAAGATATGTCCTAACGAACAATTAAAATTCAAGCAATCCACAAAAATTGACCCCCACGAATTTTAATGATTCCACAATACATGTGCATGAGGCAATATAAAAGAAATACATATGTCTTTGATTTGGATCTAACTAGTGTGTATTTTAAAATGAATAACAAGTCAAAGAGAGACATACTTCTAAAGAGATGGTAGTCCCGGGGGTTTTCTGTGAACAGTCCGGCCATCACCCCCACTGCCTGGGACAACTGTCCAGTCTTCTTGTACATACCCAGAGCTTTGGAGAAAGTCACATACGACTCCTTATTCAAACAACTCTTTACCTGCAAACACAGATGATCCTTTTACAGAATCTGCAGACCATTTAATGTTTAACAAAATTTAAAAGAGTCATCCAATACACTGAACAATAATCAATGTACTTCCTCATATCAGTCATATGCATACGGTAATATGATAAATTGCAATCTATGATTCCCTTTCTATCATTATCATCCTTAGACTCCCATACCTCTAGGATGTAATTCTCCGCAGACTGTATATGGGAATTTGTCACAGCTGAGCTGACCTCCATCACCGATCCTGATAAATTCTGTCTGTTTACAGAGCAACTCTCTGACTCAGAATCTCTCTTCTGACAGATGAAATACAACAAAAAATTATTCGCTTTTCAAGATGACTCATCATATCACATAATCAAGTAAAACGCAGACTCTATAACTGATCATCTTGTTTTTTGTAGAATGCTATATGGATAATGGAGACATGCCTTAATCACAATTTTCTTCTTGCTGGGTATTTTCTTCATCATGGGCTTAGGTTTCTTGAATCCATACTATTACAAGAGAAAAATCAATTTTGCAGCTTTATACCAGTAATTCTCTAAAAACATGATAAACGCAATATAGAAGCTGAGAGAGAGAGAGAGAGAGAGAGAGAGAGAGAGAGAGAGAGAGAGAGAGTATATTACAACTACATATAGTACAGTAATAACATGTAAATGAGATATAATTTTGATTTATACCTTATCATCTGTTTCATCATCCAGATTCCCATCCTTCTGTGAAAAGCCAAAGGAATCATTTTACTACATAATGTTATATACATTTATGAATCATATCATTTCACTATGAAAAGAAACTCTGCTAAGTGCCGACTGCAGATTTTATAATTACCTCTGATGAACTGAGTGCATCCAGAAGATTTCTTTTGTTAGAACCAACACTAGTTGTTGAAGGCCCTCCTTCATACTGAATCTTTAGCTTGGCTAAACTTTTTTCTTCATCTAATTAATAAGAATAATCAACTTCTTTAATCAACTATGAACATTAGAGAATAAAATGATGTACCTGGTGTATGCATTGAAATTGAATTGATATTACCTCATTTTCTAAAATTTGCAAGAAAAAAAAACACCTTGAAATTACTTTTTTGAAAAGAATCAAATTATCAACTTTCTCAGATTGAATTTTTTTTTACAATGTATTTTTTGTAAAATAGAAGTTCCATAAAAAGACCTCCCTGGCGGGTTTTCTCCAAACACAAATATGATAATATATGAAGAATCATATCATTTCATTACCTGCGGCTGACTGACAAAGACTTGGTACATGGGCTATCACACTGCCAGCCTTTGACAGTGAAGGTGCTGGACCGTGTCTGTTGACTGTGGGCATGAAATGGGCACCGTGACAGCCAGTCGTACTGACCGACCCTCCAGCTCTGTACTGTTTCTTGTCAGGTACGGGCAGCTGTTGTCCAGATAAATATGTGTGAAACGTTCGTTGAACAGCCAACATGCATTTAAAAAAAATAGATCACTAACAAATACACATTTATCAAAATAAAACTCACTGTTTGCTCTGCAGTTTTAAAGAAAACAATCATGTCCCTAATCGCACGTCCAAAAACGTCATATTTGTTGACATGAGGTCGAACCCAAACAGGAAGCTGGCGAAGCGCTGATTCTCCAGCAAATCTATATGGATTTTTTTTTATTTTCAATAAGAATCATGCAAAGAAACCTAAATTTTACATAGTAATGAATGTCTTTGCATTGCATACCTTTCGTCGCATAATAAAATAGCTCCGTAGTCTTTCCTGTGCCTGATGACCCGCCCCACAGCCTGATTGACAGCTCTGGATGCCTGCTGCCTGTACCATTCCTGTCCTGAGAGACTCTGAAAATCAAAGTGATGCGTTACAAGACAAGTGCTTCATCAGAAGGCAGGTCAAAAGTACCTCATTTCCAAAATTAACCCATTGAAATAACAACATACCGACTGTAAAACCAGGTCAAACTTTCATCTTTTAAAGCAGTCAAAAAGAGTACAAAAAACAAGAGGCCCATGGGCCACATCGCTCACCTGAGGAACAATAGGTATGATAAAATCAGATTAATGGAGTCATAATACAAACTATCTGGACAATGTACAATAATACATGTAGATCCTGTATAAATAAAATCCATTTTTCCCCTGGATATTCTTATGTTTATAATCATTAGTCCCTTTTCTAACAGGATGATTTTATAGTCATATCATATGTTGAGTATTGCAGTTCTCAAAAAGATCCTTAACAATTGTTTATATATGGGATATAAACGTACATTAAACTCTGAACTTTCTTGTGAGGCCAAAGAATTGTCCTGGGGCCAAAGTCTTAACAATTATAAAGAATCATCTGGCTGATTAGTTTCTGAGAAGAAGATTTTTAAAGATTTACCATATATATTCCTTTGTTAAACTTTGACCCCCCATTGTGGCCCCACCCTACCCCTGGGGATCATGATTTTCACAACTTTGAATTTACACTACCTGAGGACGCTTCCACATAAGTTTCAGCTTACCTGGCTGATTAGTTTCTGAGAAGAAGATTTTTAAAGATTTACTCTATATATTCCTACGTAAAACTTCGACCTTCCATTGTGGCCCCACCCTACCCTCGGGGGTCATGATTTTCACAACAATGAATCTACACTACCTGAGGATGCTTCCACACAAGTTTCAGCTTTCCTGGCTGATTAGTTTCTGAGAAGAAGATTTTTAAAGATTTACTTTATATGTTCCTATGTTAAACTTCGACACCCCATTGTGGCCCCACCCTACTCCCGGGGATCATGATTTTCACAACTATGAATCTACACTACCTGAGGATGCTTCCACACAAGTTTCAGCTTTCCTGGCTGATTAGTTTCTGAGAAGAAGATTTTTAAAGATTTACTCTATATATTTATATGTAAAACTTCGACCACCCATTGTGGCCCCACCCTACTCCCGGGGATCATGATTTTCACAACTATGAATCTACACTACCTGATGATGCTTCCACACAAGTTTCAGCTTTCCTGGCTGATTAGTTTCTGAGAAGAAAATTTTTAAAGATTTACTCTATATATTCCTATGTTAAACTTCGACACCCCATTGTGGCCCCACCCTACCCCCTGGGATCATGATTTTCACACCTTTATCTACACTACCTGATGATGCTTCCACACAAGTTTCAGCTTTCCTGGCTGATTAGTTTCTGAGAAGATTTTTAAAGATTTACTCTATATATTTATATGTAAAACTTCGACCACCCATTGTGGCCCCACCCTACTCCCGGGGATCATGATTTTCACAACTATGAATCTACACTACCTGAGGATGCTTCCACACAAGTTTCAGCTTTCCTGGCTGATTAGTTTCTGAGAAGAAGATTTTTAAAGATTTACTCTATATATTCCTATGTAAAACTTCGACCAACCAATAAGGCCCCAGCCTACCCTCGGGGGTTATGATTTTCACAACTATGAATCTACACTACCTGAGGATGCTTCCACACAAGTTTCAGCTTTCCTGGTCTTATGGTTCATGAGAAGGAGATTTTTAAAGATTTACTCTATATATTCTTATGTTAAATTTCGACCCCCAATTGTGGCCCCACCCTACCCCCGGGGGACATGATTATCACACCAATGAATCTACACTACCTGAGGATGCTTCCACACAAGTTTCAGCTTTCCTGGTCTTATGGTTCATGAGAAGAAGATTTTTAAAGATTTACTCTGTATATTCCTATGTAAAACTTCGACCTTCCATTGTGGCCCCACCCTACCCCCGGGGGTCATGAATTTCACAAATTAGAATCTACACTACCTGAGGATGCTTCCACACAAGTTTCAGCTTTCCTGGTCTTATGGTTCATGAGAAGAAGATTTTTGAAAATTTCTCGAAAAATTTTCATAAATTCCTAATTATCTCCCTTTGCAAAAGGGCGTGATCCTTAATTTTCACAACTTTAAATCCCCTTAGGCTAAGGATGCTTTGTGCGAAGTTTGGTTGAAATTGGCCCAGTGGTTCTTGAGAAGATGTTGAAAATGTGAAAAGTTTATAGACAGACGGACGGACGGACAGACAGACAAAATGTGATCAGAATAGCTCACTTGAGCTTTCAGCTTAGGTGAGCTAAAAACAGCTTCAGAGTCCTTGCACCAGAACTTTGCTAAAAGGATAATTTTTGTGCTACCTGAGCTTGATTTACTACACACTGAATTAGCTTAATGGTTGCAAGGGGAGTCTGGAAAAAACATTATGCAGGAAAGAAGGAGAAAATGGGAAGGTTTAATAATCCTGAACTACTATTGGAATGTCATATTTTTTTATAGCACCGGGTCTGTGCAGTCCAACGCCCCCCCCCCCCCCCCCCCCCCCCCCCTTAACAATTTGGGGAATAAAATTGATGAAAATAGAACCTGGTTGTTGTTTTTTTATCAACCCTTCTTTGAAATTTTTTTGTAAAACTGCAACTCAATAAATCGGAATGTAGATGTATGGTTGAATATAGATGGGTGTTGAGAGGAGAACTTGCACTATAAAGAAATGAAATGATTGGACACTCAGATTTCAGGTAATTGGCAATTCCTACAAAATCTATGCTAAATGTATCTCTAGACAGTAGAAATAGGTTTGCAAAATAAGGCTAGATTTTGCCTTACGCGTAATATAGTAAGGACTCATTTTCAGAGAGAAAGTATCAACTCTATGTGTATATCTTATATAAGGAAGAATTTCCCACTTTAGCAGATGATGACAATATCATAAATAGGATGCAGAACAATCACCGATCAATGCACTTCACACAGTTTAACAAGTCTATGACCAGGAAATGATGAATGATATTTCAGAAAATCATTTTATACTTTGAAATATGCTGAATGGTCAGGTAAGAATGCATTAATTGTATTTTGATTAATTTCCATCAATACTGCTGAATTTGACTTTCCTTTATTTCTCTATCATTGCATGACATGTAGGTATTTTGAACATGTCTAAAAAGCCAATGAGGATAGTTTTTTTTTTTTACTTCTATTCCTTATCGATTATAAGCTACAAAACTGTGAGATTTTAAATTTTCAAATCTATAATTACTTTAATGGTTTATCTCCCAGGCAGGCATTTGTATCCATATAAATTGGCATCTAGTAAACTAATTACATTACATACAATATTTATTCATATACTCTTCCTGTTTCCCATTACAGTCAGATTATCTAAACAACACTTGTCTACAATAAAATGAGAAAAAAAATTTCTGAAGGTTAATATAATAGATCAGATCAGAATAATCACAAAATACAACAGAAATCCAAGCATCTTTATGTATAACCAGACTTCAACTGAAGTCCAAGTACAAGTAAAACCAGACTTCAACAGAAATCAAAGTATATGTAAAACCAGACTTCAACAGAAATCAAAGTACACATATAACCAGACATCAACAGAAACCCAAGTACATGTGCAACCAGACTTCGACAGAATTCCAAGTATATGTATAACCAGACTTCCTCAATGAGTTGAATTAGAAATCTGCTTTCCTTCCATCAAAACTTCCTTGCAATATTGGGAAATTAAACAAACTTGGTCCTTGTTACAAAAGTGTTTCATTCAGAGCTCTGTGTTCAAATCAAGACCTGCTCAAGAGTGCTTGGAGAAACCAGAAGCTGAATTCACTTAAGAATCCCTATGTACCTATAGTTTAAGCAACAATACAAGTATGGCAGACACCATTACATGTGCTGCCCATCCAGACAAGCTATGCGAGTCCTACTGCTTGCAGTGTGATGTCCCTCTATGTAGAGACTGCACCATGGGTATCCACCAGGAGCATAAGAGGGTAGACATTGTGGAAATGGAGAGCATAAAACAAGTCAAAAGAAGAGAGATTGAGGAGGACAACGCTGAAATCCAAGACATACTCATTCCACAGTTCCAAATGGAGAATGCCAGCATCGAAGACCAAATAGCAAAAACACTCATCCGATATGAATCCATAGAAGAATCCGCAGACGTCTACAGAAATGATTGGCACCAAGAAGTTGACAGGATATTTGAGGAGTACCACAAAGAAATACACCAAACAAGAGACAAGGACATTGCTCTGCTGAAAAACTATCAAAGAGATATAAAATACTCTCTCCAGACTATGCCAAATATAGTGCAGCACAACACAGAGATACTGCAATCAGGCAGCCATACAAATGCAGTCATTCAGTATAAATCGAAACTAACAGCGCTAAGAAAGACTTTGCCGAAATATGAAATGGGGATGTCTTCTTTTTCCACCCCTCCCATACAAACTGGACAAGGACTGTGTATTGAATTTGGAGGCATCAGATCATTTCTTGTATCTATGAGTTCCTTTGAATCCCTGCAAAATTCCATGGGTCATCCAACCTATCAAACTAGATGTTTACTTGAGAGAGTTATTGTCAAAGCGGAATTCAGTTCTGAAGTTGACAATTTGAAGCACATAGTTTACAATGGTCGAAACGAAGTCTGGTTAAGTGGAAAAGATGGCACAATCAGACACATGAATATTCATGGAATAGATCTACAAACTCTAGAAGCAACCAATATAAAATACCAGGACATTGCTGTAAATTCTGAAGGAGAACTGATATATAGCGATTACATAAATAAATGTGTGAATATTGTGAGAGGCACCGAAACAGAAATTCTGTTTGAATCTAAATATGCTTGGCATCCACAAGGAATATTTTGTACAAAAGAAGGCCACATTCTAGTTACAATGAGGGTGGCAGGCGACAGCTGTTGCAAACTGGTAAGATACGATGGAGAGAAAGTCATCCAGGAAATTCAGTACGACAAATTTGGGAACTGTCTCTTTAGCAGAGGTTACAAATGTGTGTTCCTGGCAGAAAATAACAATGGTGACCTATGTGCTTCGGACACAAACTCCTGTTCCTTGATTGTTGTGAATAAAGCAGGAGATTTTCGTTATCGGTACTGCTGTGATCCAACACTGCGGAGGAAGCCGTTTGTCCCTCATCATATCGTTACTGATTCCCAGTGTCATATCATACTGTCTGATTACGTCAACAACTGTTTGCATATATTCCATAAAGACAGTCAGTATCTGAAGTGCATCAGCCATCCCGACCTTGACCTTCCTGTGGCCTTGACCATAGACAATGATGACAAACTGTGGGTAGGTCTGTATGTGTCAGGAAAGGTCAAGGTCATTCAGTATATGAAATGAGAAATTTGGAACCTCATTCACCATGAGAATACATCAATCACAATCAGGAAATGTATAATAACTATTTCTAGTGCTAACAAGTGTTGAATAATCCTATTTCCTGGTAAATACATGTACAAAGTAGATGTACCAATATGTGTCTGGAAATAGTCTATAAGGAAATGAAGGGTAATCAGGGATTAAACTAATTGATGCTAAAACTGGAGTGTTTTGATCTCATGATTTTTTTGAGTACTTGAACATGAAAGAGGTTTTATGTACCTTGAATCCCAATTTGCCTCTTGATTCGTCGAGGAACTGCATTTTCAGCACCACTTTGGGATCCATGCGAGGAGGGAAGGGTAAACCGGTGATTATCACAGCGCGTCCATTGTTGTCTGCGAAGTCCAGACCTTCACTCACCTGTTCAAAAAACAAGTTTTCACATCCAATTATAAGTAAAAAACCAAATTGGATATCATTTACAAACTTTAGATTTTATATTATTGTATCTAATACACAACAAAGAAAAAATATTTACCTTCCCTCTACACACAGCAACGAAAATGGCTCCATTTAAAGCTGGGTCATTAATTTTTTCATAAAATTCCTCCATGACCTAAAAAATAATTTGTAAAAAAGTTATGAGTGTGTATGAGAGAGAGAGAGAGAGAGAGAGAGAGAGAGAGAGAGAGAGAGAGAGAGAGAGAGAGAGTATGTTAATGTGTTTGTCTTCTTACATCAGTGAAAGCCTGTTTTCCTCTGGGCTCTACAAGAATAGGTTTGTACTGGGTAATAGAGCTGTAGACACCATTTTGCTGAAAATTTTAAAACATACAATCCAATTACAATTATTTCTACTTTAATTTTAAAGCAATACAGACACTACTTATTTCAATTTTAAAACATACCTGCCAGTTTTCAATGCATTTTTCCATTATAGGGTATGACGGGAAAAACACCAAAAGACCATTTGGTACAACTCTAGCAAAATTTACTACAATAATACAAATTGTAATCATGTGTACTAAGAATATTCAATGGCATCAGAAAATCACTGGATTTAATATCAATTAAAAGTACAAACCTAATGCCTTTCCTAAAGAAGCTTGGTAGTTTTCATTGAACCTTTGCATAAAAAGTAATCAAATCATTGTGAAGATATCTAAAACAATAAATACCATTACATTCACAAACTTGTCAAAGAAACAGTTTAATTAGAGTGCAGTGTGCATATTAAAAGAAGATTTTAAAAAGAAAATTTTGAACAAAATTGCTTTTTTTAATTTATCATTTCCACAGAATAAGAGAGCTGACCTGGTCTGATAGTTTGAGTTGAGAGTGACCCCATCTGGTCCCTTTTTGAGTGTCCCCACCCACACCTGGTGCTTGTCTATGACGTGGGGGTTCTCCAAGGTTACAGGAAAAGGACTAAAACAAATTAAAAACTAACAGATCAAATGACTGCAACACACAAAAAGTGGCAAAGGCCAGCAGAAAGGATGGCCTGAATGTTCATAATAAATGTGTAAATGTGAAATCTACAATATGTAAATAATTACATCTGCATCTCGGAGCTGAAAGAGTCTAGGGGTGAAAGGGTTCCACTGGTCAGTATCACACACTTCACCCCGTGGGCTGTCAGGTCCAGCATGCTGTGTCCGGGGCTGAAGCACCAGTAACTCAGGGTCTTACCTGTAACAGTGCAAGTCTTCATTTTTGTATTCATATGATGCATGTCTTTTTTACCAATCAAGTTGCTTTTACACAAGTGGATAATACATGCTCTTCATCAATATACATCCTGTTTTAAGGAATTGCAGGGCCAAACTCCTTACACATTAAATTGATTTTAAGTAAATATGCCAACTTATCTGATTCCAAAGTAAAGAGTGATTCAATCTTCATACTAACAATTCGACCTCATGTTGTACAAAACATTATTAAACCAATATACTTTATTAGGATATATGTGTACATGTATATTGATACATGTAAATCAAATAAAGTTAGTAAGAATCAATTTGTATGAAGAGAAGGGAATTCAAAGGATGAATTTTTAAAATAAAAAGAATGTAACGATGAAGGAAAAATTACTGCAGTCCAATTCTATTGTGCTGTAACCATTAATTATGCCTGAGTATATACTGACCCAATTTATCAGCAACAGATGGTGTAGCCCAGGAATCTAACTTCCTCTTCTTGTTTGCCTGAAGAGGCTGAATATGAACCTAGTAAAAAATTACACTGGAGTTTGACTATTTACATCTAAGTCCATAAACAGAGAAACAGAGAAAATCAGTTGATCCTGCCCTCAGTAATTTGAACATACTAGTATTCAAATATGATACTCTGTGTACAAGAAGGTGTACAAGAAGGTGAACTACAGTAGTTGAAATTGTTCACACTGATATTTACATGTATAGTAGAGATATGAATGATATAAAATATATTCCTACCTTGTAAGATTTAGCCAACATCTGTTGTAGCTGAAAGACAGATCCCCCATCTGGTACCTCTCTACTGAAAACTACCTAAAGTGTAGAAAAATAAAACAGATCAAACCTTGCTGAAGAATATAATTAACACCAATATACCGTTTATCTATCAGTGATTTCAAGATATGTCTATGAAACTCTCAGTGTCATAAATATTTATTATTTGATTGAATTCGGTAAATGTGGTTATTTACGATGGTTGTTAAGTATGCGTTTTCTATGGTCAAACAATACGCTTGGGTATTTAATACGCAGATGCATGATTTAGCACTCCAAAATTTTGAGTTTTTTTACCATATGCACTAAAGTATTTTACGCGGTTCTAAGATAACTGCGTGACTAGTGTAAAGGACTATATATGGTATTGGCCTAAAATGGCCCCCTAAAAGGAATATCATTATTTTACTGTAATTCTTTGTTTTCTTTGTACAGATATATATGTGATGTTTTAACTTAATGTTCATTTTGATTCAAGTGCCCACAATTTAGAAATACGGCATTGTAAAGACAGCCTTTTCCCTCCATTTTTGCATTTTAGCATAAAAAAAGCTTGTTTTCAAGAAGATTTTCTTTCAGGGAGCGCATGCTTGAACCAACAAAATATTTTAATCAGAGATGTATCTAGCCAAGACTAATAAGTGACAAAAAATTTGTCCTGGTTCAAGCATGCGCTCTATATTTCCCATTCGTAAAAAGATGAGAAAAATGTCAATTTCGTCTGATTTTGATTGAATTTTTGAAATAGCGTCACTTCTGACGTCATATACTGCAAGTCAGTGCAAATAAATCAAACAAATATGTGAAAAATATATTTTATATGAACTCTTCTAAATTATAACATAACATTTTATTGTAACCGAAACACTTTAAAAAATGGTGAATTATGGGGGCTAAATTTAACTCTTATCATATATAGTTCTTTCCCCCACGCGTAAATAGCTACTTTTACAGTACCCCATTATCCCTCTAAATTGAGTATAATGGCAAATCATTTTTAGAACATCTATTTCACATAATTAAATTACACATACGTACATGTAGCTAACATTCTTCCATGATCATTTGGTGCTTAAAAACTTACCCGAAGAACATCTGACATCTTTGTCAAGCCTGCCCCTTTGGAGTGAAAACCCATTCCCGTGGCTGAAAGCAGAAGGCAAAAAACATGTTATTGAGTGAACTCCCTTTACAAATGTGTTGTCTAGTATAGTATAATAAGACATGCATTACTTACAGTCACTAGTAACATAGGAAATAATCTTGTCCAAGAGATCCAGAAAAAAGTTCTTTGTCTCAAATGCGATGTTGACTTTTGACAAGAGTTCAAAAATGAATCTGGAAGTAATTCACAAAATTCATGATTATATAACTTCTAATTATGTTTCACAATGAATGATTAGCTTTTTAATTAAGTGTTCCTCATTCATACCCTATTATTTCAGGCAAAGAGACCATATTTGAAACAGAACACATACATATATATTGAAACAAAAATTCACAATATTGAAAATTGGTTTTTATTTTCTGTTTCTTACACTCCAGGTTTAGTTAGCCCCTTCTCTTTGTTTGGAACCTCAATCTTGTCAATTTCTTCCTCCAGCTGTTTAAAGGTAGCTACAAATAATTAAAGATGACTTATGTAGCTATACAGCATGTCAAAGCACAAATTTGCATGTATACCGGTACATATAGGAACCAATATTCATACAAATTTTGGTATTCATCAATTTGATTTCTAATAGAGAATTTAGAAAACATGTTATGCTAAAATAGTAGAATTTTCTTGAATACTTATTGTCGATTCTTTTTTGGGGGAAAGATAAAACATGAAAATTCATTAAACATTTATTTACATTCATGAAATTCCTATTTAACTTCTTAATTATAAATGACATAATATACATAATACATGTACGTAACACTCACATTTCAGTCGTAGAACATCCTCCAAGGTAAATTCTGGCTCTGAAATTAGTAAAATGCAAATATATATATATACAGTACCGATCAGACCAAACCTAACAGAAAGTAAACCCCAACTAAACCCTGGGTTTACTTTCTGGGTTTACTCCAGGTTTACTACAGTGGACCCAGAGTAAACCCAAAACCCAGAGTGGACACAGAGAGTAAACCTGGTCAGAAGGATACCCCTGAAAGCAGACGCTGTGTAACCGGAATATACAAGGGTCAGGAATTACAGGCAGTAGGATGGTAAGATAAAAGATGGGTCTGCCTTACACTTCAGTGCATACAGTTGACCTCAAAAGCAATTTCCAAGTAAACCCAAAGTAAACCCTGAGTGGGCCCATATTTTCAAAAAGTAAACCAAGAGTAAACCCCAAGTAAACCCAAAAAGTAAACCCGGAGTTTAGCTGGAGTTTACTTTGGTGTTAGGTTGGGTCTGATCGGTACTGTATACCAATTAGCATTTATCTATATTTACCAAGTTATGAAAAATTTTGTTCATCTTTGGGTGTAAATATTACAACTGTACTATGATAACATTGAGTTTTCATGCCTTCTGCATGACATAACCAGATTTTTCTGCAATCCCCAAAACTGTTCGCTAAGTATGGACCAACAAAAATTGCATGATATTGTGTATTTGAAACTGAGTAATGAAAATGGATTATGAATTTGAAAAAGTAAAATTAAAGTATGAAAAATAGATCTCTTCTTATGTAACTTTTTTTAGTTAGTTAATAAACCTGGCATTGCACTGGAATCTGTCATTTCAACCAAGGCAGTTTCTTCAGTTTTGGCCATTTCAAATAGTTTTTCACCCAATCGATTCAACTCTTCAATGGCTGTTGCCAAATCTGCCGGGGACAAATCAAAAGAGGAGCTGTCCTCACAAATCTTCTCCTGAAGTATTGATCACAGAAATACATATTTATAATATAGTTAAAAACAAGGAACATGCAAATGCTATCTGCAATGACAAATGCTATCTGCAATGTCAATTCAATGTCCATTCACAGAACTCAGAAGCTTGCTGACCCTACCAGATTGTGGGCCTCATCAAAGATGACTATGTTTCCTTGTACTTCTACACCATGAGCTTTTCTCGACTAAAACAATAAAAAAACAACTTTTCTTATTTGAAAAGTTTACTGATTCATGCTGCATGTAACTTATAAAAAAAGTTGACCAAAATGGTTCAAAGTCAAAGACATTATCTAAAACAAAATTGGATTTTTATACCTTAAGAATCAACTACCACTATTCCAATTAACATCATGCAATCAAATAAGTTTAAAAGCAATTTTGTTTAAATATATTATTCAATAATTTATATATACCAGTAGTTACATTTACTTCCATACTCTAATCTCTATCAATCGATATTACAATCTAAGAACCACTCTTTTTGTACCATAAAGAATGTACAATAATGTGTAGTTCATTTACATGTCTCGCTTCTAAAAATAACAAATGTAAAATTATTCAAAGAGTTTAGAACCTTAGCATCAAGAAGATAATTGTAAGGCATGAAAATAACATCAGCATCATTCTTCAACTCCTTGGCAATGTAGTATGGACAAACCCTAAAAAAACAAAACAAAGTACAGTAAACCTCTGTTAAAGCGAAGTTCTAAGGACCAGTGGATGTACTTCATTATATCCATAATTTGTTATATCCGTATAATAAATTCATGATAAAAATTAAATTTTAGGGAATTCACTGTATACTTGTTTTTTTTTACAAGATTATAATTTATTCTAATTGAGGTTTATTTAAAAATACATTACTTAAATACCTTTCATAATCCGATTGTAAATTGAAAAATTTGTACGAGAATAAATTAATTCATACTATTATGTTAAATGGTAGGACATGTACAAACATTTAAAAATTGTAAAGAAATTCATTATAAAAGTGTCAAATTTTGTTATTATTCACCTCTACGTGACTCAAAACCAGTTCGCTATATCCATAAATTCGTTATATCAGAATTTGTTACAACTGTCAAATTTTGCAAAGATTTGTTGAGAATTTTACTGGGGACTCAATAAAACTTCACTATATCTGATAATTCGCTATATCCATGTTCGTACTAAACGAGTTTTACTGTAATATGATTTATTAATTCTAAAAGATCTAGTGAATAGTATCAATACATGTATCTAGTTCATGCATCTTAGGCACAAAAAGTATGACATTTTCACTAAATCTCTCATGTTATATTCTTATCTATATATTTTGACATTTTTTTCGTAAAAAAATAAAAACTACAACTTGAGATAATTACGACCTTTATCCAACTTCAGTTTTTCTCATCATTTATCATACTCAAAAACTCATGTCTTATAAAACCAAAATAATAATGCCCTATTGAAGATGCGAACAAACAATTGTAAACAATTATTGTAAAATTGTTTGGATTGGTTTTGGATGCCAACCACACATCATTTGTTATCTCATAATCCAAAGCTGTAACAATATACATGTAGTTCTGAAAAATCAATTGAACACTGAATGAATCTTGTACTGTTTTTAACCAAAAGAGCGCCAACTCCATTTATTACGACTGGGAGTGATACACAGTATAGCTAATGGTTTAGGGTTATTGATGGGTAAGAACACACAGACGTTCCTACTGGGCACAGCAATAGCTCTACTACAGAACTGATAAGATCAACAAAACATAAAAGACATAATGGATGTGATTTTCAAGTGAATTCCTCAACCTCAACTGAACATATGCTCAAGCAGGCAGGAGAAATGAGATCCAAACTTAAATTAAAAGCATGGTGTCATCATAGATCACAGAGCTCTGCTCAGCCAAGTCTTTAATTGAATAAATGCTTCTTCTTCTTTATCTCAGAAGATAAATGATAGATTTTGTCTTTAAAACATTAACTTGAACTGTTTAAACAACAAAAGATCCAGATTTGTAGATTTGTGTATCAACTCAATGAAATCATCAAAAATTTATGTTCATATTATTAGTGCAAAATGAAACCACAGCAATAGTCTTATTGAAGTTGCTAAAAAGTTAAAAAAAGAAATCATTGACAAAAAAAATCTTTAATTCGATTAAACTGCTTTTCTGTTGCTCTAGGGATTTGTGTGGTTTTTCTTGATGTTACTCCCAATTTTGTAGTCTTACAGTTTGGCATTTTGAACCACAACACATATATCAAGTCTGCTATAATGAAAGCTAAAACATGACTCTTTGTGTTGAATGGAATCAATCATGTTTCAAAGAAAGCGCCCATGGGCCAGATTGCTTGCCCCCAGCAACCTGAGCAACAGCATCCAACTGTGACCTATAAGCTTTTAAATATGGTTGTTTGGAGAGTTTAAAAAATTAAACAAGAAACAACAATACATTCTACTCTAGATGCAAGCTACATGGAAATTTCTTCAGTTATTCTTAAACGAAGTTTACTGACACACACATACAGATAACAAGAGGAGCAGATGACAAAAAAGAATATCACTGGATGTGCCAGCTCAGGTGAGAAATATATGAACTTACAACAATAGGTTAAAACTAAAATACAACAATATCGTACCTTTGTTTTTCTCCATATCGCACCATATCTTCTATGTCCACCACATCTCCAACTAACTGCCGTGGGTCACTGTTGCGCTTGATTTCTGAAACAGTTTAAACCATCTACATACAGCATAAATTTGCAATTTGAAACAATATCCATGTAAAGGGCATGGTGATTTTTTGTAATTAGCCTCTCCTTATAAATTTTATCAGAACCTTATACTTATATGTAGATGTACATTAGCTTGCTTAAAATTTCTTTAAAATTTGTAGTCTCCATATTTTTCAAGACCGCCCTATGCTCCACAAGGAACAAAGAAGACTAGGTAAGTCTATTCTTCAAGAGGTTTAGGAGAAGAAAATGGGACTTGGGGGATGAAGTTAAAAATGTAAATGGTTAAGGATGACTCTACAGGGGATCAAAAAATAGTTCAGGTGAGCTAATAATTCAACAGAAAATATCTACATTACCCATAAATGAGATAATTGTGCTTAATCATATGTAGTGAATTACATGCATACCTTCGAAATGGTTGTAATAAAAACATGTCCTCCCTGCCACTTTTGCTCTACACATGTGCACCTAATGGAGAATATAACACCGTAAAATTAGAGCCAGTGCAAAGAGATCAAACAACTGCACAAATTACTGCATTAATTGATTTTTTTAAAGAATACCTTGGCAGCATTACTCATTTCTTTCCTGACTTGTTCATGAATACAGAGCTGTTCCCTAGAACCTATGACACTGACTTTTACCCTGGAAGAAAAGGACATGACCATTCATTAGTTTTAAATACATTGGCAATCAAATATATAGACATATATAAGTCTTATTACAATTTTTAAATGTGGCAATTGTTTTTAAAACACTATAACAAATTCTTACGGTTACATAAAAGCTTTTCAAAAATACAACACATATTTTTTAGACAATTTAAAGTCTGCATGTTATTTTATCTACATACATCACTAATTTTCCACTCTTAGATTTTTTGACAAATTAAATGTTTTCATACAGCAATAACAATGAGTCTGACTGATTATATTTAGTAAAGCTAGTTAAAACAAGCACAATTTAACAAAACTTCAAGACACCTGAGGTTTGTTCTAGATCATAGCGGTAAGATCTTGAACAATATACTATAACCTAGCAAAGCTAGCCTAAAATCTTGTACAGTAGTTCTCATTCACCTTTACAATATGGCATCTTTATTATTCCTTGACATCATTAATAGTGATATTTACACAAGTTTTTGCTACTTTATCAGCAGCTGCATTTCCACTTAAAATCAACATTATATATGCATACCATTGATATTTTCAAATATTTACATCCACAAAGTATGATTCCCTCTATTTCTTACAGAAATGGGTTGTAATTCATAGCTCTAAAGAAACTGACAAGGGTTGAAATCTACATGATCTAGTTCTAACCAGTTTATCATTGATCCTTCAGCAACCTAAGAAAAATCATGGACTACAGAAATAATCATGATGATGTCAGACTTAAATTCCCATATCAGACAACTTGCTCATTTCTTTTATCTATCATACTGATGTAGATTAACAATACTTTAGTTATTTTTACATACTCTTTGCGATCTATATATATGCCAGTATAAACACAGACAGCTGGCATTTATTCAGATAATCCTTAAACTGTATTTTACTACTTTCTTTAAAACATATATATATATTGCACATCAATCATACATTGAAATCACTATATTTTAAATTTAGTATTTAAAGTCTATCTAAAGGTACAAAATCATAAAATTTGCTTAAAAAGCAGATTTTTTTAACAACTTGAAAAAAACAGCAAGTCTGTTTAGTTTGGCAGTTATGCGAATCTCTTTATTGATCGATGGGGATACATGTAAAAATTGTGGAAATTTTCAGAATTACTCATTCAATGCTGGGATTATACAATATTGGCCTAGAGTAACCCACAGAAGAAAATCAATGATTCCGAGTTCCGTTTTTTACGTACAACTTTCCATCCTATCCCTAAGCCCCCAAACATGCCAGGATATACTGTGTCTGCAAATCTCTACAGAAGCATGAAAGAAAACTGCAGTAAAATCAATGGAGTTATATGTACCGGCAGACTGTCGCATTTTATTTAATTGAATCAAAAAACACAAAGAAAATAAATCATTACTTGTGGGATGTTCACAAACATCAAAACTGGCAATGCCCTTTACACTTTTCCCATCTAAATAAACTTGATATTTAAATTAAATTAAATTCTCTCTCAAAAAAAAAATACAAAAGTGTGGGTAAAGAGCACACAGAATTATGTACAATATTGATTTTTCTTAATAGACAATAAAGCGAGTTATGATATTCTCATACACATGATGACCCTACATAACCCATGCAGACATACGCAGTGGGAATAGAACGGTCATATTATCGACATCCCTCTGGTAAAGTCTAGTTCAAACTACTTGTGTAGTACTGGGATAGAGAGCAATAATCTGCTTTTATGAATGCTACTGAATGCTATAAGATCAGTCATTAAATTGATTGTCTGGCTTACCAAATCTGATGTTTTATCATTTCCTCTTTCTCCTTTTGTAAAATGAGAAGGCAATTTGTCCATCCAGTTAGAAACTTAGCTAGTACTTTTTAGATTCATTAAAGGGAAATATATGTTATTGACTCTTGGTAGTAAAATATTGCATTTTTGACATACGAATATACTATATAAATTTTGCTTATCAAAAATGGTCAAGACCTAAAATATAAACATGTAAATAATCACAAATCATTCACGAAAATACTGAAACAAAAAATACACAGTAGGTTTAAAAGATTTCAATCTTCATTTAAAAAGGGTGTAATAAATAAGGGTAGGGATGGGAAAAAAATAAGAATTAAAACCTTCAGATTTGAAAATATTTACCAGTATAGTTTAGGGTTTTTTTTGTTTGTGTGATTGTGACGCAGATCCAAACATTTGTTTACACCATCCCCTGAATCAATAACCATGCACTTATGAGGCAAACTTCATCTACGTCAGATATTGTTTAGTGTTTACTGATTTAAGCTGCTGTAGGTATCAAATGATATGGACACATAAATAAATAAAAAATAAACCAGAATTGTAATCTTTATGTTAATGAAGTTCCAGAAATATTGCTTCATGGTAAAAAAAAAAAAGTAAAGAGTTTGGGAACATTACTTTCTTTTAATTTGTTTCTAAAGATTTCATGATGTCTTGGATCAATCATCACAAAAATATGTAGAGCAAATATTAAATATTAAAATAAATGAGCTTGATCTTCCTACTTCACAGGACAGCTGATTGTAATTAAGGTTGTTTAGAATTTTAATATACATCAAAGGTTGTTACACTTTATGGCCCATCAATAAAGACTTGTTAACAAATCTGTACAATTAAATGCTGCAGGTTTAAATGCACTCTACCTCAAAACTGCTTTGACCTATTACGATGGCTCACTACACCTTGATATAGTTTCTCCAATAAGCAGAAAAATACATGATTTTAATAGATAATGATTATAAGAAGTATATGAGTCAAAAAAATGTGCAATTTTGGATAAAGAATCATATTTTCAAAAATTCAATTCAGTAAATGTAAACTAAAAGCACTAAGCGGATTGGAACTTATGATCTGCAGTTCACAATCACCACACTTTAACCACTGAGTTATGATGATATTCAACCAAATAGATTGATAAAAACATGTTATGAAAACATTTATTTCGCCATCTTGTGATGTAGTGTCTTAAAAAGTATAAGTCTATGTGTAGTGAGGTACCGTAACATTTGTACTTTCTAAAAAGAAGGATTTTTCCTAAGCTCACTTATGTTTGCATCTTTTTTCCCCCCAGTCAACTACATTGGTCAATCAATAGCTTACGAATCAAGATTTCTTTATTGAGGGTAGACAATGAAACTATCCAGAAAATTCTACACATTAAATACAAATACATGCAGTAAAATGGTATGTCATTGTGTGTAAATTTGCACATGAAATTTTAAACTCAAGTCGGAAACACAAAAACTGTACAACATGCATTAATGGTAAGAATTTACTGAATTTTCTTACGTGTTGTAAGCTGATCTTTTCAACTCCTGCACAGCCTGTGTGAGCTGGGAATGAGTCCTTGAAGCATATATTATCTTTGGCACAGCTTTTAAAAAAGAGATCGAAAAGATGCTGTCATTTTTTAATTCAAAGAAGACAAAAAGAAGACTCACATGTATATGACCAAAAACAATATAGCAGTAGTTTACATCACAGATTTCTTTAAATAACAAAACATTGAAGTTTGATATGCTTTTCTTCAAACATTAACTTTGTGTAATGATTTTTTAAAGGTTCAATTGGTTAATTTCATAAATATTACTCTAACTAATTCACTATTTAACCATATTATTTAATCTTGGTTCTTAAAAAATCTTTCCTCCATTACCGAATTCACTCCCTCCCCATGTCATGCCTGTGGTGGACTCGAGACTTTTTTTCAGGGCCTCGATCTGGTGGTTCTGCAGGCTGCCGTTGTCACCCATCAGTGAGGAGATGTTGGCCTGGCGGTTAAGCTCCACCTGCGCCTTCTTGTCCTGGAGCCAGGCAAGGGATGAACAGAGAAGAGACAGGGTTTTCCCTGTCCCAGTGGGACTCTCCAGGATTCCATTTACATTCTGCTCATAAACACTGAATATTATTAATGGAAAAAAAATTAAAGAGTCTTAATCAAATTCTTCTTTAAGATGCATACAAATCTAATAAATGGGGGACAATGAATTGGAGATTACTGATTTACAATGTAACCATTAAGATGCAAATGGCTTTTGATTATGACATGTGAGTGTGCCCAACTATCTAGATTGATCACTTATTAAAAACCTTCTCAAGAGGTGGAAGACTATGTGTTTATCTATAGCTGCATATTGTATTGGGTTGACATGCCATAGAGCTACAGTTACTTACTTGCAATCAAATAAATTCAAAATGAGCAATTATTAACTTGGGGAAATTTCTTACCTTTTGCAGACATTCTACCACCTTTTCCATGTAAGTAACCTGACAAGGATATGGATCAAATGGAAAGTTAACATGCACACCTTTCACATCCACTAGAGGCATTTTGCAACTTGTTCAGGCACTATCTATGCAGTAGGTATTTCTGGTTTAGTTGCTTTAAACTATCTGTAAAATTGGAGAAAAAAGTTTAATCTGAGATAGGTTAATGTGCTAAAAAATAGAATTTTTAAAGATATATATAACAACAAAAAAGAGATCAAGGGCTTCAGAACAGGGAAGGCTGTTCATATTTTCCAATGGTTCAACAAAAGAGGGAGGGAGCAATTGTAATGCATGTACGGTAGTATTAAACATGGGTAATCAAAGATTCATAGCTCAATGAGACAAGGTTTCACCTGTACGAGGCAACCTTTATTATAAAGTTTATATCTACATTATAGTTAATAACATTGTGCTGGCAATTAGTACTGCGAGCTCTAACAACAATGCCAGGGGAAAGAGAAAATTCAAACTACTGCTAATTTTTACGTACTTCATTTTCTGTTATCAGAATCGTACTCACTATTCCATGAAAATTGCATATGACTCCCAATTTTACATTCTCACAGGAGTAGGTAAAATGTATTTTAAAAACTTTTTGCCTTAAAAGGGTACTAAACAAAATATTCTAGAGTTCGCAGATTATTTTCAGGAGAGTTTAAAAAAAATAAACAGATGACAATTAATGAACCTGAACTGCAAACATTATCTCTGATGTCAAAATCACTTTTTTAAAAGGGGAAAGAATTCTGGGTTGAAATTAATCTTACCAGAGATGCACAAATGTTAAATCAAGTTCTCATTAATAAATCAAAATATTGAAGTAATGAGTAATTGTTCATGGAAATTTTTTAATCAAATTCTTTTTTTTTTAAAGACACACACAGGTGAAAAATGTTGTTTAATTTTTTTTTATGTTGTTGCATCTTTATTTGGTGAACCCCACAAATTTCATAATTAATCATTATGATATTTATTTAATATTTTGTTTAGCTCATCAAAACGGTCGCATCATAATACATATTATAAAATGTGATTTGATACAAGAATCAAAGTACTGAAGTACTGACGGGAGTTGATTTTATCGATTATTATTTATTTTTAAATCAACTTATCTTGCGTGGCAATTAGTTTGTAGTCTGTATTTAAATTACGCACTTTTTTATAATATGAAATTTTATTAGACTTTTCTGACAAGAAATTAGAGAAACCCCATATGAATCATGTTGTGTAATATTTAAAGATTGATTTCAAACTATGTATTAGTAATCAAAACAATTCTTAAAATTGTATGGATCTAATTAGCACTATTGATATCGAACCCTAGTCTCGTTCAACCAGACGCTCAGCTGTCTTCGTTAATTTCCACCAAGCAGCAGAGCCTCTCTGTTTGTTGGAGATTTACCGAGACAGTCGAGCGTTTGGTTGAACGAGATTATATTAAACTCTGGCGTAGGAATACATGAGACTACAAAAATAGCTTAATTGTTAGTATTATATAAAATCTGAATATTTTCAAAGTGTTTATAGATAAGTTTTCTTGAAAAACAATGCTTTAAATTAGCATACATTACATCGAATTTTTGTATTATTTTTAAGAACTAAGATTTGTCAGCGGTGATGATTTGTGCTTAGGTCCAAACACTGTTTCACTTTCGGTTTGCCAGAGTAACTGCATAGGAGAGTTGATTAAAATCAACTCCCAAAAATGAAAAGTCATGTTATTTCATACTGTACAAACTATATAATAAAATTTCCTACAATCTCCTGCCACACTGCAGGATTCATTCTAACGTTACCCCCTCCCCCCACAAACACACAATACCCCTCATAAAATTCAGGTTTTGGCATAGAAAACGACTCTAAATTTTGAATTCCTTCAGACGTCCCTGGAGGTAATAACTTATTTTGGCTGGTAAAATTAAAATATCATTGATTATTGATAGTGAGTGCAGCGCGCCAGGAAATGAAGGGAGTTTTAAGAACCAAAGTGCGAAAAAGAACAAACAACTCTTAATTTAACGTATGTATTTAGAATGAAATTATGAACCAGCAAAAAAAATATATATAACTTGGAAAACAACAAAGTACAAAGAAAAAATAAAAATTTAAGGTGGTCGCTGATCGAAACGACATTTCATTTTCTTAAAGGGATTTTATGGTCTGAAACATTTAACTTACTCCATAGCCGAGTGGATAATGTGTCGGACTTCTGATCCGTATACATCCCAAATTCGGTCTTTTGTCGTTACTTACTGGTATAATTATTTTAGATATTCATTTTTTATCCTCAAACTGCAAATTTTTCACTTATTTGACATTTGTACAGTTTATTTATCATTATATCTTTCATTATCAAAAAATTTTCTGTTAATTTGAGTGACTTTTCCCAGGTGTGTTATTCCACCTTAACGCTTACACTTTTGATTTAAACACAAATTACATTTTACAGACTCATCAATTCTCTCCAAATGTAAAGAACAATTTTAGGGGGAAGCAAGTCCATGTATTTGTAAGAATTTTTTTAAACAGAAATATTCTCTTTCTCTCAAATTCTTTGATGTTAGTTGATAAGTATTACTGTATATCACTTATTTTTTAATATAGTTGTCTAGTTGACGATGCAAGGAAGGCATAAGTGTAATTCTTGCTTCTTGCTGCGCTCGCCACGACGGTAGCACCGTAATCATATTACGAGCAGCGGTACTATATAGTGGTCCATGAAATAGAGAACATTCGAGCTAAACACTTTTTTCGCTGCAATCAGCAGACATGTGATATATTCTATGATAGCAAAAATGGCAACTATTAACTTCATCGATTTTGTTATGGCTTACCCCATTTTCAACATATCTTGAATGTTGTACATGTATTTCACCATGTTCACAGCTGAAAGTTGGCGCGACTTGCAGTAGGGGAAATCCAATGGTCTAACCAATCAAAATGAAAAGATAAATAAAGTTAACCAATTAAAATAATGCTTGTACGTCACTTCCCCTCCGTGAGAAGCGCGCGATTGGGTTGTAAACGAAGATTTTCAAGAGAGATAGACGGTATATCGAAGTACTTCTTGTTGGTGCGTCGAAGGTTATTTTGCATAATTCTCAAAATGTTATGGATAGTTTTACATCATTTCATCTCCATTTGATAATTTTAAGTAAGACCAGACACCACACGTATAACTAAGTTTGATGCAGTTATATAGGTCTAGATAATGTGATTTGATAAATGTAAGTTTTTAAATGACTGGAAAACATAATCTCAAAGAGGAACTATGAGTTAACTGTTTTATTTTTTAGCTTAGACATTTGACTAGCTTATTTGATATTGCACAGTTTAATTAGGACAGAGACATAAAAAAAAATACACTTGTTTCCTTCACATGTAAAAAAAAAATGGATTGATCTATTGCTAATGATCTTCTCGAACTTTGCGATGACAAAAAATGAAGCATATTGCTTGTTTTGATTGCTGTCTCTAAATTGTTCAAACCCAGTAATTTCTTGCCACTATCATTGCACCAAAGTAAATCTTGCAGAAACACTTTACAATTGCATGCTGCGTTTAATTTTTTTTTTATTTTTTGGAAGATTCAAGTTGAAGAAGAAAATCGATTTAAGTAAATTAATGTCTTCGAGATAGCAATTGATCGAGTTTTAAACTATTGACACACTGGGTTGCTTTTATCTTGAACTCCACCAAGAAGGATCCCTCAAGGAATAAGTCTCAGAGATGTGGAAAAAAATTCTTTTAATGTTTTTGAAAAAAAATCATCTTAAGAAGATTTATTAACAGGAACTTCCAGCTAAACAAGAAAGCAAAGCCCATATTTCATTCTCAACCAATTTTGTCATCTCCTTCTTGGCAACATCTTATACATGTGATATGTTTTTGATTTTCTACAACAGACAGTGAGATTGCTCATACCAAGCGGTTTGCAATATTTTTCTAACATAACAAGAGGGGTTTGTCTTTTATAATCTTGATGAATGTTGCCATTGGAATGAATATCAAAGCCTTTTTTACACAGAATGCAGAAATCTTAAGAATATTTTTTAGTATGAAGGAGTTAAAGGTACCATTATTGTTGTTAGAAATTGTCTCTTTTGTTCTTGGATAGTGAGAATTAAGGTGCAGACGTACTAGGCAGATATGACTTTTACAACTTATATAAGAAATGGGATGATGTATTGCAGAATTTCTTTTTTCAAATCAGTATCCAATCAGTGTATATTTTAAAGAAATGTCATTATTTTTCAAATATTGAAAAAAAGGATAATTCAATATTTGAAGATGTTCCACTATTGTTATGGAAGGTTTGGTATTCAATATTGATCAAGGGTTACAAAGCTCTCAAAGGGGCTTTGGAATCCAGTCATGCTCGAGTTGAAAGATTACTCACCCTCCATCGTGAGTACAGGTAGACTGACTCATACCTCCATATTGATTCCTCCATTATTTATCCTCAGGATTCTATTGATTTCCGGGGAACATTCAGAGGAAATGACAAGGATTGAAATACATTCAACTCTCTAGTTTTCCATTATCTTGATATATTTGTATTACAAAGTATCATATTACCTAGAGTTTGAAAACTTGCATATCAACCATGATCTTAACTGTTGCACAGCATATATTGTACCATATAATGTCCAATTTCTAGTTCATTTAATTTACAACTAAAATAGAACCTAGAAAAACTAGAAATGTTTATTTCAGATTTCTATTTTTCTTATACTCAATACTCACATATATAGAGTTTAATTTTAGATTGATGGTGTAAATATTTGAGGGGGGTGAGGATGTTTTATATTGATGATACTTTGCAAGTTATGTTTCTTAAAGGACCGAGAGATCAGTCTCTTTTCTGTCGGAATTGGTGGTAGAATGAAGTAAAATTCCAACAATAATGGTCCTCTGTGGACAAACTGATCACGACATCAATAATGTTGCTCTAGCAGTCCAGAGCAAATAGAGCTTTAGCATTTTGCAGATAGAGAAAAAAAAACTTCCAAGGAGATATTGGAAGTTTTGTGCAGCGGCAGAAGCAGGCGGTTTGGTAATGTATTCAGTATGACTAGGGTATGAGTCATCAGTCTGCAGTCCTGCACAGCCATCGGAAGCTCCGTGTCGGAGAGAAGGAAAAAGTGATTGTAGGCTAGGCTGCAGTGCAAGTCTGGGCTGGGAATAGTTATTCAAGCTGGGTTAGCGTGTGACTTTTTTCCCCTCAGTATTAAAGCATGATCAGGTATGGATATTGTTGTACATAAAGCCTGTTTAAGGCCTTCTAGATTTTTATTAGTAACTTTAAATTCTTACTTTCAATTAGTTAACGAAATTTTTTCCTTCAAATTTTTCTGTAAGACATCGAAGATACGAGCATGCTATAACTTTGAATACTAGAATGTTGGGATGACCTTATAATCCCTGGGATGATCTTCATTTAAGCAATTTTAAAATTTTCAAAAATGATTAATTCTAAAAAAAAAAAAATTAGACCTATAGAAAATACATTGCTTTATAGGTAATGAATATATGAAAAAATGGTAATGCATACACTGAATTTCTGGAAGTGATAAATAGTAACTGAAAATAATTTGTTTCATGTTAACATGAATGAATTAATGATCAACATTATCTTACGTAAAATATCAACTGCCTCAAATCTTTATTAAAAATTTAACACACTTATGCTGAAGGTAAACAAGAAATTAACTTCAATAATTGCAATAAATTTGGTGTATCAAAGGATAAATTGGAGTTACTTTTGTTATTAACATATATTATAACAGGTATAACTGCTATAGGAAAGCTGTTACTGAACAGCTACCCTAAATATACATGTAGAAATTAAAATTCTGATTTGGGGGCTGATATGGCTGTTAAAATTTTGTGATCCTGACCAAGAGTTTGAATTAGAATAAATTGTTGGCTTTCTAGTGAGGGATGATTTTGCATTTTGGTTTCTAGTTTCTTTGTGAAAGTGATTTAATAAGGCATGTAAGAATTGACCTTAATTAAAGTTTATATAGCCATCGAGCATGAAATAGATTGTTGTAAGAGAACTTTTTTTCCTGGGATGTATTTATTGTTTGTATTACATAACCTCATCAAATAATTGGCTGCAGAACTGAGGCTCAATGGTTCAACTTGGGTTGACAGACAGAGCTACAGTTCCACTTGTACAAACAACTTAAGAAATGAGCGGTGAATTCTCTGGAAACAGTTTGTGACCATAAAATGTTATACAAATCCTTCTCATTAAACATTGTTTGAATGATAAATGTAATTGTATCTTGAAAAAAAGAGTGGACAGTTCATTGGCCATCCATCATTGTTTTAAAATTTCATCTATGGTTTTCAAAAGTTAAACTCTTCTGACTGGGGTAATTTTGATATTGTAGTTTTAGAATTTGGCACAATGAACTTGTATTTATGTTTAGCAACAGGCTTGTCCATCATTTAAAATTTTACTGAGATGCAAAATAATGACAGAACCAAAGTTCTTATGGGGTACAAATATTTAAAGTTTTGATATATTCAAGTTATTTTTCTTTTATTTTTTTATTTAATTGTCTTTGACCCAGCAAACCCTTGTGCTAGTGGCAGATCCTATTAAATGAGGTCAGAAGATATATTACGAAGGGCCAAATTATTGTGATGGGGTTTGTGCAGCTTAATGGAGAACCCTGAGAAGTGAACAATGCATTTCAGTGACATTCATTTCGTTATTCTTTTTACAGGTGCAAAATCAACCAGTGCCTTTAGAATTGAAATCCATACACAATGTCAACAGGTAAGACAGCATCAGACTTGTCTTGTAAACATGCAACAACTTTTAAACAAAAATTATTTCTTAGTCACAATGATTGATAACTTTTTTTTGCCCAAGTTAAAACTATAGTATAACCTTCAAAAAAGAATGAATCCCAAAGTTTCACATTAGAGGAGTTTGCTTCAGGCAATTCTTTTGCAGGTTGAGGCATGGTTTTAGCATTGTATTAAAACACAGCCATGATGCTATTGGATCAAACTTTTCTCTTCATTTGGGACATGGATCAAATGAATAACAGTTAAAAAATTGTATGCAATACTACATAGCTTTTCCATTGAATTGACCATTTCAGATTACAATAAACATAGTGAACGTAGTCCAATGTGGAAGGTTTGTATTGGTTCTGGGCAGATAACACATAACCCTTGTGTACAAGCATTAATTATCCAAACATTGCAAGCTTCCATTCACATGTATGCTTTAACATTATGCATTATATACATGGCCATCGCAGAAGCATATTAAATTCATCTTTTCACAGTTTCATGAAATCTTGGACCAACCCTTAAAAAGATGTACCATAGATATTGAGAAATTTTCCGATCTAATAACACAATGTATTGTAAGTCTGTACATCAAACTGACCAATATTGACATTAGTGTTCACAAATTGCATCTCTGAATGAATTTCTCTTCAGTCTTAGAATTTTGGGTCAGGAGTCTGTCACTAATCAGGGAATTAAAATTTATTTTTGTGAAAGGTGAAAAAAGTATTTCAATTTTCATTTTTGAATATAGAATAGTTTTTTAACTGTATTTCAAAGTAAAAATGGTGCATAGAATGTTATTGTTGAATCCTGTACATTTTCAGTCTTAGAGAGAGGGCAATCAATAAGTTTATAGCAGTGGTCTCACCAGATTGATTTAAAATAAAGCCTAATTATCCACTTTCCTTCTTAATCCCAAAAATAAATACGCATTTTATTCCTATATTGAGAACAGATAAAAACTACAGTAAAAGTTCAATTAAAAAAATATGTACAGGTTTAGTAATTGGTTAAACCAACATTAATTTTAGAAGCGATTAATCTCTGGGTGGGAAATACAGGTAGCCTGTTTTGTGTGGTAGAATAAAGACTTTGAAGACTTCTATATTAAGCTTTTTGCTCCATCAAACGGATGAAATCAGAAATTGTATCAGTAGTATTAATGCTATCGGTGATCTTTGTCTGAAGTTTATACTGCAGGCAAACCTGTGCAGTATGTCTAGACCTCCAGTCTGCTATTGATTTCTTTCTTGCTTAAGAGGAAAAAGGAACATGATGCTGTTGTTTGAAGATCTGATTTTCTGTCAGAAATGAAGAGAATACATGTATTTGAACTGTGCTGCTTTTTTTCATTGTTGAACAAATAAATCTATAAAGATCATGTTGAATTAAAAAAGAAGAAAAGAGAATGTTATAGGTGTCAGAATGCAAGTAGGTAAGTGTCACTGTGTGACACTGCTTCCACATTCTGGAATGGCGAAGAAGAGAAGTTCTAGACAGCGTACTTGTTGCTGATGCACCAAGTTGAATGTTCTTGGCCCAGGCTCTGAATAATTGATGAAGGGTTTAATGATAATGGTTGTTGTTTTGAGTCACGATTAGGAAGCAACCCATTGGGTGCATTACCATTAATGGATTCTATTGGTTAAAAGGAGATGTGTGTCAGTGGAATTTGATTGCCGGTTTATTTTTTTGCAAATGATAGTCGTCAAATAAATTTTTAATTAAAATGTAATGAACATCATTCAGTGTAGATAATTTAACTTGAAGGAAATAACCTTGTGTAAAATGGTGACTGGGGTTAGAAAAATTTAAACCACTTTGAAAAGGTATCATACTTGTTGATTTTTAGACTGAACAACAAATACATGTCCTTGCAATTGAAGAGAATAAATTAATTTTGGATACTTTACTTAATCGGTCCTCTTTGATTAGTCTCTTGAAGAATGATTGATTCACTTGTCAAAACATTTGAAATATCCAGAGTAATCTTTATATTGTAATAATGTAATTGATTTCTTGCCTTCCTGCTGCCGGGATAATCAGCCTGTAACTGGTTGAGCCTTTTCTTGTGCTTGAGAGGCACTAGCAATAATAAAAAAGCTATACACCAAATCCACCCTAACCAGAGGTCATTCGATGCCGTCGTTGTCTGGAAAGGCAAAGGTGACAATTCTGTATAGATGTTGTCTTACATGAATCATTTTAGTGATTTCTATCAAATATACCTGCTTATGTTGCATCTGCTTCGGAAACCTCATTTTTGTTTCATGCATAAACCTTTGTCATGAATGCTGTAATGAGTTTAATTTTTGTTTGCTACTATTATTCAGTTCATTTGGCATTTAATCATCCAAATCTTTTCAGAGCTAAAATTTTTAATGAAGTTTGCAGGTTAAGACATGAATTTTTATTTTATCGTTGCTATATCATTATCAATATCCTATATGTGCAATTTTTCATACTTTTAATTTGCATGTTTTATAACTTTCTAAAGAGCATTATCATAATTTTAGGTAACAACAAAACTTTTGAAAGATTTATGTGTGCCAATACTAAAATTTACTTTTGAGTTCAACATTTTCACGTGCTACTGGATAGTTTAAAATTTTCAATGCTTTATTCCTGTGAACCTGTGCAAGACTGTTCCATTTCATTTAAATCAGTTTAGAAATTAATTCATTTTACTCGAATCCTGAATTGTCATTAAATAAACCCCTGTTTTTGTGTTGCAGGGTTACAGAAGAGTACAGGTGGTGTGGCCTATGACTACATCTTGAAGCCAGCTGCTGATAATGCCCCTAAAATATCTTCCCCTCCAAAGGATAAACCTCTAACACATGATGAGATCTTTGAGAAATTGCAGAAAGCTGAGGCCAGAAGACAGGTATATTCACAATATTAAATGTCTTTTTGACAAACAAGGAGTGGTATAATATTTCAACAAAATGAGTTATGGACCATGTTTATTTCATATAAATTATTTTAAATAATGTTTATAATTTATAGTCTTTAGAAGCTCAAAAGCTAGAGTTTGTTGCCAAAGAAAAACAGAGAATGCAGGAAGCCTTGATGAAATCCCAGAAAGAAGAGGAGGAGAAGGCTAAAGCTGCTCAGGCCAAACTCCGACGATCCATGGAAATCACAAAGGAAAACCGTGAACTACAGATAATGAGTCTGCAAGAGAAACTCCGAGAACATGTAAGTGTAGGCTGTATAGTGTAAGAAGTAGTTTCTTTGTACAGCGTTTTGATTTTGTGTAAATGAGTAGACTGTTGTCTCTTTGGTGTTCCTGTAGTAGAAAAAATATTGTGATTAATTTTCATTCACATTCTTATAAAATTCTGGATGTCTCATGTAAACAAAATCAGACCAGAACATTTAGAGTGTTTTGAAATGCTCCTCACCCCCAAATCTCTATCTCCTCAGCTGGCCAAAGTACAGGAAGTATGTAGAAATAGTGAGAGTATGAGCAAAGAGCTAGAGGAAAGACTTATTCAAAAGTATGAAGCTTATGAAGAAAACCGCAATAACCAGCTTCAGTCTGTTGTCAAGCGCCTACAGGACCATGTAAGGATTTTGGAGATTTTCATATCAATTCTTTTTTTTCTTCTCCTTCTAACTGCTTTCTAATGGTTTTCTTCTTTGAGCAGAGCTTGAAGTAAACACTATGCAATAACAGAAGTGAAGCAAATCTCAAAAATTTGGGGCTTTATCGTATGTGTATTTGATTTCATTGTATTCCCCAGGCAAAACATATTGAGGAAGTATGCAAAGCTAGTGAAACTATGAGCAAGACCTCTGAGGAGAAAATTATCCAGAAAATGGAGAATGCCCTAAAGAACCGTGAAGAGCATTTTAAAGCACTGCAAGAAAGACTGAAAGATCATGTAAGGCTCTTAGTATTGTGCTAAAAGGATTACTGCACACATGTATACTCACTCTTGTACTAGAAACTCAATCTTCATATATATGATTACTTCATGTAGCATTTCTTGTTTCCCTCTTTTTTGTATCAAATTAATTTTCTACTTTTTATTACTTTGAAACATTATGAATAATGCACTAATCTTCAATACAATGGGCACCGACTTTCCTAATGCTCTGTTTAAAAAATTGTGATAATCAAACCTTCCACATTAATGCATATTTCAACATTGTTAAATAATTCATTGTATACTGTAAATTATTTATAAGACATGCCCATGTTGACAATAACATTCATAGTGAGAACTAATGCTGCTGTTGACAAAATTCATAGTGAGAACGTATGATTTTTTTACATACAGTAATAAAACTTAAGATATCAAAGAGCAAAAGAAATAGTTTTGGTTCCTGCTTTTAAATTCATTACTGAGGTTGGAGAGTAGACTTGAGGTTTGAAAATAGAATGTGGAGTGCATGTCATGTTGTCTTTGGTATGACATTTAAATTGTTAGAATTTGTCAAAGATCATTCTTCAGTACACGTGGAAGAATTCTGTAAATCAAAATGATGACTTTATTAACACTTTAAGTAAGAAATTGTCTTAATTAGTTTAACATGATTGATGAAGTCTTTTGATGATTCTTCTAGGAACGTAAAATCGAGGAAGTTAGAAAAAACAAGATGACCATGTCTAACTGTTCCATGGAGGGAAGTGTCAGCTGCTAGATCTAGCTCTCGGTGCCAGGAAACACCAGCTTCTGTTGCCTAAGGATTTACTTGTTAGAGAGACCTGAAGGAATAACTAATAAACGAATGGAGTGAGACACTCCCAATCAAAATATGGACTATCAATGGATGACTTATTTACTCAAATATGGATGTTTAAGAAATACTGATGTGACATGAGCTTTTCAGAAATATTTTCTATTATTTTTTTTTCTTTCCCAAAACTTTACCAGCATGAGTTCTTATATGGAGAATGTTAGTGCTAAGTGCTTTTACATTTAATAGTTGCTTTGTTGTATGGAAAAAGAAAATGATGTTCATGGACTTGTCTTTTGAAGAAAAAAAAAGTGCTACAAAAAATGTTTAACTTTGCATATTGTTGAGACAATATCTTCAAAACTTCACTGACTGTATGCCTATTCCATTATATAATAATAGATGTTCATACCAGTAGTTGTTAAATGCACTGAATAGAAACATGTAAATCATTTGAAGTGTGTAGTATTGTGATGCCTATCATGCTCATTATTTCAGTATACATGTATTTGCATTATCCTTTTATAATATATTGCAGAAATAGATAGAATTTTTATGCTTAAATTCAACTGAATTTTTATCAGTGATAAGACTTAATCTATAATTCAACAGCCTTTTGTCCTGTTTTGTTTAATTTGAAAGTGGGTTTCAATATAATGCAAGTGTAATATGTGTTATTTAACATCATTACTAAAAATGCAGATTTAAAGTGTTGCCCAAGCATTATCTGGAAAAAATAATTGATGGGATGCTACCTGTGATCTTGTTATATTTTCGAATTTGCACAGGAAGTGGGTTACTGTGTAGCAGTTTTGTAGATGAGTGTGCCATCTTGAATGTTTATATGGCCAGTTTAAAGTTCAGCAGTTCAATTAGAATTGTTAAGTTTCCAGTGTACATGTATATGGTATATGCGGTCTGCAGGAACGTGGAATTTAGTTTTAGCTTTTGTAATGTGGCTTGTCTCAATTAATAAAGCCTTATTGTACTTCTGTGCTGTTTTGTTTATCTTTAAAGACTGGCAAAAAGATAACATAGTATTTTAGAATATTTTAAGGATCAAACGCAGATGTAATCCATAAGTTCAAAGCAGCAGGAACTACGGTAACCCAGGTTCACAACATAATGTAATCCATTGTTGCCTTCTACGGGTAATTTTAAGCTCCTCTTACATCTGGTTGGGTAGGAGAGGGCTGTGCGGACACTGAACCCTGGCTCAAGACAATATCGTTTCCCTTGCAGTATTGATTGCAAGTAGAACATGATGGGCAAAAGGGATTGAAACGGACACTTTGGAGTGGAGATGCAGAATTCAGGACACTGCTGACTGTGGGCAAAACGAGTATTGCAACAGTTAGCGACAAGAAAGATAATTGATTTTACTGTTACATGTATTTTCTAGAACTATTATAATTAATAATTAGAAGAAATTTTCAATTCGAAGGATCCGCTCGTTATGCTTTTAATGACGTGACTCGCCAACCATTTTTTTTTTTTGTCCGAAGACAATTGAAAAAATTAGATCTATAGACAATTTATATCAAATATGATACTATTAACGGTAATTTTCATATGAATACAAACTGATTGAAGTATGTTCCGTATGATAGGATAATTTCAGGCAGACCCCCTCCCCCATTGTAAAATGAAATAAGGAAATTGAGAGTAAAACAGAATATATAAGTAGACTTGCCCCCCCCCCCCCCCCCCAACACACACATGGATTAGGATTTTCATGATCTTGGGAAGTAATTTTATAATTTTTGGAGGGTCAAGATTTTTTGGATGAGTCTGCCCCCTCCCCACTTTCAAAAACGATGCTACGTGCCTGGTCTAGGACGAGGTTTTGCCGATTTTCACCGCTCCAGACTCGCAATATTGAATGATTCTATTAGTATCACTCCGTCACAACATCATATATGTATGTAAAACATAAAATGTTGCTCACCGAAATCTTGCTGAGTAAAACTACAGAAGCAAAACAGAGGGATGAAGGACTGCAACTCCGTTTAAAAAGAAGCTTGGCAAAAAAGACTGCGCAAATTGACCATTCATTTGACTCAATCGTAAAATACCATTTCAAATTATTTTTTTCTCTTAAAATCAAAATTTTAATGATATACAATTCTGCAAAGAGAGAGAGGAAAAATCCGGCTATTAAAATGGCGGGGGGGGGGGGTCTCCCAACAGGGCACCCCTATTGTACGGATATCTTCTACATATATCACGATAGGAAGTTGTTTTGCAGATCAATTGTACATATATCAGAGATGTGCAAATTACTTGGAATTTGATTTTTGATATTTTATGAGAAAAAATACCACATGTTGAACTTAGTCATATTTTCTCATAATATTGCACAGATAGTACACCTATTGTATGGATCATTCCTCCAACAGTTTTCAAGATAGGAAGTTTTGGTTTTGCAGATCAATTGTAAATATATCAGAGATGTGCATATTACTTGGATTTTGATAATCTATGAAAAAATACCACCTGTTGAATTTCTTTATTTTTTTGGCAAAATATTGCATATAAGGGTACCACTTTTGATTTATTAATTCACGGTTGACAAATGGATTATGCATACTGTTCACACACAAGAAAACCCGGTTTGCTGTCACAATAACAGCTTTTCTCTTGTTGTATAATTGAAATTCATGTTTTCCTTTAGACCTTTTAATAAGACTATGATGACAAAAATATGGAGCAAAGACCCACCCTTTAAATATTGATACTTTAAAAAATACAATCATTTGAAGATTTCAATACGCATACCCTATTCAAATCAATATATTCCAAGTATTGAACCTATTAATTTTTTAAGGATTACGAATCGTTGTGGTAAATATATATCGCCTGGAACATTTTTGAGAGAATTATTAGGTTTGTTGATGTTTTTACTTTTCATCTTATCCATCCTGTTATAGGTATTTTACCTGCCCTACTCCCCACCTTCTTTAATGAGGTGAAGTTCTACATTTATTACATGTGTAACGTACCATAACCATTTTGTGCCAGGAAAAGACCAGAATGGAAATTCATATTTTTAAATTGATAATATATAAATATATTTTAGTAGTTGTTCCCCTTTTTTCCAGAATCGCTGGTTTTGGACATCGGAATAACATAAGTATCTTGGTCCAATTTAAGGTACTTAATCGTTGAAGCGACACAACTATTACGACGATAGCTGTATCAAAGCTATGTTTCGTCAGATCATCAAATCATCGCTAAACAGGGTTGTTTTGTTTTTTTGTCATCGCCATTTAGTTAAGTTAAGTAGTACACTGACGATTTATAAACAATCACCGATCAACATGATAGAAAGAAATATTTCTATTTGATACTGGGTTTCTATTTCAAAGAAAAAGACACACACCTTCAACATGAAAACTAATGCCATTTTTGATGTTGCCTTTGAATTTGATGACAGTTGTAGTATTAAAGTTAAAATTACATTCTATTTCAAGATGAAAAATTCAATATGCAGTTTATTCTATGTACTATGCATAACAATGTGTTACCTCGAGGCTGTACCATCTTATCAAAATTTTGCACTCAAGAATTACATAAAAATTGATGTAATTTCTAAGTTTAATGAAAACGTTTTCCAAATGTTTCTTGTATACATCTTGTACGATGACAATGTTACACGGACGGGCAGCATGTTGATTGATGGCATTCGATCGTCTGCCGATTCCAGGATGACGTGTCAATTTCATTTAACGTCTGGTATAAGAGAAAAAACCAACATTCATGAGCACTGTTTTGAGCGGTCACTGGAGATTAAGTTCAAATATACAGGTAAGAAACAAGAGAGCATGTTGACTTTTTCAAGAGGCCCAGGATTTAATTTGTGTCCCGTGTATCGTTCAGAATTATTTGCGGATCAAATATTGCCAGAAAAAAACCAACAATTTAATTTACGAAAGGAAATATGCGAAGTTTAAAAAGTACGACGAAAGTTAAATTTCTTTCAATTGTAAAAAGGAAATAATTGTTTTTTGAACAAAGAGCGATAATTATTTTGATTGATTTTTTTGCCTGATAACTCTTTTCACAACTTTTTTTATTGTATCTACTCGGATAAAATGTTACATTATAAATCAAATATATAACAAAAACGACACATGATTATTTAAACATATTTAACGATATATATCATTACAATTTTGACTGAATCTTAAAAGTTAATTAAATCAAACATTTTAAAGGCCAAATTACTCAATTATTTCTTACAGAAAAATACTTACTTTCTGTATTCTTAAAAAAAGAAAAGGACTCAATTATTTAATTTGATTATTTACACGATTCTGTATATCGCAAAATAAAATTAACAAAGAAAAAGTTCATACAATTGATTGGAATGATTATTAATATCATTAAGGTTTATATTTACATTAGAGTGAATAACATCTATACACATCTTGTGCAAGTCAGGTAATTTTTTATTTACCACCCGATTTCCTAGTGGGTCGTCTCAAATATTATCAATTTTTAATATGGGACCATACGGGAATTTGTTGAAGAAACGCTAAATTTTCACATATATTGTAATTTCCCTATATTTTTTATTTTTGCTCCTGGAATTTCTTTTTTTTTCTTCAAATATATGTAAACTTTTGTAAAACGGCACCAAGTGGTGAAATTTATAAAAAATGTTTATGTTTGGTCAAGGGTTAATACCAAAATCGCCTCCCCCCTCAAAAAGGCATATTGCATTTCATATTGGCTTATTAAAATTAATTTTTTAACGAAATATTATAACACTTTTAAAATGCTAATATGTTTCTCTTACTGCCCTCTTAATAAATCCGTTTTTTAAGTCCATCATCGCTTCCAATAAATGAGCAAATCATACTTTTTTTCTTCGGCGGGAAATGATAACGCGTAAACGCCTTTTTAGCATTTTACCCTATCAAAGTCATAATCACAATTTTTCAACTAATTAACGTTACAAATAATTAAGTTTCGCATGAAAACACAATGCAAAAGAAAGTAATAACTTTGCACCCAAGACTACATAAAAATACACAGATGCGCAAAGTCATGCGCACTCGCGAAACTGTACTCGGCCTTGTTCATCACTATCTTGACGAACAATAAATTCGAAACACGCGTTCAAACGACTTTTTAAAAGTTATTTCTTATGGGAGTTAATTTTGGTTTAATAATCTTACACAGAAACATTCCACCCGGAAAATTGCAAAGATCAAATTGTTAAGGTGTTATTTTGTCATTGGTTGTGACTTCTTAACGATTATCATACAAAGAAAAAAAGAATTACAGAAATTAGATAGATATGATTTTTGTATCTGCAATTGTCTGTGTTAGCATAGAAGTGGTTTTCGGATCGACGTGGTTTATAACACTTCACTCAGTTAAAATAATTTTATTTTTTGTATTATAAATATAATTTGTTTTGTTGTTTCTTTATTTTTTATTCATCTGTTTCCAACGGGCAAATAAAACTTTAAATCATTGAAGATTGTTTCTTATATGATTTTCTTTCATAGAATGACAGGACTGACAGTGTTTTATGCCTTACTTCTGTTCTCCACGAAAGCATGGGGTAAAGGTGGGTCCGGCGGGCTCCACGGATTACTTGGGGGACGTCAAGGTAACGATTTGTAAATATCTCTAGTATATTAAAAA
Source organism: Magallana gigas (assembly GCF_963853765.1). Classification (NCBI taxonomy): domain Eukaryota; kingdom Metazoa; phylum Mollusca; class Bivalvia; order Ostreida; family Ostreidae; genus Magallana; species Magallana gigas. Next base: position 34,357,023 of record NC_088859.1, read on the forward strand.
ACAACTTAAATAGCGTGAATCTTATACTTGGTTTGTAAATGCATAGGTTAACCATATAAGAAATTCATTAGACATTTAATTAAACTAGTCTCCAAAACCAAAATGACGATCTTTAGTAAACTTTCACAATTAAATGTACGTAATTTACAATTGCATTAACATTCATGTAACCATTAGGAGGGCCCGGCGGTTTAGGGGGACCAAACCAGGGAGCAGCAAACCTCTTCCAGCAGTTTCAGTCTTTCGGGGGACAAGATGGGTCCGGTGGATTTCCAGGGGGAGCCGTTCCTGGTTTTGGACAAGGTGGCGCACCAGGTGGCCTGTCCGGCGGTGCTCCCGGAATTCAAGGAGGTATTGGTGGATCCTTTGGTGGAGGAGCCATCCCATTTCCAGGCGGTTCTAGTGGTTCCATCGGAGGTTTGCCCGGTGGCGCCAACGTAATACAAAGCAAAACACACAGTGGTTCAGCTGTTGTCTCTGGTAACGTGGCCAATACTTTCCCTATTGGTGGTAATGCTGCTGGTGGACCCTCATTCGGTGGTCCAGGTACTGGAGGGTCATCGTTTTTACATAGCTTACTTGGCGGCGCTGGTGGCCCAGGGGGTCAGTTGGGGGGTATAGATGGCGGACTGTCCGATATTTTTGGAGGTGGTTTAGATGGTGGAAATATTGGTGCTCTCGGAGGAACCGGAAGCAGTGGCGCTTTTGGACCTGGTGGCTTTGATGGAATCGGATCAGGAGGTATTTCTGGACTTGGTAGTAGATTTCATGCTGGATTTAACGGAAATTCATTTTCCTCCGGAAATCAAGGCGGAAGGTTGGATGGATTAGGCCAAAGTGTTAGCTTCCAAAGCGGCCAGTCCGGATTTTTACAAGGACCTGGAGGAAATATTCCACAAGGGCTTGGAGGACTTGGCGACCTTTTAACAGGAGGAGGTAGAAGTGGTGGACTTGGGGGATTAGCTGGTCCTTCAGGTGGTCACGGTGGATCTATTGGATCTCATACTAAATCCATTGCTTTTGCACAGTCTGTTGGATCATCCGGAGGCCCTGGTGGACCCGGAGGTTTCGCCGGTGGTCCAGGAGGATTTGCCGGTGGTCCTGGAGGTTTTGCCGGTGGACCTGGAGGTTTTACCGGTGGACCTGGAGGCTTTGCCGGTGGACCTGGAGGTTTTGCCGGTGGACCTGGAGGTTTTGCCGGTGGACCTGGGGGCTTTGCCGGTGGACCCGGAGGTTTTGCCGGTGGACCTGGAGGTTTTACCGGTGGACCTGGAGGCTTTGCCGGTGGACCCGGAGGTTTTGCCGGTGGACCCGGAGGTTTTGCTGGTGGACCTGGAGGTTTTCCCGGTAGTCCAGGAGGTTTTCCCGGTGGATCCGGGGGTCTGAGTGGTGGACCCGCTGGATTAGGAGGCCTAGGGGGTCTTCAAAGTCACAGGATTGGAAAACCTAAAGCAAAGGCCGGATAAGCTGATTCTGTTGTATGTGTGTAAACCCTATGTTGAAAATGGTGTATAAATTATTAATAAATCTATGTTGTTGTACCTATGTCTAAATTATTTTGGTTAATTATTATGTTATCAAGGATATTGCACAAACATAATTATACTTTAATTTTGTCATTTTAATTGTAATTTAAATACATGTAAAAGGTTCAAATGATAATGCCCGTTGCAATGCACTCATGAATTTAAAATCAGAATTCTGAAACATCAGTGAAAAGTTTTGTCTTCATTATGTACTTTATTCTTCAACAAAATCTACATAGACATAAGTTGTTTCATTTCTAAACTCTTTTGCCGTGACTTTAAACATCGCAGTAGGTGGATACAAAGCTTCCTCCTCATAAGGGTATTTAGAATACTCAGCAACACGTCTTGGGCTTGTAATGAGCGTTCGAGAATTGTTGAAAATGAATTTGGTATTTCCTCTAAATAATCCATCAGAAGAGGATGAGGATGTAAATGATGTCCAAAAGAACTTCGTTCCAACCTCATACTGGTCTATTGTGGCTGAAGTCATCCTAATAACTCTGTAAGTTTGATTTGTCTCTACAGTCAAGTTTTTGTAATACATTAGAACTGCCATAAGATAAGCAGTGTACGGGCCTAAGTACTTCTCTCTCTCGGTAAGTTCCTTTTTGCCGCAGATATGACTTCGCAGACTCTTATTAATAGGTCGGTATACAAATGCAGTGTATGAATAAATTGCCGCTTTTTCTAAATTGGTTTTTAGACCGGATTTAAAAGTCTTCGAATCAAGACTGTTAAATTTCTCCAGATTTTCCAAGACAATGTTTTTGATTATACTTTCGTCGGAATAGTAAAGATCTTCCAAAGCTTCATAGAATCTTCCGTTCAAATCAATGGAAGAGTTGATCTGGGTTATTCCATAATTGACAAGCGAGATTCCATCCTTCTTCAGCTGAGTTAAGCACTCTGGGTCTTCAAACGTTCTCGGTTTTTGTTCGTTTTCTCTTCGGAGCAATTGAACAGCACGTGGTCTATACGCGGAGTGCGGCATACTGAGAGCTGCATTTCTGTGGTGTGTATCAAGGGCAAAAATTGCAATAATAAAAAGGAAAACCCTCTGCATTGCTCCTCTGAAATAAGAAGGAATTAAAGTTTTTGATTACATTAATTTTGAAATTAAAAAAATAAGATATCCTTTATTCTTCACATTTTAGTAATAATATTATAGCTCGAACTGATTTTATTAAAAAAAAATTGTAGTGTGCAAATAATTAAGTTTGGGATTTGATGATATAAAGAACCCATTGAATATATTTAGCGACATGCTTTTCGAAATCGAACAAGTTTTAAAAATGAATAATGCTCAAAAGGAAATTAGATCGAAATGTAGTCACATCGCTCTCCCCTTCTCTAACCCCGCTTAGTAGAAACATTCCATACTCACCCTATAAGTTAGCGAATGGCGACTGAAACAATCGGCCAAATTCAAACTATACATGTAACTGATGTAAGGCTTATTATAACAACTTTGATTATTTTCTATTTATTTGAAATGCCATATCTAATAGCTTAAATATCATGGACGAAACAAGAAATGGCATTCATACTAAATGTCAGTTGTATAATTGCACTTTGATAGCATATGTTCATTTCGATAATCTAATAAAAGGAAGTTAAGTGAATTTTCAGACTTCGGAAATAAACTATTAGAAGCTTTTTTTTATTCTACAATGTGTGTGGAGGGATGAATTTCCAAAAGATTCCTTTGTAATATTGTTTAAAAACTTACCGAAACCTATACTCCAATTTATAAATGGAAGAGGAACCGGGAACAGGCATATATATGATTTTTGCAGGTTTTGACACTTCTTCCATGCATGGAAGTCTGGGTCATACCAAGATTTTAATGTTATTAACCATTGTTGTTCATCCAATAAATTGTTTTCTTTTAGTTTAAACAATATTTATTTAGTAAATTTCATCATACATATTGTAATGACAGTACACAGAAGATTGAGAAACAAAGCAAAAGGCTTATGTTAATCTCGCTCTCGTGTCAATCTCGCTCTTTTAGATTTTATCTTGTTAGAAAGGTTATGAGCAATGCAGAAAATACATAAGATGTCCCCGCGTTTAACTTCAATGATGTGTACCAAATAAATGCAATTGTAATTTATCCGAACGAGAATATCTATGTTATATATATATATAGGCTTTATAGCGATCGACGAAAGTAGCAACACCTTCTTTAAGAATGTGAACAAATGTTTATAATGTAGCTGTTCTTTTTTTATACATTTTTAAGTAGTTTAGTAGTAGCTTTAGATTTTGTTTTCTTTGTTTTGTACTCATGTAATTTATTTTTTGGTCCTGAAGAAGGGACTGGTTGTCCCGAAAATTTGACAATTTCTATTGTTCGTGTCGTTAGCCTTTTTTAGTGCTTTATATATTCAGTTTACTGGCTTAGTATCTATATATTAGATCCGACACTTCAAAGATGCCTAGTGTTGCTGATTCTATTCAGTGCTTTATATATATATATATATATATATATATATATATATATATATATATATATATATATATATATATATATATATATATACCTTATCACTATCTAACCACTATCTAATATCATCTTTGAGAGGGGTTTCATACAATGATAAGAACCTTTAACAGAACATAGAGATCATCAATTCTCAACATACCATTATGCAAAATAAGGTTAAACGTGTGATTGATTTGTAAAATAATCTTATTTTGTCTCAATACTTATAATACATGTACAGTATACAAAACGATTTCTACAGCACTTTCCGATCCGTGAATGAAATGTTGCAGCAGGTTCCGATCCGTGAAAGAAACGATACGAGGGTTATTCGAAAATTATTGAGACAGTCACTCTTACTCCGTTGGGTAAAAAGATCAATCATTGAAATTTCACCACAAAATAAATCTGTTATTAACCTGAAAATGTTGAAGTTGTAGTGACATTATTTGTTAATTCCTGGTAAGCTAGCTAACAAACGTCCCTACATCCATTGACCCCGGAGCAACCACAACAACATCGCAACGTCATTTTAACGTTTCTCCTTCCTCCTACGTTTTAACATCTTATAAACGAACGAAAAACATGAACTATTCTTCATTTTTTCATCTTTTCTTTTTATTGTAAAATTGCAACAGTAACAAATTCTTTTCATTCTTGATTTTTAGTGAAAAATCGAGGTATTTCTTCCCAAAAGTCGACTTACTGTGAAACGTCTCTTGCATACATTCTGTATATGTCTTTGAACTGTTGAAATCAGTTTAAATTAAAAGTACCCTTTGTTTTAATTCTAGCTAGTTAAAAAAAGTAAATATACCCCGATTAACTGAAGCTTTTGACCCCTTTTCATTGTATAGTTTTTGTTTGAGCAATTCCTTGGTGAGAAAAAAATTCCTTTTCCGAGATTCCCACCAATTTGAGGTATTTTCGCTGGCCGCATTGACGTCAAAATTCAATTAACCATCGCAGTCAGATTTCTTTTGCTTGGTACATATTTTTGTTATATCTCCGTCTTTCAAATGGAACACTAGTGAAACTCGCACAAATTAATCACAATAAATAGCAAAAAGATCATATATAAATTGATTTTTCTTATCAGTACATGTAGGTCTGCCAACACTTAAGGAGGCCGATTTGGGTTTTTTTGCGGAAAAACTACAATAGCATAACTCTTCATTTTTTAACCATATGTAATTTAAACCAACTCTAGTTTATTTGCGAAGGTTCATGAAAATCGACCGTCTGGTTCTTTTTAGGGACCATCTCAAAATAGAGGTACATTTACTATAGGAATATATAGGAAACTGTCATTTTCCGCACATCAAAGCAATTTTAAAAAAATACTACAATAGCTTTTTTTCTCAAATTGTTATATATGATTAGTAATATCATTTCCTACCTTATATGTAAAAAACACAAAATTCTACCGCCTGGTTTTTAGTGGGGGCCTTCTCAAAATATTAAAATGCACCAAATTTTGCTATATATTTGGATCATCACGAATGATGATTGGTATAATGGATTCATTCCAAAAATCAGGAAAATGTCCTCGAGGATAGCATCATTCTGTATATAAAATTTCAACAACTTTTTCTTTTATGTTATTTCTTATAACGTACTCCTACAAAGCTTCATTTTATCATAACGTCATAAAAGTGCAATGGCAATGCTCCCCTACCGCACAACGTAAAAATCGTGTTAAAAATAAAAATTTCCTTTAAAAATCTAAATATTTTTATCTGTATTTTGTTAATTGTGTTCAATTTTATTAATGATATCGTAAAAAATTCATAAGAAGTATAAATCAACTGTATCATATTAGAATGCGCAAAAACATGCGCAATGCAAACTAAAGTCGGCCTCCTTAAAATGTAGATATTTTAAGTTTTTTACTCCAACCACCGACTTGTTCATGTACCGTCGTAAACAAATTATTAATTATTTTGTAATATTACTTTGCTCAATTATTTGTTTAGGTTTATGCCAATTTTCAGTTAAATTCGTCACTTAGAGAAGGAAATATCTATGTTGTCTCAAGAATTTCCGAATAACCCTTGTACAAGATATGGAGGAACATACGCTTGTCAACGACACTCAAGATATCAGAATGACTAGAATAGTTCCAGATTGCTCGTAGATATTGTAATTAGCAGCCAATATGCAGTTGTTATTCCGATTGCTCGATGAATTCCTCGCCTCGTTTAGCTCCTTTATTGTGCTTAAGTAAATATCCACCTCTTACATATAGTCCTTTTCCCATACTGAAATAATATTAAACATTTCTATAAACTGCATTAATTAAAGATATCTCACTCGTCATGTTTTGATTTCATTGCGCACATGATCATTAAATCTAAAATGAGCTTGATTTTTTTTTTAATTTAATCAGCACAGACAGGTATTTATTTCATAGTAACACAACATTCATAAAAAGAAACCATTTGAAATTTGATAAACAAACACTTAAAAAACCTTAAAATGTAGATGATTTAAGTTTTTTACCCCAACCACCGACTTGTTTAAGTACCGTCGTGAACAAATAATTAATTATTTTGTAATATTACTTTGCTCAATTATTTGTTTAGGTTTCTTCAATATATCTTTTTTAAATATCAGAATCTTGACGAACAATAAACCCAAAACACATTTTCAAACGACTTTTTACAGATTATTTCTTCTGGAAGCTATTATTATTATTTTTTGGTAATTTGATTTTTTTAATTTTGATTACACAGACACATTCCATTCAAAATATGCAAAGATCGAACCAGTCATGTAATATTTTGTCATTGGCAGTAACTTTTATTCCATTACCGGTATCATTCAAAGAAAACTGAATGAGAGATAATAGTTCAGATTTTTGTATCAGCGATAGTCTATGTAAGCATAGAATGGATTGATTTTCTGATCAACGTGTTTATTAACATTTCACTCAAATACCATTTGCAATTGCTTTGTTTTGTTTTGTTTTTGTTTTTGTTTGGGTTTTTTTTTGGGGGGGGGGGGGGTTGGTCTATTAACTATTTATTTATCCATCTGTTTTAAACTGGCAAATTAACCTCTTAAAATTTAATTATTGAAGATTGACTCTTATGTGATTTTCTTTCATAGAATGACAGGACTGACAGTGTTTTATGCCTTACTTCTGTTCTCCACGAAAGCATGGGGTAAAGGTGGGTCCGGCGGGCTCCTGCACGGCCTAATTGGCGGAGGCCAAGGTAACGTTTGAAATATCTCTACATACTGATTACAGCTAATATTTCATAGCATGAGCTTTATACATGTACCTGGATTTTCAATGCGTTAGTTAACTAAAAAAACATTAAACATTATCAAACTAGAGTCCAAAACCGTAATAATGATCATTAGTAAACTTTCACATGTAAGTGTACGTAATATACACTTGTATTAATATTTATGTGTCTATAGAGTGACCATAATGTGGCCTACACTTTTCCTATTGGGGCAGCAGGTGGACTCTTATTCGGTGGTCCAGGTACTGAAGGGTCATCGTTTTTTAAATAGCTTACTTGGCGGCCCTGGTGGACCTGGAGGTTTTGCCTGTGGACCTGGAGGTTTCACTTGTTGACCTGGAGGTTTTGCCTGTTGACCTGGAGGTTTCGCCTGTTGACCTTGGGGTTTTGCTGGTGGGCCTGGAGGTTTCGCCTGTTGACCTGGGGGGTTTGCCTGTTGACTTGGAGGTTTCGCCAGTGGACGAGGAGCTTTAGCTGGCCATGGTGGACATGAGCTTTTTCCGGTGGACTTGGAGCTTTTCCCGGTGGTCCAGGAGTCATAGAGTATATTGGATCACAGGATTGGAAAACCTCAGGCAAAGGCCGAATAAACTGATTTTGTACTATGTGTTAAGTCTCTATGTTAAAAATTGTGTATAAATTATTTATAAATATATGTTGTTGTACAGATGTCTAGGTTGTTTTTGTTAATTAGTAATTTTCTTAGGATATTGCAGATACATATACTTTTATTTCTTTATCAATTTACATTTTAATAACAATTTAAGGTATCTCACTTCTCACCTTTTGATTTTATAGCGCAGATGATCTTTATATTCAGAATCAATATGATTTTATCTTTTTAATAATCATAAAAAGATTGATTTTTCATAATTACACAACATTCATGAAGAAAATCCATTTGATTTCAAGAAACAAACATTGGGGGGGGGGGGGGGGGGGCTTTTATTTCGTCCGGAAGGGTTTTTAGACGAAATGACAGAAACAAGCCATTTTATGAATTTTAATATACTTTTCTTTTCATTATGCTTTATTCATTATTCACATTCTTAACATTTGATAAGTGTGTAACATATCTTAAGGTTCTGTGTGACATGTACAAAATTAAATCTTATGAGAGTAATAGACTTTTAGCAGAAAATCATGCAAATACATATAAAATGGCTGAATTATTCAGCCAAATTTATCGAGAATTTTAACTTTGAAACCCCATATCTCAAATTTGTTATCATTGACCCCCCCTGTTATATTATGTCAAAATGCTACTGAATACATATCTAAGCAAACTGGATAAATCTTACAGAAATCTTGATATTCAAACAGATTTTATTCCAAATCAAATTGTAAAATTTATAGAAATTGTCAATTTTAAGTGCATAGGTCACAAAAATGTTAATGCAAATACGTACATAATTTCTTCGTATTCCCTCTATTCAGTGAGACCATTGTGAATAATTAAAAACAATATTTGAAGAAATAAATTTAATTAAACAAAATTGCTGACAACAAATTCTTATCAGGCTGAAATTGCATTTTAAGTGCAGTGCATAAAGGTCAAATTAAATGTGCCATAACTCAGAGGGGTAAAAACTGACACCCCCCCCCCCCCTTTTTCTTTGTATTTTATACAGTATGTTTTGTCTGCAGATTTCAATGATACACTTCTCAAGAATTTCTTCTTGATACAACAACACTGAGGAGTGGGATACCTTTAATAATGGTTTAATTAACATTTAATGTTCGTTACAATTTCACATCTAAGTTTTGGAACGTTGTAAAAGGGTCTGTCTTTTTGAAATACTTTATCCCTCAACTAAATCTACATAGATAGAAGTATAATAATTTCCGATCTCTTTTGCCGTGACTTTAAACATCGCAGTAGGCGGATACAAAGCTTCCTCCTCAAAAGGAAAATAAGCATACGGAGCAACACGTCTTGGGCTTGTAATAAGCGTCCGAGAATTGTTAAAAATGAATCTGGTATCTCCCCAAAATATTTCTTTAGAAGAGGACGAGGATGTAAATGATGTCCAAATGAACTTTGTTCCAACTTCATACTGGTCTCTTATGGCTGAATTGAACCTAACAAGCCTGTAAGTTTGATTTGTCTCTACAGTCAAGTTTTCGGAATACATTAGAACTGCCATAAGATAAGCAGTGTACGGGCCTAAGTACTTCTCTCTCTCGGTAAGTTCCTTTTTGCCGCAGATATGGCTTCGCAGACAGATATTAACAGGTTCGTATAACAATCTTGTGTATGGGTAAACGATCGCTTTTTCTAAATTGGTTTTTAGACCGACTTTGAAAGATTTCGAGCCAGAACTATCATGTTTTTCTAAATTTTCCAAGACAATGTTTTTTATTATACTTTCGTCGGAATAGTAAAGATCTTCCAAACCTTCATAGAATCTTCCGGTCAAATCAATGGAAGAGTTGATCTGGGTTATTCCGTAATTGACAAGCGAGATTCCATCCTTCTTTAGCTGAGTTAAGCACTCTGGATCTTCAAACGTTCTCGGTTTTTGTTCGTTTTCTCTTCGGAACATTTGAACAGCACGTGGTCTATACGCGGAGTGCGGCATACTGAAAGCTGCATTTTTGTGACGTGTATCAAAGGCTAAAATTGCAATAGCAATAAGAAGGAAAACCCTCTGCATTGTTCTTCTGAAAGAAGAGGGGAATTAAATTTGTATATTACATTTATTGAAATATGAATATATCCTTTATTAATCATGTTGTAGTAATTGCGTAAAAAATATCTTGGCTCAAATTGGTTTTATCAAAAATACTTACATGCAAAAAAAAAAGAATTTCAAATTTCGATCACACTTTCACACTCAAATTAGATATTTGTAAACGACATGCTTTTCAAAATCGCACATAATTTAAAAATAAATAATGCTCTAAAGGAAATAAGATGGAAATGTATAACCACAGATACCCGCTTACTAGAAACATTCCATACTCACCCTATGAGTTAGCAAATGGCGACTGAAATAATCGGCCAAAATTTGGACCATGCATATATAAGGTTAAAACAATTATAACTTTTATCTATTTATTTGAAATGTCATTTCTAATATCTAAATTATTGAGGTTCTATATTATTTTGTAATCATTTATACTAAATGCCAATTCTATCATTACACTGGTATGGCATATGTTCATTTCGAAATGCTTATAGAATTCAAGAATAAATGGAAGTTTTGTGAATTTTCAGACTTTGAAAATAAACTAATTGGAACTGTTTAGAAGATTTACAATATGTGTATATGGAGGGGTGTTATTTCTCAAAGGATGGTCTAAGTGTTATTTGGTATAATTTTTAAAACTTATCCAAATCTACCAGGACTAGTATCGTAATATTTATAAATGCAAGTTGAACCATTCACGCGCATATGTGATTTTTGCAAAATGTGACTTTTCTTCCATCCATGAAAGTCTGACGTCATATCACGATTTCAATATTATTAACCATTGTTGTTCATACAATAAATTGCATTCTTTTGGTTTTCAAGTGGGTGTAAGAGTAACGAGCAATGCAAAAAATACATAACCCGCGTTTCACTGTGAGTGTGTTTAAATGGATATATACATGAATTGTAATTTATCCAATCTAGAGTTATCTCTCTAATCAAGTCACTATTCAATATCAAAAAATGGAGCAACTGTTTGAATTTGCTCAATTATTAAATGAAAAGAACCTTGAACAAAGCAAATTGATCATCATTTATAAAAGACCATAGTCTCATTCAAATTTATTTGAAATGTATCCTATCTTGCAAAAAAGGTAAAATGTGTGATTGATTTGTAAATTCATTAAACAGTTAACACAAAGAGTATACACAATGACTTCTACAGCAGTTTCCGATCGGTAAATGAATTTTTGCAGCAACTTCCGGTACATGAATAAAACGATACAAAACATGGAGGAACAAACATTGGTCAAGACAACGAAACTTCAGATAATCAGAATGACTAGAATAGTTCGAGATTGCTTGTAGATAGTGTCAAAAGTAGTCAATATTAGTCAACATTCAGTTGTTATTCCGATTGTTCGATGATTTCCTTGCTTTATTTAGCTCCATCCTTGTGTTCAAGTAATTATCCACCTCTGACATGGTACTTTCGGCCTACAGAAACAAAGATGAAACAAATCTGTAAACTGCAATATTAATGACTCAAACGCATTGCAAATGTTCGAAAAAGTATAGAAAACCAAAGAATATAATTACTCTCTCTCTTTTCTCTCTCTCTCTCAGGAGAACTTGGAGTCTTTACTCTGTGTACTTACCCAGTTAAACAAATTGACGATCGCGACGCTTATTTTGATTATTGTTTCCCGGTTGTAGGAAGATAAGAGGGTTCTGGCCCTCTTTGCCGAGGCCAGCTCTACATCTTCACACTGGAACTCCTGCATCTTTTTCAACAGGGGACCTCTGTTGCATAGTTGTCGCATGAAACTCCAGTTCTGTGTTAAATAAAAAAAATAACAGTCTATGTTAAACTTATAAGCAAAAAAAAAAACTGTCTCGTTTTAACATTGCAGTTTTTTATAAATTGATGGAGTTATAAAATCAAATTTATTATTATCATTATAATCACGGAAAATTGTTGCTTACTCCATTTTGGTGATGCGTATATTTTGACAGAGGTCGCAATTATACTTAACATTTTTAAGCCACCCCTCCTTTATTACAATACAACTACAGGCTCTTAAGGTAACGATATTTATATGAACATGTAAATCAAATGTGTGGAGTGGTGTACGCAATGTGTTCTGGCAAAGTACTCCTGCGAATGGGCTTAAGACGAGGAGAAAAGGATTTAACGCAAAGTTAGCATTATCTATGAAAGGTATCAACAAACAGGGGTATTTTTTTTTAATGCATTATAGAATTTTGAAGACAAGTTTATTTACTACTTTATCACCTTTACTTCGTTACTCTCTGTGTAGAGGTTTAAAAACATGTCAATAAATTACCTAGTGTGAGAAGTTAACACTTGCACTGAATTTTCTTTACATCCTATACATCGAGTTCTGTAAGAATCTATTTAAAGTAGGATATATTTTATGGTCGCGTTCGTCTCCAGGATTTATTATTGAATACAAATATCCAAAGTGAGCTAAGGAAGTTGCGAAAATTAAAGTCCATTATGGCTAGAAGAGCAGCCTCCACAATACGATCAAGAGCTGCACTTTTCAAACTTAGACAAAGTCGTAAATATTAACAGTCTCGTAAAATTATCTTTAAAGAACAAAATTGACATAAAACCATTTGTTTACAAATATTTCAATTCCCATAACTCTATTTTCCATAAGAATAAATCATTGATTAGTTGGTGATAAATTAGCATTCATTAATTTGCTCGTAGGTCGTAAGTTCTTTTGTAAAACGCAGTCCTGGACTCTGACATTAAAATTACGACAGAGTAACCGTTTAACTATGAACGAACTGCAGAACTCCTATCGTTTACCTATAATATCGCATAATTGTAAGAAAATCGTATCTTGCAAACAGTCGTAGAAAGGTCGCAACGCGTTATATGCTTTATAAATCAATTCGTATATAATTCGCCACAACACAAATCGTACAAAGCACCGAACATCCTATCTAGTCGTATTGTACAAGACTCAAAAACAGCACATACTGTAAAAAAATCGGATATCGAAGTCTAAATAACCTACTGCATGCTTGTTAAAGGGACTTGGACACGATTTGAGATCAAAAATTTTATTTTTATTTTTTATGTATAAAATGGTTTACTGGTGCATTTTAAATGATTGGCCAATATTGAATGTTAATGTCAAGTAACAAGCGAGATACAGAGGTAAGAATTGAAAGTTATGTAAACAAAGCTCGAGTCTTATAGTTGTTTACAAAAAATGTAATGTAGAGAATTACCATTTCTTAGACAAAATGACATGTAAAAAACAATTTAAACTAATTCAATATCTTCATATATACTATTATCAACAAAAGAAAGATACATTTGATTGAAACTTACACCAATACAACGCATATGTATAAATTGACAATATTCGAGCTTTGTTTACAAAACAAAGAATTATGAACGCTGTATCTTGCTTATAACTTGATATTTGACTTTCAAATTTTGACAGAGCATTATAAACTTCTATATTTATCAGTATAAACAGTGAAAATAGAAAAATATAATTTGAAAATTTTAAGTCAAATCGTGTCCAAGTCCCTTTAAAGATAGCATCATCCAACTAAATGTACCGTTTCAGCGATCGAAAAGATTGGACACTCGTAATCGTTCAAGAACTTGAATGATTACAACCATATTAGTAAATCAATATAATCTTTCCTTGTTCGACAAGACTCCTCTGGGTATGTACCTTAGTCTCAAAACCATACATCATGTAAGATTTTTACTTGCTTACAGAGGAAGGCAAATTTGGAAAATCGGGATAAAACATGCTTCGTAAGTAACACCAACTTTAGGCATTATGTGATCTGATCATGCAACAAACACGCATAGTCATATATTCTATGCCCAGGTATAGATATACGTACACCTATAATCACACTGAACTGAAAGCTTTATTACGACCATTTGTTTAATCAGTACGACTAAAGGCATTTAAAGGTTTTCTCCGTGAATAAACAATAGATGCACCTAAAAATGAATAGAACAATGAAGTTAAGGAGGCTGGATAGTAAATGAATTACCATCAATCCTACCTTAATTTGTAGATGTGTTTGTTGAGCTATGAAGGATCATGTAGTGAAGAAACAATTCATAAATGTTAGCTTTTATTAGATTTGAGTATTTTCCTATATCTTTATATAGAGCTCTTCTTTTAAAGGAGATCAATACAGTCTAAAATTGACCAAGACCACCCAGCACCCTTAATACAGCGACTCATCTCAAGAGTTGTTCCGGTGGATACCTACCCGTGCCTGCCTCGGTGGGTATCCCAGGAGGAGGGCCACCGCCTCCAGTGTGACCTGGATGGCCTTTGGGGGGTTGGGCAGGGTCTTGATGCATTCTAAATCTTCCCTGATTAATTCCATCTCGTCCTTTGTTAGAACCGACATGGTAGCTTCTTCCTCTTGTAGATGACTCTGACCTTTTCTTACCAAACGCTATACTCAAAGTGTTTTGTTTGTTGACGTCATTGGGACTCTTATATTCATGCAGGTTTTCCCTTCAAGAAAATTGGCTTTATGTTGACATGCAGACAAAGCTATCTAGTCTAAAGTTAAAATAACTACGGGTAATTCTCAATGTAAACAATTTTGGGTTTCGATCGGCATTACTCAATTATGCATAATGTATCTGTAGTTACAGTTGAAAACCAAATGTCAAATATTTCTTGGATCTATCCTTTGTTATAAGAAGATTAAGTTATCAACTGGCTGATCGAACATAGCAAAGACTTAACCAAATGTAAATCAAATTTACATCGATGACTCATATAAAAAAAACCATAAAAACTATTAGAAATCATAGAAACCATCGTTACATGAACCATACATAAACGGAAATATTTTTTTATATCCATACCCAAAGATGAAGAAATAAGTCCTCAGTTTTTCCTATGAATTAACAAACAGTCAAAGCTCACAAAATATTGTTCCATATCCGATAAAACAAGAACCTACAAGTAAAATTTAGAAATTGAATGTCCCCCATGTATACACTACCTTTCTTTAATCCAAAATGAATTCCTAGGTATCAATCTTTGAGCCGACAGCTTTGTTGAACGGTCGCTTTTTGTCTTGTATACGTTATCGATAGGTTATAACGCAAGAACAGTTTTTTAATTGTTTTACGCTGTTGTCTATGACAAGACCTTTAAATCATACCCCCTTTTCTTAATCTACAGCATGTTCAGTAGAATTTAACATTGATCAGTTCGCTATGGCATTGACCCAGCCGTATGTTTTTTCATGCAGTGCAAACACAGCCAAAAAAGAAAAGAAAAGGAAAGAAAATTTATTGTTCATGAAAGAGAAAATCGTTAGGAAAAATAAATCGTTTCATATTGTACACTTCAATCAAAATGGACTCCCGATCTTTCTATAGATAATATGATGCCGAAATGGCTAGCTGCATTTCTTGCGGATATATAAACATTTCTCCTTTTTTGAACTGGCAAACCTCGACACAATTCAATAGCTTCTTAAAGGAAAATGTGGCTTTAATTATAAAAGTAAGTATCAATATAGATTTTGTATAACTAGTTTCCTTTATTAAATGGTCTGTATTACAATGAAGTTCTGTAGCGATGAATGCTCTCTCCCCCTACGATTCAATATGCGGTTATGTATAAGAGTTTGGCTGATTTAAATCATTTTCATTAACACGTACATGTATAATTATTGCAATTGAAAATCTTGCTATGCAATATATGACTAGCTATGTTGTTAACTGAAACTTTTTTTATCAGCCGAGCGATGCAATTATTTTAGAACAAATACTGTGCCATTGCCTGAATTTAATTTATAAGATAAAGCAAAAGATCGGATACTTAAAACTAATTCATATGTGTATATTTCGGCGAATTTCATCAGCCAGGTCTTGTATTATTAGAGGTGATAGCGTGTATAGTTTAATTAATGCATCATTTACGTTCAATTGTTCCTTAAATTCTTGGAGAAAATCTTGTAAGCATGTTTAACCAAAAATTAAAATATACACAAAAATGTTGACAAAACCAATACTGAATTGATATATAGGGAATAAAGTGTCTGTTTTCGCATAACATAATTGCAGATCATCAAATGCTGGCTGGTCAATACCTTTTGTGATACATGTAAGAAGTAATTTCCATTACACCCCCCAGGAGCTTTAACCGGGGGATCTGTTAAATTCTTATTACAATTTCAAGGAATAACGTTAGGATAAAGCCTGCGTACTAATAACGTGAAAAGTAATATCATAATAATTACTTCATGCAGTCCGTGATTTTTCTTAAGGATTCTCGACACCCCGTGACTTCTACTTTTTATGTCAGTACGTCACACTATGGCGAGTTTAATCTATTATGAAACAGTTCATATCGATAAAATTCGGCATATCTCTCTCTAGCGCAAATGGTGCACTTTGATCTACTGACCAGCAGGTCCCCATTTGAATACTGCAGGGACTTTTATATTTGTGAATAATGGTTTGATTTTAAAAAGTTGTCCTTCCCCCCCCCCCAAAAAAAAAAAAAATTCTGTCATTTTTTAAGTCTGAAAGTATGAAATCAAGTGGGCCATTGTTGAAACGGGGTTTATTTCCAGAGGAGAATAATTTAATTTCCGATTGAATAAATCAAAATCATACCCAGATAAAAATTGTCTTTTTTGCTACATGTAAGTACATTTGTTCGAATACATATGCTCGTTAATTGTTTATCTAACTATACACTAACTTGTGACGACTTATATTCTGATGTCATCGGACAATGCTTTGCCTTGCATTAAATCTCTCCCGAATTGGGGTTTTCTCATACTTGCTGATTATATACTTATTGATGACATAGAAAGTTTATCCATCGCTTTGCTAATACTAAATAAAATGTTTTCCATCGCTTCAACTTATATAGCTAATCAAGGTACAAATGCTGGGTTGGGTTGAAAATAGAACTGTAGTTTCAATCCAATGTTTTCTCAAACGTCCGCGTTAATTTGTTCCCGCCCATTTCAAATGTTTTGACTGTAACGGGTAAAATTGACGTAAGCTGTTTAATTCCAGTCTTGCCAGTTAATGTTCCGCGGTGATCGCTATCTTTATAACCCACATGAATCATCAAAGAAAGCATTTTATTGTTTATAATATTACCTAATCAAAGGGATTTTGTCGTTTTATTACAGATGAAATATTTTCGACTATTTTGTAGATGTATTCTACGAAAGACGAATAGGGCCACAGTAAAAAAAAATTTTATCTTGTAATTACGAGAAAAGATCTCGTTATTACGAGTTAATTATTTCGTTATTACTAGAAAAGATCTTGTAATTACGAGAAAATTTTCTTGTTATTACGAGTTAATTATCTCGATATTTTGAGAAAAGATCTCGTTATTACGAGTTAACTATCTCGTTATTACGATTTAATTATCTCGTTATTACGAGAAAAAATCTCTTTAATACGAGAAAAGATCTATATAAATTGTGCGTTTCTGAAAAGAATTCCAAGTCGACTGGATCACCCTTTCAGTCTATCTTTTTCATTCCAGAAGCGTTGATTCAATTATATTAATTTCTACATATTAAAATGATCGGGTTTGACATTTTATTTTATATGAATAAAAGGAAAGAACTTCATGTAATTTTACTATTCAACTTATATATATTATAATCCCACTCCGAAGTAAAAACCAGGTAGTCCTATAGTCGTAAAACACAATTCTTTTAGTTACAGATACCTTTAATAACTATATAATTTCAGTCATGGATATACAGGATTTACCCGAATTGTGTTTTATATGTTCATACACAAACCCACTTATATATATTGAAATTAGTTGATTTTGTATATTAACATTTTGGAGTCTGAAAACAAATTACACGTATCCTTCTTAATTACCAATAAACAGTTCAATGAATTTATTAATCAATCTGAATTTGCTACTTCTGACATTTCTTTAAAACTGCTTGGTCCGGTTTTATATCAAATTATGTGTACGCTTTTAAACGATGATTATGCTAAGTATGTGTATATTAATAGACATTGCAGTAGTTTATACACTTTACATAAAAAGAATATGATAATGAAACGCGCCATTTTAAATAGATCTTTTCTCGTAATAACGAGATAATTAACTCATAATAACGAGATCTTTTCTCGTAATTACGAGAAAATTATCTCGTAATAACAAGATCTTTTCTCGTTATGACGAGATCTTTTCTCGTACTAACGAGTTTGTTCTCGTAATTACGAGATCTTTTCTCGTAATAACGAGATAATTAACTCGTAATAACGAGATCTTTTCTCGTAATAACGAGATAATTAACTCGTAACAACGAGATAATTAACTCGTAATAACGAGATCTTTTCTCTTAATTACGAGATAAAAATATTTTTAAGTGGCCCTATTCGTCTTTCGTTGTATTCAGCTATTGAACTGCCGGTCAATAGAACTGCAATCTACTTGACCGCCGGCAATAGACTATGATTTATTGGACCGCCGGTCAATAGACTGCGATCTATTGGACCGGCAACGTATTTTAGAGAAAGTTTAATTGCTATAAGATTAAACGATAACTTTATTATGTTTATTTTACTATTGTTCTTCAAATTCATCTTTTAAGTCATCTTGGTATTGATTAACAATGGCCTGAATGCATGATGGTATGAAAACATTCTGTAATTTATAATTGTGAACACAAAATACTAAGAACGGAATTAGGTAATAAAACAATTATTTAATGCCTGAAAAGTCAATAGACCCGAATTTTTTCCCTTTGTGCAGGGAACAGCTCAGTATGATCTATTGCCCGAGGCCAACAGCCGAGGGCAATAGATCATACTGAGCTGTTCCCTGCACCAAGGGAAAAATATTTGGGTCTATTGACTGTTCAAGCATTAAATAGTTGTATATCAACATCTTTCTTTAAACTAATTAAACTAAATTTATTATGAAAAGTAAAATTCACTAAATTACTGTTAATGTACATTAGTACGTTAGCTAAAAGAAACAGCCAAAACGTCTCCGGTGAGAGCGAGGCGACGCGAAGCGCCGCTCGCGTAGCGAGCTCCATAGACAACTCGTGCGAACGGAAGATATTCGAGTTGAAATCTGCACATTGTTCAAAGAAAATTTTGTGGACCCGCGTGAAAAAGTTCTACATATCCCAATAATCCTTTGCGATGCATAGCAACGTGGTGGAACAGGAAGTGTTTCTACGGAAAATTCTTACCTCTAAATCGCATACATCATTTTCATTTAACCATAAATAATCCTTTTAATATCATTAAAGTAAACAAAACATATCCTTTTGCAAAAACTGTACCTTTCTGAACTTTTGCTGACATATGACGTCATTTCCTTCCTCGAATTTGTCCGACAATTTACGCAAAATGTCAAGCGCAAAAGAAAGTGAAGTATGACATCACAGTGATCTCGGGCTATAATTTCCAGCGATAAAAGAGGTGGATCAAGCATCTGTACTAGATGTAACTCGTAGGAAGTACTCAATATCAGTGTTAACGGCGACTCTTTGGCTGATTAGTTTTGTTTTGATAATTTTTTTGCTCGGTAAATACACATGCAAGTTCCATGCTAAATTTACTGTCATATTGATCCAATCATATATGCATACGTTATAGGTACATGTAGACGACAAAAAATTATTAAAAAAGAAAAGTTCAATCATTATTAGATCTACGTGCATCCACGTCATTTTGTAATGAATAAATAAAAGAAAAAATTAAACTGTCTAAATATCTACATGTATTTGTTATAGTTGCATATGTGGTCAAACCCTTAAATAATATTGGATATCACACACTAAAAAAGGGTGAAGGCACATGTCTACAACGCTTATATAGCTTAAAAAAATTAAAAAGATTTAAAAAAAAAAATTGATAAAACAGAGGAAAATAATTAAAACACAGGTAACAACAAGGAACACAATGAGAAATAACACATACACACAATTTATTGTTTACTGATTTTAATGATCATTGTTAAAAGATAACGGAATGATAAAACATAATTGTATTTACATTTAAAAAAAACCACAAACGGCTTTTTGTTTATCAAATATTTTAATAAGTCTGTTAACATTTTATTAATGCTCAGTGGTAGTTTGTTTAAGTGTATAGGCCTAGGAAGGGACCATTGGAATAAAAGTTTGATAAGTTTTCGAGACAAAGTCAAAGTTTTTTGGTCCACGGGTTGCATTTAACGATGGTGAAAGATATGTGGTTCCTCCTGCGCTCGCCCCAACGGTCACACCGTAAAACATATTATGTTAAATCGTTTCTATATGGATCCATGTATATAACTGTAGATGACTGAGACATGGAATATTGTCAAAACTTGTCCATTATCGGAAGACTCATCATGCCAACTTCCTATTTTCAGATGTGTGCAGCAAATCTACGCCTTACGTCCACCACTAGCCTTTACCTTCTCTACCATGGACTTGGTCTAAAATCATGGACAGAAATGATATATTTGAGAGAGAGAGAGAGAGAGAGAGAGAGAGAGAGAGAGAGAGAGAGAGAGAGAGAGAGATTTTTACCCATTTGTAAACATAAACAGCATCGAAGCATTTTACTTTGATGGATTCCTCAGTTTCAGCTGCGATCAAATCCTCGGCTTTCTGAGCTGTAGATAGTGTACAGTACTGGGGATCAAAATTCTCCATTTTAATCATAAGATCTGGGTCAGACATTTTCTTCTGACAACTTTTCCAGTCCTAAACATATGATCTGGATGTTACAAGTATAACAAACTACCTACATGCTCAGTATGTACAGTGTACATGTACAGTTACAGTTAAGAGTGGCGAATAATATTTATCTCTCACTTGTATATCCTCCGGTTGGTAGACAAGCAAAAGAAATGCTTTCATGACATCTGCGACGACTGTTGGAGGCGCAGCAAGGCTCTTCAAGGTGGCAAATTTCTTCTTATCCATAAATATACATATACAGATCCTTCAAAACAAAATAAGGATTTATAGGAATGACGAAACCCTTATAGCTTATCAAATGGGTTATTCCATTATGACTAAGAAAGACAAACTGATTGTCGGTGAATTAAATGCCAGTTAAACCTACTAGTAAATAATCATAAATTGCAAAATCAGAGAGAGAGAGAGAGAGAGAGAGAGAGAGATAGAGAGAGAGAGAGATCATTTATACATGAAAGTAGTCATGTTGTTTATTTTATTTGATAAAATAAAATATATCGGAAAGGACACTATTAGTATTTTACACATAGGTGGTTAAAATCGGAATAGCTCTCCTTTCTTCATACGTCTCATACCTACGACATACAGGGTCTATGCATATTAAGTCAAGTGTGCTCTCGTGTGTGTGCTCTCTCTCTCTCTCTCTCTCTCTCTCTCTCTCTCTCTCTCTCAACAATTGCAGTTACGATAGTTTTGGGAATGCCTATATTTCTCGGAGATTTTGCAATAAACGGCGCAAGAAATAGACAGCTACGTCCTAATAAAAGTCAAAGGTCTTGTTAATATCGACGTCGGAGTTCTCCATTAGTCATGCAGGAATAACCTATGAGAGTGGTCAGCAGGATTTTCTGTTCAAACCGTGAATCATGGTAATATCTACTACCAATGTAAACATATTGAATATCGTATGCCTATATATATAAAGTCACATTCTGTAATTCCTGAAAGACTTTAGTGAAGTACAGATATGAACAAGAATACCCTGGCATCTCTAAGGACCCTTGGTCGGCCTCCACAAGGCGTTAAAAATGTCATGGAAGCATTTCTTTTGCTTATCTACCAACCGGAGGTTATGAGGGTAATAACTATTTTTATTTTCACAAAATTTAAATAAAAATGTCTTCTTTGGTGTTTCACACGGGTATGAAGGCACCGATCATTGCAGATATATAAAAAAAATATAAAAGAAAGACTTTGTGAAAGAATTTCTGAACCATTCAATCAGTTACCAAAAACTAAGAGTATCATTTTCGACTGGTACGAAACGGACATTAATGAACGACCGTTCATTATTGCTATTTGAATTGCAGATGATATTTTATAAGCTTATCAAAGCATTTGAAAGTCGTCTTTAAAAGAAATGCCTATAATAAATACGCAGACATAATATGATATCGCTCTTTAAGTGGTTAGAAATGTTTTATTTTGTAGATTTCTGAAATCGATCCATATCATTTTCAGTCTACTTTCTTAAGAAATACTTGTGAGTAGGAAATATTGTTGAATAAATTGTCTTGGTTTTGGTTTTAGGACTGGGGGAATTGCATGCAGAAACTCAAAACCCCCGCGGATGTTTTGATTAAAGTGGAACAATTTGATCCCCAGAACTGTATAGAAGCAACAGCTCAAAAAGCTGACGGTTTGATCGCAGGGGAAACTGAGGAGTCCATAGCAAAGAAGAGCTTCGAGGCTGCTATAATCTACAAATGGGTAAGGACATCTCTCTCTCTCTCTCTCTCTCTCTCTCTCTCTCTCATATCTGTGTGTATATTTTTTTAAGTTTCGTTTTAGACCAGGTCCATGGTAGACAAAGTGAAGTCTGGTGGTGGACTCAAGGCCTAAATCTGCTGGTCTGGCGTTTACACCTGGAGATAGGATGTGGTCATGATTGAAGTCTTCTGACCAGTTAATATTCATCGACGTTATTGTCAAAATATATTACATTTTGTTTTATCTTAATGTATATTTGATCATTATTTCACTTTGAATTGTTTATTTAGATTGTTACATGGTTTAATATTTTATTGATTTTGAAATATTCGTCTTTGTTTAATAAATATTTTTGTATATTATTTTGAGGGAGTTATCATTCTTTGTAAATATAGGAACCTCTAGATTGCCTACAAAGCTGCAAAAAAAAAAAAATTCTATATTAAATAAACATGTATACCACATGTAGTTTACAACCCCAAAATAATAAATGTAGTTAGAATTATTGGCGTTTTGACCAGCTTTAAGATAAAGTTTTGAAATCCCGCGAGACTCCATGAGGAGCAACCTATAAAATGATTGATACTTTTATGTAGAAACGGATAGCTGTTGATTAGGGACATGTACTGGGGGTACGCCTCTCCTAATTTTTTTTAACAAAGTTAATCGCAATCATAACCTTTGTCTCCGATTTTCATACTTGACGGTACGCATTGGTTGATTTTTAAAATACACCAAGTTAGTAAAAGTTACGTAAATTTTCGTAATTGTTAATGAGAACGTTGCCTGAAAGAAAAAGGTCTTTTCTCTCTTATATGGATCATGTATCGATACAACAATTATTTGGAAGTCCTCGTGTAGCTTTACATTTAGGTTGGATCGATCTTGAGATAATTTAACAATAAACATTACAATTATTCAAATAAACTCTGTCGCTTAATAATAAACCGAACAATGCTAAAGTCGTGTAGTTTGGAAGAGTTCTCGGAATACGTATTATGAAGTTATGAAATGAATAACCCTTTTTAACTAGAAAACTTCTAGATATGAAGAATATATAAATCAAGTGAAAATAAACATATACATGTACAGCTTCAACAAGTTCAAAAACATATTTAATGTTCTACCTTCAGACTGCCTATGCTTTGGCAGCGGTTCTTTCCCTCACCAGAGGGTCCCAGGGCAAACAACTCTAAACCCTAGTCTTGCCCAGGAATTGTAAGAAAAATGAGTCGATCGTACAAGTATTCAATTTCAAACCTAATGCAACATACTTTTACATTTAATGATAACATTTTTCTATTTGGAAACAAAGGATTTTGAAAATGATGAAAATGTATTTATTAAAGTATAAGTAACAGAAAATGGACGGAAATTCATAAAAAAAGAACATGTGTAGGCCTATACAGTGTGTAAAATAACAACAGAATATAAAGCTTTTTTCTCCAAAGACTGCACCATACATTGGTATTTCGGGTTGCGTTCGGGTTGTTTTCATGTCGACTCCTTTAAAGCTATACACGCTGATTCAAATGTGTATATTTCGCCGAATTTCATTATCCAGGTCTTGTATTATTAGAAGTGATAATATACACATTTGAATTAGTTTTATTCGATTTTTTCATATGAATTGGTTTATCTTACAAATATTAATGCAATGACACAGTACTTGCTCTGAAATAAATGCATCACTCAGTTGATAAAAAGTTTCAGTTCACAACGTGGCTAATCATATGGCATAGCAAGATTTTAAACTACAATACATATACGTGTTAATGAAAATGATTTCATCATCCAGGTCTTGTATTATTAGAAGTGATAACTTGTAAATAGTTTAATTAATGCATCATTTACGTTCAATTGTTCCTTAAATTCTTGGAGAAAATTTTGTATGTTGACAAAACCAAAACTGAATTGATATAAGGATAAAGTGGCTTTTTATCTAACATAATTCCAGATCATCAGATGCTGGCTGGTCAATACCTTTAGTGATAAGAAGTACATGTTTCCATTACACCCCGGCTCCCAGAACCAGGGATCTGTTAAAATTCTTATTACAATTTAAAGGAACAGAATAAAGCCACCGTACCAATAACGTGAAAAGTAATATATATCACCTGTCAGACCGAACGTCTCGAGATTAACCTATTCTTTCCATTTCATCGATTACATGAAATAATTTTTTTCAAATATCTTTAAAACTTTACAGCTTATAGGTTTTTAAGTATCAAATGCAAGATTTTGACTCCTTGGATATCACTAACTTATGTGCAATATGTACCCTACTTTGAGACAAGCTACAACTTCAATGGGCAAGCTGCAACCTTTTTTCTCAACAAATGGTTGTAGAGTGTACACCAATGACCTTCTTTCATATCTGCGCAGTTCTAAGTGATTACGAAATGCATTCTTCTGTTCTTTTACGCGTAATTTGCATACAAAAGAACATGTAAAATCTCATATTTATTGCTTTTTTCGTCTTTTGACAACAGTTTTGTGAAGGTTTTTGCAGAAACAAGGAAGTTCAAGAACCGTACACACCATTTAATGTATATCAGTACGTTAAATGTGGAAATTTTAGTCTGACATCATAATAATTACTTCGTGCAGTCCGTGATTTTTCTTAAGGATCCTCGACACCCCGTGACTTCTACTTTTTTTTATGTCAGTACGCCACAACATGGCGAGTTTAATACGAAACTGTTTATATCGCTAAAATTCGGCGTGTCACTCTCTAGCGAAATGGGTATAGTTCGATCTACTGACAAGCAGGTCCCGAGTTCGAATGCTGCATGGACTTTTAATATGTATTTGTGAATAATGGTAAAATTTTAAAAAGTTGTTTTTTCCCCAAAAATTTGAATTTTTCTCTGTCATTTTCAATTCGAAAATATGCAGGATCTTTAAGTAATGTATAACTTTGGGCTTGTATGCAGAATTTTCCCCAAAGGTGTCGAGGACCTTAAGTTGCTGAAGGGTTTCAATTTGTCGATAAACTAGTTAGAACTGGATTGTGTTGATTTCAGCCCTGTCAGTTTCTATAGGGCAACCAATTACAATTTCCGTCAGAAATAGATGGATTCATTCTTGGTGGCTAAAAATATATTGGAATAACTCTTAACTTTAAAACAAATTAATTGTAGAAATAGTTAAAAAGTTTCTATTTGGATCCGTGTATAGTACTGTAGAAGACTGAAACGTGGAATATTGTCAAAACCTGTCCATTATCGGAAGACTTTCATCATGCCAACTTCCTATTTTCAGATGTGTACAGCAGATCTACGCCTTGCATCCACCACTAGCCTTTACCTTCTCTACCATGGACTTGGTCTAAAACGACATTTAATATCATAGACAGAAATGATATATTTTAGAGAGAGAGAGAGAGAGAGAGAGAGAGAGAGAGAGAGAGCGAGAGAGAGATTTACCCATTTATAAACATAATCAGCATCAAAGCATTGTACTTTGATAGAATCCTCAGTTTCCGCTGCTATCAAATCCTCGGCTTCCTGAGCCATAGATAGTGTACAGTACTGGAGATCAAAATTCTCCATTTTAATCATAAGATCTGGGTCCGACATTTTCCTCTGACCACTTTTCCAGTCCTAAGCATATGATTTGGATGTTACAAGTACAAAAAACTAGTTACATGATCAGTATGTACAGTGTACATGTACAGTTACATGTAAGAATGGCGAATAATATTTATCTCTCACTTTTATATCCTCCGGTTGGTAGACAAGCAAAAGAATCGACGACTCTTGGGGGCTTAGCAAGGCACTTCAAGATGGCAAATTTCTTATCTATAAATATACATATAGATATACAGATCCTTCGAAACAAAATAATGATTTATAGGAATGACGCTTCTGTTAATTAAAACATGGTAGTGGTAGTTATTTAAACAATAATATGCTTTCTTTGGTGATTCATTCAGGATATGAAGGTAGCGACATTGCAGAAAAATAACCCTCGTTAGCGGGTTATGTAAATTTTTTCTGCAATGATCGCTACCTTCATAACCCGCATGAATCATCAAAGAAAGCATTTTATTGTTTATCTTAATATCTCTATTTAACAAATCAATGATTTACTTATTACTTTAAATTACTGTTGTTGTACGTAAGTAGGTTAGCTAAAAGGAACAGCCTAATCGTCTCCTGTGAGACTGAGAGTCTGGCATCATCATGATTTTTTCGTGGTCCGTGATATTTTGTAGGTCGCTGTAGGTTTAGACCAATCGATAAACAGGGCGTGTCAATTTCAGACCTGTCAATTTCTACTCAAGTTTCAGCCGCTGTAGATTTCGACCAATCGATGAACGGGGCATGTAGATTTCAGTCTGGCTGTTTCTATAGAGTTATGAATTAACTATATAAGTTTTCGTAAGAAATAGAGGGAATAATACTTTGTAGATGTAAATATATTAGAAATGAATCGGGCTTAAAAGAGGAAACCCTTAAATCTTATCAAATTGGTTATTCCATAATGACTAAGAAAGACAAACTAATTGTCGGTGAATTTAAATACCGGTTAAACCTTCTAGTATATAATCTTAAATTGCAAAATCAAATAAAATATACAACATGAAAGTAATCATATAGTATGAAGCAAAATTATTGTGTGTGACATTTTCGGATTTGAACAAAATTGTTCACGTTTGATTACTGTTAAACATTTAATATAGGTATTACGGTAATATTCACCACAAGGTGGTCAAATTCTTTAGGTACAAATGGAATTCAAGACCACCATTCCCCTCCCATACACATTCCCGATTAGGTTTTTCAGGAAGGGGGTATTTTTGGGGGTTATTTTTGTTTTGTTTGTTTTTAGGGTGTTTTTTTTTCTTTGGCCAAGATTTGTATATTAGTAAAAAATTAAATCAAACACGATCAATTGCATTCTCAAAAATTGCAAAACAAGTGAAGTAGGGAGTCTGAGGGTAAGAAATGGGACAATGAATTCAAAATCCCAATCGTGTCCAAGTCCCTTTAACTTGTTTTGAAGCAAGAATTCCAAGGTTTTGATTATATCGACGTTGAAGTTCTCCGTTAGTCATGCAGGAATAACCTATGAGAGTAGTCGGAAGGATTTTCTGTTGAATCACGGTAATATTTATAATTACTACCAAAGTAAACATATTAAATATCGTATGCCTCTATATATATAAAGTCACATTCTGTAATTCCTGAAAGACTTTACTGAAGTACAGATATGAACAAGAATACCCTGGCATCTCTAAGGACCCTTGGTCGGCCTCCACAAGGCGTTAAAAATGTCATGGAAGCATTTCTTTTGCTTATCTACCAACCGGAGGTTATGAGGGTAATAAATATTTTTATTTTCACAAAATTTAAATAAAAATGTCTTCTTTGGTGTTTCACACGGGTATGAAGGCACCGATCATTGCAGATGTATAAAAAAAATATAAAAGAAAGACTTTGTGAAAGAATTTCTGAACCATTCAATCAGTTACCAAAAAGTAAGAGTATCATTTTCGATTGGTACGAAACGGACATTAATGAACGACCGTTCATTATTGCTATTGAATTGTAGATGATATTTTATAAGCTTATCAAAGCATTTGAAAGTCGTCTTTAAAAGAAATGCCTATATTAATACGCAGACATAATATGATATCGTTCCTTAACTGGTTAGAAATGTTTTTTTGTAGATTTCTGAAATCGATCCATATCATTTTCAGTCTACTTTCTTAAGAAATACTTGTGAGTAGGAAATATTGTTGAATAAATTGTCTTGGTTTTGGTTTTAGGACTGGGGGAATTGCATGCAGAAACTCAAAACCCCCGCGGATGTTTTGATTAAAGTGGAACAATTTGATCCCCAGAACTGTATGGAAGCAACAGCTCAAAAAGCGGACGGTTTGATCGCAGGGGAAACTGAGGAGTCCATAGCAACGAAGAGCCTCGAGGCTGTTATAATCTACAAATGGGTAAGGACACCTCTCTCTCTCTCTCTCTCTCTCTCTCTCTCTCTCTCTCTCTCTCTCTCTCATATCTGTGTGTATATTTTTTAAGTTTCGTTTTAGACCAGGTCCATGGTAGACAAAGTGAAGTCTGGTGGTGGACTCAAGGCCTAAATCTGCTGGTCTGGCGTTTACACATGGAGATAGGATGTGGTCATGATTGAAGTCTTCTGACCAGTTAATATTCATCGACGTTATTGTCAAAATATATTACATGTTGTGTTATCTAAATGTATATTTGATCGTTAATTCACTTTGAATTGTTTATTTAGATTGTTAAATGGTTTAATATTTTATTGATTTTGAAATATTCGTCTTTGTTTAATAAATATTTTTGTATATTATTTTGAGGGAGTTATCATTCTTTGTAAACATAGGAACCTCTAGATTGCCTACAAAGCTGCAAAAAAAATTTCTATTAAATAAACATGTATACCACATGTAGTTTACAACCCCAAAATAATAAATGTAGTTAGAATTATTGGCGTTTTGACCAGCTTTAAGATAAAGTTTTGAAATCTCGCGAGACTCCACGAGGAGCAACCTATTTTAAAATGATTGATATTTTTATGTAGAAACGGATATCTGTTGACTAGGGACATGTACTGGGGGTACGCCTCTCCTAATTTTTTTTAAGAAAGTTAATCGCAATCATAACCTTTGTCTCCGATTTTTATACTTGACGGTACGCATTGGTTGATTTTTAAAATACACCAAGTTAGTAAAAGTTACGTAAATTTTCGTAATTGTTAATGAGAACGTTGCCTGAAAGAAAAAGGTCTTTTCTCTCTTATATGGATCATGTATCGATACAACAATTATTTGGAAGTCCTCGTGTAGCTTTACATTTAAGTTTGATCGATCTTGAGATAATTTAACAATAAACATTACAATTATTCAAATAAACTCTGTCGCTTAATAATAAACCGAACAATGCTAAAGTCATGTAGTTTGGAAGAGTTCTCGGAATACGTATTATGAAGTTATGAAATGAATAACCCTTTTTAACTAGAAAACTTCTAGATATGAAGAATATATAAATCAAGTGAAAATAAACATATACATGTACAGCTTCAACAAGTTCAAAAACATATTTAATGTTCTACCTTCAGACTGCCTATGCTTTGGCAGCGGTTCTTTCCCTCACCAGAGGGTCCCAGGGCAAACAACTCTAAACCCTAGTCTTGCCCAAGAATTGTAAGAAAAATTAGTCGATCGTACAAGTATTCAATTTCAAACCTAATGCAACATACTTTTACATTTAATGATAACATTTTTCTATTTGGAAACAAAGGATTTTGAAAATGATGAAAATGTATTTATTAAAGTATAAGTAACAGAAAATGGACGGAAATTCATAAAAAAAAAGAACATGTGTAGGCCTATACAGTGTGTAAAATAACAACAGAATATAAAGCTTTTTTCTCCAAAGACTGCACCATACATTGGTATTTCGGGTTGCGTTCGGGTTGTTTTCATGTCGACTCCTTTAA
Organism: Magallana gigas; assembly: GCF_963853765.1. Taxonomy (NCBI): domain Eukaryota; kingdom Metazoa; phylum Mollusca; class Bivalvia; order Ostreida; family Ostreidae; genus Magallana; species Magallana gigas. The sequence continues at coordinate 34,386,871 of NC_088859.1, forward strand.
AGCTATACACGCTGATTCAAATGTGTATATTTCGCCGAATTTCATCATCCAGGTCTTGTATTATTAGAAGTGATAATATACACATTTGAATTAGTTTTATTCGATCTTTTCATATGAATTGGTTTATCTTACAAATATTAATGCAATGGCACAGTACTTGCTCTGAAATAAATGCATCACTCGGTTGATAAAAAGTTTCAGTTCACAACGTGGCTAATCATATGGCATAGCAAGATTTTAAACTACAATACATATACGTGTTAATGAAAATGATTTCATCATCCAGGTCTTGTATTATTAGAAGTGATAACTTGTAAATAGTTTAATTAATGCATCATTTACGTTCAATTGTTCCTTAAATTCTTGGAGAAAATTTTGTATGTTGACAAAACCAAAACTGAATTGATATAAGGATAAAGTGTCTTTTTATCTAACATAATTCCAGATCATCAAATGCTGGCTGGTCAATACCTTTAGTGATAAGAAGTACATGTTCCCACTACACCCCGGCTCCCAGAACCGGGGATCTGTTAAAATTCTTATTACAATTTAAAGGAACAGAATAAAGCCACCGTACCAATAACGTGAAAAGTAATATATATCACCTGTCAGACCGAACGTCTCGAGATTAACCTATTCTTTCCATTTCATCGATTACATGAAATAATTTTTTTCAAGTATCTTTAATTCTTTACAGCTTATAGGTTTTTAAGTATCAAATGCAAGATTTTGACTCCTTGGATATCACTAACTTATGTGCAATATGTACCCTACTTTGAGACAAGCTAAAACTTCAATGGGCAAGCTGCAAACTTTTTTCTCAACAAATGGTTGTAGAGTGTACACCAATGACCTTCTTTCATATATTTTCATATTTTTAACTGTTCAAGGAAAGTCTGCAGCTGCGCAGTTCTAAGTGATTACAAAAGGCATTCTTCTGTTCTTTTACGCGTAATTTGCATACAAAAGAACATGTAAAATCTCATATTTATTGCTTTTTTCGTCTTTTGACAACAGTTTTGTGAAGGTTTTTGCAGAAACAAGGAAGTTCAAGAACCGTACACCCCATTTAATGTATATCAGTACGTTAAATGTGGAAATTTTAGTCTGACATCATAATAATTACTTCGTGCAGTCCGTGATTTTTCTAAAGGATCCTCGACACCCCGTGACTTCTACTTTTTTTTATGTCAGTACGCCACAACATGGCGAGTTTAATACGAAACAGTTTATATCGCTAAAATTCGGCGTGTCACTCTCTAGCGAAATGGGTATAGTTCGATCTACTGACAAGCAGGTCCCGAGTTCGAATGCTGCATGGACTTTTAATATGTATTTGTGAATAATGGTAAAATTTTAAAAAGTTGTTTTTTCCCCAAAAATTTGAATTTTTCTCTGTCATTTTCAATTCGAAAATATGCAGGATCTTTAAGTAATGTATAACTTTGGGCTTGTATGCAGAATTTTCCCCAAAGGTGTCGAGGACCTTAAGTTGCTGAAGGGTTTCAATTTGTCGATAAACTAGTTAGAACTGGATTGTGTTGATTTCAGCCCTGTCAGTTTCTATAGGGCAACCAATTACAATTTCCGTCAGAAATAGATGGATTCATTCTTGGTGGCTAAAAAGATATTGGAATAACTCTTAACTTTAAAACAAATTAATTGTAGAAATAGTTAAAAAGTTTCTATTTGGATCCGTGTTTAGTACTGTAGAAGACTGAAACGTGAAATATTGTCAAAACCTGTCCATTATCGGAAGACTTTCATCATGCCAACTTCCTATTTTCAGATGTGTACAGCAGATCTACGCCTTGCATCCACCACTAGCCTTTACATTCTCTACCATGGACGTGGTCTAAAACGAAAATTAAAATCATTGACAGAAATGATATATTTTAGAGAGAGAGAGAGAGAGAGAGAGAGAGAGAGAGAGAGAGAGAGAGAGAGAGAGAGATTTACCCATTTATAAACATAATCAGCATCAAAGCATTGTACTTTGATAGAATCCTCAGTTTCCGCTGCGATCAAACCCTCGGCTTTCTGAGCCATAGATAGTGTACAGTACTGGAGATCAAAATTCTCCATTTTAATCATAAAATCTGGGTCCGACATTTTCCTCTGTCCACTTTTCTAGTCCTAAGCATATGATTTGGATGTTACAAGTACAAAAAACTAGTTACATGATCAGTATGTACAGTGTACATGTACAGTTACATGTAAGAATGGCGAATAATATTTATCTCTCACTTTTATATCCTCCGGTTGGTAGACAAGCAAAAGAATCGACGACTCTTGGGGGCTTAGCAAGGCACTTCAAGATGGCAAATTTCTTATCTATAAATATACATATAGATATACAGATCCTTCAAAACAAAATAATGATTTATAGGAATGACGCTTCTGTTAATTAAAACATGGTAGTGGTAGTTATTTAAACAATAATATGCTTTCTTTGGTGATTCATTCAGGATATGAAGGTAGCGACATTGCAGAAAAATAACCCTCGTTAGCGGGTTATGTAAATTTTTTCTGCAATGATCGCTACCTTCATAACCCGCATGAATCATGAAAGAAAGCGTTTTATTGTTTATCTTAATATCTCTCTTTAACAAATCAATGATTTACTTATTACTTTAAATTACTTTAAATTACTGTTGTTATACGTAAGTAGGTTAGCTAAAAGGAACAGCCTAATCGTCTCCTGTGAGACTGAGAGTCTGGCATCATCATGATTTTTTCGTGCAGTCCGTGATATTTTGTAGGTCGCTGTAGGTTTAGACCAATCGATAAACAGGCCGTGTCATTTTCAGACCTGTCAATTTCTACTCAAGTTTCAGCCGCTGTAGATTTCGACCAATCGATGAACGGGGCATGTAGATTTCAGTCTGGCTGTTTCTATAGAGTTATGAATTAACTATAAGTTTTCGTAAGAAATAGAGGGAATAATACTTTGTAGATGTAAATATATTAGAAATGAATCGGGCTTAAAAGAGGAAACCCTTAAATCTTATCAAATTGGTTATTCCATAATGACTAAGAAAGACAAACTAATTGTCGGTGAATTTAAATACCGGTTAAACCTTCTAGTATAGAAGTCACAGAAAAAGAAATTGTTGATGCTATCAAACGTTTAAAAAAAGAAAAATCACATGGTACTGATTTGTTAATTAACGAATATTTCATTGAGTTTAAAGATTATCTTGTTCCATTTATACTAAGATTATTCAATAGAATATTGTCTTCTGGGTTTTTCCCTAATATGTGGGCACAGTGTATTATAATACCAGTTTTTAAAAAGGGTGATGCATTAGACCCCAATAATTATAGAGGCATTAGTCTTGTCAGTTGCTTTTGTAAATTATTCACATCTATTTTGAATCAAAGATTGTTAACATGGTCTGACGCAAATGATGTAATCACTGATGCACAGTTTGGATTTCAACCCAAACGAGGTACAGCTGAGGCTATATTTAGCCTTTCAAATATTATTAATATGTCAATAAGAAAGAAAAAAAGATTGTATTGTTGTTTTGTTGACTTTAAGAAAGCATTTGACACTGTTGAAAGATTGAAATTATGGGAAAAATTGTCTAACGTTGGTATTAGAGGAAAGTTGTTGAATTTTATTCGTAGTATGTATAATAATATGAAATCATGTGTTAATTCAGCAGGAAAGTTATCTGAGTTTTTTAAAAATAACACAGGACTTTTGCAGGGAGAAGTGCTATCTCCAATATTGTTTTCATTATATGTGAATGATTTTGAAATGGAATTTTTGTGCAAAGGTAACATACCAATACAAATTCAAGAGTTAAATCTTTTTGTTTTAATGTATGCAGATGACATGGTAATTTTCTCCGAAACTGCACATGAGCTTCAAGAAATGTTAAATACATTGTATTCTTATACATCTGTCTGGGATCTTACTGTAAATGTACAAAAAACCAAAATTGTCATTTTTAGAAATGGTGGTAAAATTCTCAATTGTGAAAGGTGGCATTTAAATGGTGAGCCAATTGAGGTTGTCGATAGCTTTATATACCTGGGCCTTTTGTTACAATATAATGGAAAGTTTAACAATACACAGAAACAGTTGGCGAGCCAAGGGAGAAAAGCCATGTTTTCTTTAAAGTCAAAAACAAGTCAATTGTATCTGAATACAGAAACAATGCTGTCAATTTTTGATACTTATATTGCTAGTATATTAAATTATGGCTGTGAGATATGGGGCATGCATGCTGCAAATGATATAGAAAAAGTGCATTTAGAATATATTAAATTTGTGTTAAGTGTGAAGAAGAATACAAACACTGCACTTGTATATTTTGAAACTGGGAGGCTACCTATGAAAACTATACGATTGTTTAGAATATTCAAATTTTGGTTCAAATTGTTACAAAGTCAGAATTGTATTTTGCAGTCCTGTTATAAAATGCTGTATAATGAGTGTGAATCGTCTTTGGCACCTGCTGAAAATTGGGTTACTGTAATTAAGAATAAACTTTTTGAAATAGGTCTAGGACATATATGGTATGAACAGGAGTATATACATTGTGAAACCTATTTTCCTTTAATTAAGCAAAGAATCATTGATCACTTTACTCAACAACTTGTAGAACAGATTAATTCCTCATCTCGATGTTATTTTTACAAGCATATTATTGACCAGTTTTCATTACAATATTATTTAACAAAATCAATACCTTCTAAATATAAGAAACAAATTACAAGAATTAGATTGTCATCTCATAGACTTGCAATTGAAAGTGGACGACACACTAATGTACCAAAAGAAAGACGCTTATGTAAATTTTGTTCAGATATTGAAGATGAATTCCATTTTGTTTTGAAATGTCAGCAGTATAGAGAAATCCGAGTAAAATATATTAAGAAATATTATTGGAAAAAACCTTCTGTATACAAATTTATACAATTATTAAGTGTTCAAAATTTTAAAGAACTGTGTAATTTGGGGAAGTATCTCCATCTAGCTTTTAATATTCATGATAATTAAGAAAAATTTCTCTGGTTTCTTCGCCTGTTGGTAAAATTTTATTTTATATACAATCATGTTCATGTACCATACCATTATTTCAATATTGCTATATTTATATGTAATAACCTATGCCATAAGATGTATGTCTTGTGCAAATAAAGAATAAAATATAGTATATAATCTTAAATTGCAAAATCAAATAAAATATACAACATGAAAGTAATCATATAGTATGAAGCAAAATTATTGTGTGTGACATTTTCGGATTTGAACAAAATTGTTCACGTTTGATTACTGTTAAACATTTAATATAGGTATTACGGTAATATTCACCACAAGGTGGTCAAATTCTTTAGGTACAAATGGAATTCAAGACCACCATTCCCCTCCCATACACATTTAGATGATTCCCGATTAGGTTTTTCAGGAAGGGGGTCTTTTGGGGGGTTATTTTTGTTTTGTTTGTTTTTAGGGTGTTTTTTTTTCTTTGGCCAAGATTTGTATATTAGTAAAAAATTAAATCAAACACGATCAATTGCATTCTCAAAAATTGCAAAACAAGTGAAGTAGGGAGTCTGAGGGTAAGAAATGGGACAATGAATTCAAAATCCCAATCGTGTCCAAGTCCCTTTAACTTGTTTTGAAGCAAGAATTCCAAGGTTTTGATTATATCGACGTTGAAGTTTTCCGTTAGTCATGCAGGAATAACCTATGAGAGTAGTCGGAAGGATTTTCTGTTGAATCACGGTAATATTTATAATTACTACCAAAGTAAACATATTAAATATCGTATGCCTCTATATATATAAAGTCACATTCTGTAATTCCTGAAAGACTTTAGTGAAGTACAGATATGAACAAGAATACCCTGGCATCTCTAAGGACCCTTGGTCGGCCTCCACAAGGCGTTAAAAATGTCATGGAAGCATTTCTTTTGCTTATCTACCAACCGGAGGTTATGAGGGTAATAAATATTTTTATTTTCACAAAATTTAAATAAAAATGTCTTCTTTGGTGTTTCACACGGGTATGAAGGCACCGATCATTGCAGATATATAAAAAAAATATAAAAGAAAGACTTTGTGAAAGAATTTCTGAACCATTCAATCAGTTACCAAAAAGTAAGAGTATCATTTTCGATTGGTACGAAACGGACATTAATGAACGACCGTTCATTATTGCTATTGAATTGTAGATGATATTTTATAAGCTTATCAAAGCATTTGAAAGTCGTCTTTAAAAGAAATGCCTATATTAATACGCAGACATAATATGATATCGTTCCTTAACTGGTTAGAAATGGGTTTTTTTTTTGTAGATTTCTGAAATCGATCCATATCATTTTCAGTCTACTTTCTTAAGAAATACTTGTGAGTAGGAAATATTGTTGAATAAATTGTCTTGGTTTTGGTTTTAGGACTGGGGGAATTGCATGCAGAAACTCAAAACCCCCGCGGATGTTTTGATTAAAGTGGAACAATTTGATCCCCAGAACTGTATGGAAGCAACAGCTCAAAAAGCGGACGGTTTGATCGCAGGGGAAACTGAGGAGTCCATAGCAACGAAGAGCCTCGAGGCTGTTATAATCTACAAATGGGTAAGGACACCTCTCTCTCTCTCTCTCTCTCTCTCTCTCTCTCTCTCTCATATCTGTGTGTATATTTTTTTAAGTTTCGTTTTAGACCAGGTCCATGGTAGACAAAGTGAAGTCTGGTGGTGGACTCAAGGCCTAAATCTGCTGGTCTGGCGTTTACACATGGAGATAGGACGTGGTCATGATTGAAGTCTTCTGACCAGTTAATTCATCGACGTTATTGTCAAAATATATTACATTTTGTTTTATCTAAATGTAAATCATTTATTCATTTTGAATTGTTTCTTTAGATTATGAAATGCTTTAATATTTTCTTGATTTTGAAATATTCGACATTGCAATTGCTTAATAAATATTTTTGTATACAAATTGTGAGGGAGTTGTCATTCTTTAAGCATTTTAGGAACTTTAAAAAAAGGTGCAAAAAATTGCTATCAAATATACATGTATACCACATGTTGCTTTCAACCCCCAAACAATACCTATTGTTAGATTTATTTGTTGTTTTGCATAATAATTGCAGTGTGTGAAAGACATTCTGTCTCTTTTATGAAGAACATTCATTTATTGCATGAAAAAGATACTTTATCAATCCTATTATTTTGCGGGTTTTGACGTTTTGACCAGCTTTAAGATCAAGTTTTGAAATCTCGCGAGACTCCACGAGGAGCAACCTAATGATTGCAATTTTTGTGTAGTACCGGATATGTGTTGACTAGGGACATGTACTGGGGGTACGCCTCTCCTAATTTTCTAACACAGTTAATCGCAATCAAGAATAAATTCTTATTTTCATACGAATTGGTTGATTTTATCTTTTTAAGACACCTAGTTAGTAAAAGGTACGTAAATTTTCATTACTGTTAACGATAACGTTGCTTGAAAGAAAGAGCTCTTTTCTCTCAAATATGGATCATGTACCGATATAACAACTATTTGGAAGTCCTCGTGTAGCTTTACATTTAGGTTTGATCGATTTTGAGATAATCTTAAAATAAACGTTACAAGTATTCGAATAAACTCTGTCGCTTAATAATAAACCGAACAATATAATGCTATTTTAAAGGCATGCAGTTTGAGTTTTCGGAATGCATATTATGAAGTTATAAGATGAATAACCATTTATAACGAGAAAACTTCTAGATATGAAGAATATAAATCAAGTGAAAATAAACATATACATGTACAGCTTCAACAAGTTCAAAAACATATTTAATGCTCTACCTTCAGACTGCCTATGCTTTGGCAGCGGTTCTTTCCCTCACCAGAGGGTCCAAGGACAAACAACTCTAAATGCGATATTAAAAAGGAGGAAGGTTGAAGCGTTTAACAACCCTGGTCTTGCCCAAGAATTGTAAGAAAAATCAGTCGATCGTATTCAATTTCCAACCTAATGCAACATACTTTTAAATTTAAAGATGACATTTTTCTATTTGGAAACAAAGGATTTTGAAAATGATGAAAATGTATTTATTAAAGTATAAGTAACAGAAAATGGACGGAAATTCATAAAAAAGAACATGTGTAGGCCTATACAGTGAGTAAAATAACAACAGAAAATAAAGCTTTTTTCTCCAAAGACTGTGCACCATACATTGGTACTTCGGGTTGCGTTCAAGTTGTTTTCATGTCGACTCCTTTAAGTTTCTGCACTTTGGATTCTTCACAATGACTTATTCTGTACACCTCTTCAACTCAAATATACAATATGCAAGTGATACAATGTAATTCAATACATCTTAACTACAGTAAACAAAACTTTTAAATTCGGAATAACCTTGGCATGGTAATAATTATAATGATTATCATATCTTAGGTTATAGTTATTTTAAATCGATGTTTTATAAGTTACACTGTATACAAATGAATAACAATAAATAGTAGTGTTAATTACTTACTTTAGCATGCAATATAAGAAGAATAAGAGAAAAAGACACTTCTCAATGCAAAATAGAAACCCAATAAAGCAAAATAATTTCTAAATAGCAAACAGTTCTTGTATCACAGTCTTCATATAACGTATCAACAGTAAACCAATTTCACACTTCTTTCGCACAAAGAAACAATTTCAACAGGTGTATACAACAAAGCGCTGAGAGATACAGGTGCTTTTTTTGCCAAGGACGATGTAAGTGACGTAATCCATTCTTTCTACTTCCTCTTTTTCTTCGCCCCTTGACCGGCGCCCCCCTTTTTACTGGTGGACGTGTCTTTCATTTTGTCGTCTGGTCTTTGAGCGCCACCTGTAGCCTCGACTTCTTCAATCATTCCCTTAGCCTGTTCAAATGAAGAGAAGCATCTCATTTTAAAAATCTATTTAAAAAAAAAAAAAAGCATTCCGAATATCTGTATCTATGATAAATCTGGTATATCAAATTCAAGAGAACACAGCACTTTTGATTGGTCGAAAAGAATTGTCGATACTTTAAACAAAAATCCAAGAACGGCCTGGACTGCTTCACTAATAAGTCCATTTAATTATTTTAATCTATTTAGCGCTTTGCTTTTTTCAGTACTATTCTTATACAGAAACGTTTTTTAAAACGACAAAAAATGAATAATTACATCTTATTCTATTGGATGACGTAATAAAAAATAGGCAAAAACCGTTGCATTGTTTTTATCGAATATTTTTGTTCGTGACTCCAAAAGTAAGATTTACTTCAACGACTTTAACATGCTTTTCTCATGTGCAATTATCCAATACATTATACATGAATGTACTAACCCAAACGAAAAACGTTGCGGCCCCAGCACTGACATCACGGATTTGCTCCAATGAATATGGTTCAATCACCGCTTTAGCTGACAACGCAACATCCAGATAGCAGTCTTTGGGATCAAAGCCGGAAATTTTACGCATGACTGAATCCCGACCTGTTTTTCCAAGGATGCTCTGGCACGTTTTCCATACCTGTAAACCAATAAAATTATAAAACCATATTTGATATTTTGATGAAAATACAAAGAGTGTTAAAACGTATCATTTCACCTTTACTATATACAAGTTATTTATTTTTATGTATTTGTACATGTACAGATGTATTTTCGATGTACCAACCTTAACATCTTTCTTGGAATTTCCAAGCAAAAGGAAGGCGGCCTGAAGCGATTGGTGGACACCATCTGGTGGATTGCCGTAGGTTCGAATCTCAGATATAGTCCTGTTATCCATGTTAAGAACTGAGTGGCGTAGTTTTTCAATCCTGTGTAGTTGATCCCTAAGGCGACCTGCCATAACTATTTGTAGGTCCAGAAGACTGTCATAGTTAGCTGCCTTTGCGCGGGCGATAGCTTTATCCAAATCTTGCAGGCTTCGACTGTGTGATGCAGTATTCAACTCTGCAAATGACAATATACATATATACATGTACATATAATTAAAGTCGTTAAAATAATCATCTCTTATCATCAGTGTATTTTTTTTTAATTTTAGATTTTCACATTGGTTAAGAAAATTTATTCAACATACCAGCTTCTAAATGAAAATTTTACCTTCTTTAGCTCGAAGTAGTTCCAGAAGCCTCTTAGCCTTCTGTAACAGTTTGTCGTTTTCAGGTGGGTTGGTTGCTTCAAAAGCGGCTATGCTTCTTTCAAGCATTTCCGGATCCTTCAAGTCCATTGCTCGCTGAATGTCCCTCTTAAGAGCTCCTAGTTCTTTGTCAGATTCATCTTGCTTTCTCTCTTCATCTTCACGATTTTGTTTCATGTCAGATTGCAACTGTTCCATCAACAAACGAGCGTCGTCTTGGTATAGCTCAGAGGCAGGTTTTCTATTGACCTGATATCTCGCTAAATTCTTTAATTGACCATTTTCATCTTTCTGGTAGAGATCCATAATGTATTCTCCGTATTCGTCAAAGGTGGCTTTGAACAGTTTCATGCCATCTTGTTCCATAAATTCCAGATCCTGGGCGTTCGGTGGGTCGTCTGCGTGCCTCCTGTGAAGACAAGCTACTACGTTATCGAAACCCTTAGGTACCGGTATCAGGATTTCTTTCTCTGACGTTTGAACAGTTTCTGTAACAACTTTGATTTCTTCTTTTGTATCTTCATCATCTTTTGATTCGTTTTCCTCGCCGTTTTCCAACTCATGTCCATCTGACTCAATCATGTAGGAATAAACGTTGTATATTCTTTTGTTCTCATCACCCTTCTTTTTGGCAAAAATGTTGACCGAGTATTCTCCCTCGATCGGCATGTCCACATCAAATATCCACTTGCCGTTAACTTCCTTCGGGTAGACCTTCATATGCTTAGTAGCATTGGGGTCATTACTGTGAAGTTCACAAACAAGTTCCATATTGTTCTTGGCCTGAAATTCTAACCTTGTTCTTCCATCTTTCGAGTGTATTTTACCATCTTTGTGAGATAAGGCTTTTACCCCCAAGGCATCAGCAATGGACTTCTTACCGAGGAACCCATCGGTAATATTCGGGAAAGGCTTGTTCGATAGGTTCTTCTCGTTACATTTGATCAGATAATTCAAAACATTGCCAGCTTCCCCATCTTCTCCGTCTTCATTTGCATACAATTTTAATGCGTATTCACCCCCTTGTGGTAATCGCAGATCAACAATGAACTCTCCATTTTCTTCCCGGATAACTGCGTACTTGCTGAGCGTTGCCTCATCAACAATAGTGTTTTTCAGCAACTGGTGAAGTCGAATGTCCTTGTGCGCACCCAACTTTATCTCAACTTTTCCGTCCTTGGTAATGATGATTGCGCCATCGTGAGATTTTGCTTCTAGTCCAGCGTTCTTAGCCTCTCCACCAAAACCCCAACCAATGGGCGGACAATCTGGCAAAGGAAGGCAATTCTTTTGTGCGTTGGGACAATGGATGAGATACGTACAGGTTAAATCAAAGATATCAGACTGTCGCGTGTCTAACCCGAAAATATCCATCTTGAACTTTCCTGAGAGAGGAAACCTTAATGCAAAACGAAGACTGTCGGCTGTATGCTCAAACAAGACGAACCGATCCAAATTGACATCCGCACCTGATTGGTCACCGTCAGCAGATCTGTTCTTATACAGCATGTACTTGAATCTGAAGAATTCACTCCGATCAGGCGGCAGTGAAAAAGGAAGGGAGATTTCACCGTCTTTGGTATTTAATATGCATTTCATTTCACTCTGTGGTGTAAAATTGATGCCAAGGTAGTAAAACCTTTCTCTCACGTACACGTGGGTTTCGTAATCCTTAACCGTGATTGGTTTTGCCAATAACTGCCAGTCTTGCTCATCCGGGAAGTGCGTCCATATGAGTTGGTCTGGATCGGGCAGAAAGTAGAATTCATTCACACGGTGCTGGGTTTCTCCCTCCGATTCCTCTTCGTCCTCTTGTGTCACATTGCCGTCACTGTCAACAAGTGTCCACTCACTTGACTTCTTCCCTACCACACAGGCTGATGCCCAAAAAGCATCGACGAATCTCCAGTCATCCTGGATGTATACGGCGTTCCACTGGGCCCCCATTTGTTTTCTTTCACATTTGCTGCCGATCTCATAGGCTGCGCTTTTGTTCATCCCGCTGATGATGACGCAGGGCAAACCTGCCATTCTAACAGATTGATAAAAATTTTAAATAATGCAGTTATAATTGCGTAAGTCATGAGAAAAGTTAAAATATTTGATGATCCAGCCTATGAATATATTTCGATTTGAAAAAGTTAAAATTTTATCACCAAAACAGCCAACAATATATACCTACGTGCAAAAATTTACCCATGACAGAATTACCCGAGAAATACCGTATTTTATACAATACTTACTGACATAATCCTGAAACCAAGTGGGCGTGGTTGCCTTGGTTCTTTTGGATTTTGGTGAAGTACTCCAGGGGTGAGTGAGTTGGGGGGTCGCTGTCCACCTTAAGACTGTACACATCAATAGCGGTCACCCACCGGAAGATGGCACGTGCTTTGGCTACGTCATCCCAGTCCTCCTCCGCGGTCAGGTATCTGATGAGCTCCTTAAATGACCCCATCAGCAGCTTGGGAGGGGCCTAGAGATTAATAAAAGTTCATTAACGTTGATGTTTTAAAAATTAATTTATAAACAAGTTAATGTCAACGTTTACATGCGGGTTATTTGAGACCAAATTCAGATGAGAATTCTACATATAATGACGCCTGCAACAATTATCTTTACATAGTGTTTCAAAGAAATGATTTATTGATATTCATGTAATTTTTCAGGTGACAGATGCTCAGATGTCGAAAGCACCCATGATTCTTAGTTCAATCATTTAAATACTCTCTTTGGTCTTAAAAAAGTTGTTGAGATTCCGTAAAATCCTCTTGAGAAAATTGACTAGTGCGTTTATATGTAAAGCGTAAATGCTCATGGTTTCAAATATAATTGATCTTTGCAACATCAAAGTCAAATCGTGTATCTGCGACATTTTTGATCAATAACATACCTGCTATTTTTCAGGTAAATAATGTTCAGATGGTAAAAGCACCCAAACGATTCTTAATTCACATGTTTATTTTGCAATAAACAGAATGTTCATTTTGCAGCTTTAATGATGTCTATACATGTATATGGCTATAGCTTATTTCGACAAGAAATGAAAAAAAATATGTACAAAAAGGAATTATGTTAATATCTTAGATGTCTATTAAATGTGATTGGATTAAAAAAGCGGATATTTGGTAAGTGGATTATAACCTATGTGTGTATAATTCCAATACATTATGTATGCTCGAAAATGATTTTCAAAAATCTAAGTTATGCATGAAATAAACATAAGAAGAAAAGACTCCCAACGCAAAGAATGAAAAATGAAACCAATATCATCAAATTGTTTTCTTTAATTGTTGGTTTTGACAGTGACTGGATACATAAATTATCAACCATCAAACCTACAGGTTGGTTGAGAGACTGTAAAGATGGAAGCAATGGCTTACATTGAGGACATAGTCATCCACGTATTTATACTTCTCCAGGCTGAAGATGTCATCTTTCTTGGTTTTGGGGGGTTTGGGCGGGGGGATCTGCCTACTGTGATACGACGGCGGCTTTCTTCCCTGAAAGAAGTAGTAAGAAATTTCAGAGTTAGTTAGTAGAGCTGGCGCCAGTAATGATATTATATTTACGGTACTTTTAGTCATTATGCCACATGAAAAGCGTTTTACATGTTTGTGTTTGATATCGAATCACACATGAATGTTCAATGTCTTTCTACGTTATGCTGTACATATTTTTTTATTTGGAAGACATTCTTTGAAATTATCAATTCATTTCATACAGAAATATTAAACATCCTGGTTAAATAAATCGAAAAGATTAGTGTATGAATAGATTCATATATCCTCAACAAGATAAGAATTTTTTCAAACAAGTTACTGAAGATTAAACTATTGACTACTTAATCCAACCGATCCGATAATCCCTAAACCAAAGACATATAAATATGGCGATTTAAGCTTTGATTTGATTTTTTATTGATCAAATTGTATTGAATGAACAGTTAAACAATGTAAGACCGAAAAAACAAATCGTAGAATTGCAACGATTTTTTTGGATGAGGCGAAACAGTAAATATTTGTTCAATATTTTTGATTACTATGAATCGTTAGCTCAAATGTTTTATTAAACGAATAAGACTATTTCAAATTTTTGTGTGTACTTTAAAAAATCAAATATCATCCTAAATTCATAAATAATTACCTTGCTTAGAATACATTTTTTTTTACAAAGAACTTCAATTCAATTTTGTTTAACCAACAAGATTTTCGTTGATGCTTTTTTCAAAAAGTAATCAAGTTCGTTTTGTTTCATTTTACTCGATTGCCTGGACAAGGTGAACACTACGATGCTCATAACACAACACAATGGTGTCCAATTTTACGGGAATACTCAAATTTATTTTCATCCCAATTTTTTTTTTTATCGAATACAGATTTCATTTCAGCCTTATAAATCGAAATTGTAACCGATTTAATCCAGACATAAAATATTGCAGCAGTGCTCTAATTCCGGAATGCTCCTACTTTACACCCCCCCCCCCCAAATAATGAGCGCGAAATTTCCAAAAATAAAACGCGGCAAAAATAATCAAGATTACAGTATCTTAACTTCTAAATATAAGGAACTATTGATTAGCCACCGAAGCATACGTTATGCTTCTTTTTTTAAAATTTTCTAAGCATTAAGTTTTTAACGTTATAAACTAGTACGTTTTAACAATTCACATTATTCCTAGTCATCAATATTGTTTCAAAGATCCGTCACCAATATGCCAAAACAACTACTATCAATTCATTTACTGATATAACTGATTCTATTAGTATGCAATTATTGTATTAAAAAACCTTTTCGTAAAATGTAATCCTGCTAACTAAATGCGATGCGCTATTCAAATATTCTCGTAATTTACATCCATCAGGCTTTTTGTTAAAAAAGGGTATAACAATTGTATTAACTATCATATTAAACAATTACAAAAGTTGATAGACAAAACGATCAGTAAAGTTGCCATACCTTGGACTTGTTAGATTTTTCAGTACTTCCCGACATTGCTCTACCAGTATTGTAATACAACGTTTTCAACCGGTAGGCAGCCAAGAATTTTGATTCCAAAATCAATGAAAATTATTGATATGATGAGGAAAAAATCAGGATGGTTTTGAATTAACACAATGAAAAAAATCTATACGCTTTACTTGAACGCTGAAGCGCTTTAGCAAAGTTTTTCTCCTAGCAGTGATTTTGTATTGCAAAACGGGCCGATATACAAGCACTGTTGACAATAATTATAAGGTTCACTCACTCGCTGAATGTGATATGTACAAAATCCATAACCCCAGGGGAAAGTTAAACAATGTTTTCCTTGCGGTTTGCATTGGTTGATTTGAGGATAACAAAATATAAGTGGACTTTTGTCCATTTAATTGAACGTCTACCAGATGATATTTCGCATTCCGCGCAAGCGCGGGAATTAACACTAATTCACATTAATATGCTAATTATTATATTAATGCACATTAACAATAATTTGCACATTAATTTGCTTAATATGCTGAACCATCTTTTTTTTCATTTTTGTAAGTACTATAGAACTGTAATTTAAAAAAATCAACTGCATGGCTGGATATTTTGAGGAGCGGACAGGGATGAACATCCAAACTGAAAATTTTATTTATTTTGTAGCAGTTGACTGGAAAATTACACTGCACGAAAAGTCGCGTTTAATATAATTTTATAGATTCGTTTACCAAATTATATTTCTTGTTTTTAATATAATTTGTGTATAACGTTATATTATATGCAAAATATAATGTCATTTACTTGATTGGATTTTATAATAAAGTATAATTAGATTTAATGCGATATACAACAAGAATAATGTAGTTTAATAGAAAAAATTATACGTTTCGTTTAAGAAAATTGACATTCATACGTAAATACATTTATACATAAAGTTTATTAATGTTTCTGGTATTCAGGAAATATATATGATAATTAATTTGTCATTAATATGTTATTTTATACAAAATAAAATGTTGTTTACGTACTCATTATTGCAAATACACAAAATCGTCTATATGTATCAAAGTATCTGATATTATGTTCTGATTTAATCATGGGAGGGGTTCGAGACGGTAAACACAAAACATCCTAATGATTATTTTTTCAGACACATATAAGTAGAATAGATACAATATACAAAAAAAGAATAATAAAGTTTAATAGAAAAAATATATAACTATGATAATTTTAGTTTGATCTTTATATGTAAATTTGCTTATACTTGAAGTTTAACTAAGTTTGATTTGCATTAAATATACGTGATAATTAATGTGCCATTAATACATCTTTCATTTAGAATAAAACATTGTTTATACACTAATACAAACAGACAAAATATTATAAAGCATCGAATATTATTATATGCTGCAGCTCTGAACTTACATGTACGTGGAAGGGGTTTGAGACGAAAAAAAACCCCCACTAAATTAATCACTTCAAAGAAATATTTGATTTGTAGTAAAAAAATAAACAACTCACAAAGCAAGTAAAAAAGATTCAGGATGAGAGAGAGAGAGAGAGAGAGAGAGAGAGAGAGAGAGAGAGTTTGTTTAACCTCTACGCGCATGCGAATCAAATTAAGCCAATCAAAATTCGAGAGAATTCTGAACCCGCCAAGCTGCGTTTGAGATAACATGTCGGATTCGAGATAAGTAGAGAAGTAGATCTATCAGAATTTAGTGCTCTTGGACTGATGAATCATCAGATTCGTACATCGACGAAATCTTTAGGAATACATCCATTGTCAAGTGCCGAAAGGGAAGAAAAAGTCACCACCATGTCAAGCAGGTAGAGCGCTCGTGAGAAACAAGATGGCGAAACAGTCCCACAACGTCACACACGGTCAGTCCTTTGCCTCAACTTCTGTTCTTACATGTAGCAGCACCTTGGAGAAAGGTTCGCCGGCCAGTAGTACCAGTTTTTTAATAGGTATGGTGGTGATTACGGTATCGATAAACAAGCGTCCCATTAACACATGCTCTTGTAATTTTATAGTTACTTCCCCTTGTGAACATGATTATTTCCCTTGTAAGAATTACAGTCAACTCGTAACCAAACTGATTTGTAATCAAATAGTCGGATAGTCCGAGTGAAAAATAACTTAAAATAACATGATTATGCCCAGTCATAACTTTTTAATATTGATATGCATTTAAATAAATATTGTCGGGTATGTCATATTATCAAATTACCATATATTATCTACCGGTATAAGTATTTGTACTCACAGATGCTTGGGGACGGGACCCCAACCCCCATATTCACCCCCTCCCCCCCCCCCCCCCCCCACACACATTCACAAGTTATTTTTTTACCATTTGACACCTTATGAAATTAAAGAGACCATCATTTCCAGCCGGTCAGTACTTTTTCAGTTATGAGCCCGTCCTATGATATCGCGGTAGTTATATTATTTTGTCAAAAAATCTATCGATACGAAAATATTTCCAGAAACTAATGTTTTGTGAGTTTATATACCTCAGTAATGTTTAACGTGTCTGTTTACAATGTCTAAAAATATTCCGACGTCAAATGTCAATTTCAGCGCGTGCTACTATAAGTAAACAGAAATACCGCAATACCATAGAACCAGCGATATGATAGAAACAAGTATAAATAATTTAAGGATTTCCTAGCGAGGTGTCAAATTTTACAATATGGTGTCTGCTGACATTGCAAAGTCTTTGCTTTTTATACCAGGGGTATATATTTTATTTCTACATAGCTTTTGCGTTAATTGCGTTTTTTAAATGTAGCATAAATCAACATATGTAGTTAAAAATAAATGATAAAAAAAACTCGAGAATGGAGAGGGGGGGGGGAGCAATGATTAAACACACAAGTTTCAAATTTAATCAATGTTGATTATAATTTGTCCCAAGTTATTGCTTCCATCACTTTTTGATGATTTTTTATAAAAATACACCTACACTCAAATAGAAGTACAGTTGAAATCGATGAAATGGAAAATATATCCAAGATATCTCCATTCATTTTTCACTCATAAAAGTTCAGAGGAAGGTAAATAAATTTCTTACGGAAATTTATAATAGGAAATGTCTACATCTTTTCACCATCTGGAAATCACTTGGAATATATACCTTGCACAATTTTTCAACGTTATCCAGGCTATTTCATGGCTGGTGCAATGAAAAATCCCCATAGACTATTTTGAGTTGTATATTGAGATCTGAAGGGGCAAAAGCCAAAGGGGTGTTTCAAAACAGATAATCTGAAGATATTTCATATCTATTTTGAGGATGAACATAATTTGAGCACATAGGTATTTATGATTATCAGAATATCAAGAAAAAGCGAAAGAAGAAAAAACTCGGGACAGAGTGTAGCTATTAACCAAGAATTGCTACCCATTATAGTCACAATCTGTGACCTATTGATTAAGAGTCGGCTTGGGTATACGAGTCGGTTTGGGTACGACTTGACTTGATTCCCCTTTGAGGACTAGAATAACTCTTCAATGCCTGTATTTTGATTTATTTTCACTATTTTGATGAATAGGACCAGCATCGTGGCCTCTTTTCAAGTTGAGAAAGATTGAGTTTCAGCAGGAAAAAATTTTGGAGGGGCAGAAGGAAATCATCGCTAAATACTCTCTGAAAGTAATCCATCGCAAAAGAAAGGAAATAAGAAAGTTAAAATATGTGTTCCCAGCGAAGTACATGTAAGTATATTTGATGTCAATAAAATATTGGTCTGATTTGCTATCTTTAACATATAACCGCAAAAAAATATAGGGATGGGACAATACACCAGTGCATCACAGTATATACTTTGACGATATTTGGATTGATACATTTACCATTAATACAGCGATACCGTAGCGAACTTTTTTTTTTATTTTCCAAAAATATCCGAGCTTCATATATCAGCTATTTTAAGTCCGTGCGCCTAATATGAAAGTACAAAAATGGCAGAAAACCTCGTAAAGTTGTCAAATCGAAGCTAAATCTGGAGTGTGGAAAACTTTCGGATTACTTGTTTATGAAAAGTAGTGAATACAAAACGAAAGTAATTTGTAAATTGTTCAAAGTTCATTTTAAATATAATGAAAGCACTTTGGACATGTGGTAATACATAGACAGATTCAATTAATTTTAAGCCCTTATTCATGTTTTCATTAAGTTGCAATGTATCGTGATATGTATCATATCGCATCTCATGTATCGTGATTTGTACCAAATCTGCTAAGTAAAGTATCGTCCCAGCCCTGAAAAAATTCATGACTGAATTGAAGCTGCAGATTTTTTTTTCAATGACTAATCTATTGTAGCTTTTTGTTTAAATGTTTTTTGAATTAGGTTTTGCTGGAATCTTGTTTGGGGGGGGGGGGGGGGCTAAGAACTAGTGGATTGTGTGGTATATTCTCTGACAAAAAACAGAAATTAAAACAGTAGGCTTCATCTGAACACAACATTTTACAAAGCTTTGGCCTTTGGCTAAAATAAATAAAAGAATTGGGTGATAAAGCCTTTCATTTTTGTTGTACACCTGATTTCCACACCTAAAACTCATGATGTTCTGTATACCTTACTGATTTTTTTTTTTGCATGTTTGAATGTAATATTGCTGAGACATAACATACATATATTTGATAAGCATAAATGTTGTGACTGGCTTGTATATTAATATATATTCAATCATTTGTACACATCTAAAATTTTTGTTAATTGTATTATACAGGCTTATACTGTAATGTACATGTGGAGCGTATTGAGAGGAGTTATCTCAATATCAGCAACTATATAATTGTATGGCCTTGGTATGATATTTTGTAAATGCATACTTTCAGATTGCTGTGCATGATGGATACTCCCATGGAATTACCCTAGGATTGTAGTGAAAAATGAAATCTGATGATGGAAACCAAATATTGAAGTAAAACTTTTTAAAGAATTAATAACTTAGACCACACCAATAAAAAATTTTGTTTGCAGGGTTCGACACTAACCTTAGTCCGTTAGTCACAGACTAATAGATTTTCATACGGATGAATAAAATTTCTGTCTAGTCTGTCCGGTCAAACTAATAAAAAGTTTTGCTTAAAAAATGTGTAAATTAACAATGTGTGATTGTCGACATTTTAATGGAAAACCCTGACTGTATTTTTATTATATAGCATATGATACATTGCAGTGATTATAGAGTTACCGAGCGAAAACAAAAGAGGTATTGCAGGATATTATGGGTGACTTGATTATTTCTTTGCCGTAAGGGGATGTCCGAGAAAATTAGTAGGTTACAAGCGCACGTGTTCACAACAACAGCTTCGAAAGGGTCGCTTATGTGTTTTAAAAAAATAAAGGTGAAACGAATCTCCTGCGAGTTGTTTAATTTAAATGAATTGTTTTACGTTAAATAATTTGTGATAAATTGCTTATTATTTTAAACAGATTTTTAAAGAACTTAGACAATGAAAAGAACAAGGTAGCTCATAGCCTGGATCTAATTTGCATAGATCTATTTATAACATCTGTAATGGCGGCATACACCTAGTACACAGAGATAGTGAATACGCAGCTCATTGCTATGTACTGCATAGCACAATACAACTAAACATGTGCAACACCTGTAAGAAAAACATTATAGTGTATATTATGCACCCCTTTCTTACAAATGCTATTTAAAAACTCCATACTATATATAAGGCAAATACGGTAATGCTTTTTTATTTATTTCTGACGGGCACATAAAATTGCCTGCGGACTAGTTAAAATGAACAGGCACTAGTCCGGCTGGACTAATGCATAAAACAGATAGTGTCGAACCCTGTGTTTGTCAGATCCCGCACTTTTGTATTTAAATAAAACTTTAGAAATAATATTATAATTTTTGTTGCAATGTTATATTTTAGATGCAATAAACAGATATTTCCTGTCTATGCAAGATAAAGGAAGGAGAGAGTCGATTCTTTCAAGAAAGGAATGGATCTGTATCAAAGGAAACAAGGGTATGCCCAATTATATGCACTGCATGTTTTGAGAGTCTAGACCATACATATGTTCAAATGTCCCCGTTTACAACTGCCAAAATCATGAACTTGTATTGAAGTTCTAATTTATGCTGTATTATATACAGTGACTGTTCCATGATTTAACTTACCTTTTGATATTAATAAGGAGTTTTGATGTATAAATCGCATTTGCAGATAAGGCAAGAATTAACAGAAATGTAAATACTTGTTATTATGCCCCCTTCAGACAAGGGAGGGAATACTACATTGCTGTTGTTGATCGGCCGGTCCACCAACAATTTCCTTTAACGCAGAGGTTGCTCCTATTGATATGAAATTTGACACACAGATTCATCATAATAATATTTTGGTCAAGTTTGATTTAGAGTCTAATTGAGCAATTTTTGACTTGGATATGGGAAAATCCCAATTATTTGCTTTTTCGTTCATTTCTTTGTATAGGTCTCCAAGGAAGAAGGGGACTAATAGAATCATTCATTATTACGAGTGTGGGATAGTGAAATTCCACCGAGGGGACAAGATTCACGGTCTAGGACGAGGCTTTGCCGAGTCCTAGACCGTGAATCTTTGCCCCGAGGTGGAATTTCACTATCCCACACGAGTATATAATGAATGATTATTTTTCTCGCATTATATTACCTTTAAAAAAAATGATGTTTGACAACTTTCTGTTATGACGTTCAAAAGATTACTTTCAGTTTATTCCTCCGCGTGCTTTAAATAGTGCAAGTCAAAATGAGAGCATACGACAGTTTTTTAATTAAAAATATGATAAATTGTAATTAATTAAGCAACACAATTACTTAATGGATAATCTCAATGCACCATTTTGCATTTCCCTACAGCAGACAACGTTTGTTTATGTTTTAAAACGGCGTAGTAATACACAGTGTAAGACAGAAAAATCTCACACTGCTGTCTCACACCGGACAAACCGATCTCACACTGGTGATAATGCGAGAAAATTGTGTTTCACAAATATCTCTTGTTTTTTGAAATATAAAGTCTCATAACTGCAATGGTGTGTGCAGACAAATTTTCATGATGCACAAACGCCTGTTACTCCTCTTTCAAAAAACAATGATTTAATGCTTAAATAAATTGTCTGAGGAGTTTAAAAGAGAAGCCTGAACATTTTACAATGTTGGCTTTTTAAAGACAATATGTGTGTATAAACATGTGTATTTATGTGTGTATATATGTTGTAGAAAATGGAAGTTATACTATAGACAGGCTGTCAGGCTGTATTTAAACAAAAGACCTCCTGGGATGAGGAGAAAAAGAAACAAGTAGAACCTGTATTTCTTGTCGAGTACTTGATGATGTCATCAGAATATGAAAATGATTGGGAAGATGACACAATATATGAAATCACATCTCTAAAGTGGTGCTCTGACGAATGTTTAATTGGACACCAAAAGTTCTGCTCTGAAATCCAAATGTTCAAAAAGGCAAAGTATAAGACGTATAAGGACCAACAAAGAATCATCTAGAGACAAACCAGAAAATATATCAAATGAACAGAAATGGGCCATTTGAGATTTTTAAAAGAGTTGCTACTGTCATGTATAATTAGCTCACCTGAGCTGAAAGTTATTATATGGTTTTACTGATATGCAAGCATTTTGACATATACATTGTTGATTGTATAAAATTGTTAACTCCGTCCCATGGGCAATTTTTGTTTCTCGCAAGAGGTTCATATTTTGATGTAGGTTTATTATCCATGTATAAAGAGTTGTTTAACACTTCTTGAGAACTGCAAAGCTCAATATGTGATATGACTGTAAAATCATTGCAAAAAAGCTTGATGTATTGTTGTAGTATGATGAACCTAAAAATATGCTGGGTATTTTTTTAAATACAGGATCTGATATTACTTGTTCAACTCATACTGTTATATAAAAGAATATTTATTGTGTATTTTTTTATTGTTGAATTTTTTTTATGCTGATCAATTACAGATTAAATTTGGCCATTGTGATTTTCAATTTTTGTCATATTGGCATGTAACCAAGTCATACTTTTTTTATCTCAATTTATTTACAAATATGTTTAAGTTTATTTCCAGTAATTAGTGCATACAGCTTTATAGCATAATAGAACTGAAGACAATAGGAAGTTATTTATTTTTAAAGGGAGCTCTGTTGGCAGTTAGTTGCAGATCTTGATACCCAAGTAAGAGAAAGGTGGCGTCTCTGACCGATCCTTTTGCTCTTGCTTGTGGGCGAGTGAGGCTTCCCTGTCAAAGGCTTGTATAAGTTTAAAATCGTAGATCAAATTATAAACTGAACACATATATGAGTGATATAAAGTGGTTATTTTAATGAATATTTTATCATTATTTGTTTCTTTTGTTCTAAGTAAAGAGTTAGAGACTAGATTTTTGATAATTTATTGAGTAAAGAGTAGTTTTTATGGACATCTAGGCAGTTATACCGGACTTTTTGTATGTATATCTTTCAGAGCTTGTTCGTGAAACTTGGGCGTAGACTAGAAAATTTACGGAAAAAATACAATTTTTATCTCAAGTTATTTTAATCTACATATTTATACAAGTTTCACTTATATAATTAATTAACTTAATTAGCTCTATAGTGAACAAAATTTGTTGTTAAAAATATACAGGAGACAATGCAAGAGTGTTTTGAAAGGGCTTTGCTGGCAGTAAGTTGCAGATCTTGATACCCAAGTAAGAGAAAGGTGGTGTCTCTGACCGATCCTTTTGCTCTTGCTTGTGGGCGAGTGAGGCTTCCCTGTCAGTTTCTTACAGATGCAAGAAATAAACAAGACTTGATAAGACATTTCTGAGTAAAATATTGGGGAAACTGTTTTCTTTTTATGATAAGTAAGATTGAGTTGAATATTTATAGTGTCATAACTATATTTTACATTCTGTACATGCATATGCCAGGTCTTATTTCAGACCTTAATAGGATAGACTAGAAGAATTTTTATTGCAAGTGAATTTTAAGCAGGAGACAATGAACAAGTATTTTGAAAGGGCTTTGCTGGCAGTAAGTTGCAGATCTTGATACCCAAGTAAGAGAAAGGTGGTGTCTCTGACCGATCCTTTTGCTCTTGCTTGTGGGCGAGTGAGGCTTCCCTGTCAGTTTCTTACAGATGCAAGAAATAAACAAGACTTGATAAGACATTTCTGAGTAAAATATTGGGGAAACTGTTTTCTTTTTATGATAAGTAAGATTGAGTTGAATTTTTTTTGTGTCAAAACTTTTTTAAATTTTGTACATGCATATGCTTGATCTTATTCCAGACCTTATTAGGATAGACTAGAAGTATTTTATTGAATTTCCATGATTAAAATTTACCATTTCGCCAAATTTTGATAATCAAATACGGTATTGTTTGCATTGGAAGTTTGTGTAAATTAAAATTACTTTATATATGTTCCAAAATGTTAACTGAATAGTCTGGTCATTAGAATATGTATTTTTCTTTTCTGTATAATAAATTTTCAATATTATAATGTAAAACCTAAGGAATTTTTTTTAAATCACATGAAGTGTTTAAAATTAGAGATTAGAGATGCACATTTACATCCTATTATTGAACAATTTGTTCATTCAATTTAGTATAATTTGGTATTTGTATGCATCATATATATAAATATATAGGGGTTTTCAACGCTATTCATATAATATGATTGTTAATATATATCTTCTCTGAAGTGGTTTTCATGGAAACTCTTATCTATTTGCAGTTATGAACTATAGAGTATGTATGTAGTATGTATGTTTCTATGAAAACATGCTATTTTCAAAATACATGTACTAGGAAAGAGAATTTGTGTGTTAATAAAGTAAATAAGCAAAAAAAATGATTACTTCAGTATTGTCAACTTTTCTTTATCCACATGCATTATATAGAAAAACTGACTTTGTCTTGTAATTTATGTTGTATATGAAAATACGCAAGTTAAAATAGAATTTATTTGCAGACCATGCAGCAATTTTTATGGCTCTGTTTCGGTTGTGTTTTTATTTCCTACTAGTCCATATAGATTCCATTATTTCCATTTAATGTGTATTAGCCTGCATTTGCTTAAGTCAAATGTGCATTTCACAATTCCAAATTTGGACATTTTACCTAAGTATTTTTTAAGAACTATATCAGAAATTGTAATGGCATCCATTCCATATGTATCTGATCATGACGTATATATTGTAATTTTCTAAATTGTGACTTTTATGCTTAAAACTTTGAAATGTTTTGCTCTGTAAGAATACATGTATTTTTTTTTTTTTTTTTTTTTTACATCTTTGAGACTTTAACATGCAATAAAATCGAATCTTAAGTGTACTTGTGTGATTTTAATTTTCAAAAATGATAGCAAAAACAATTTAAAAAAAACAACTTGATGTTTGAAGTTATGTAAAGATGTATGCGGTGGTATAATTATTTAATTAAACGAAAATAATAATGACTTAAAATATATACAATTCCAGTTTATATTGGCAGGTTTAATCAAAATATTATCGTCGCATAAACAAGAGGTATAATGTAAGTTGATAAAAGCGTTTATTTGAATGTTTTAGGAAGTTTAAGATATCCGTATATAATTTAATTTTTGACAGTTTTATAATGTAAAATGTAAATTAAACGAGAACAAATAATGAATTAAAATTCAACATTAAATTTTATTAACCAAACAAATTTAATATATCCATTAAACTTAATTTTTTTAGCATCTTTAATGAAAATTATACGTTTTATATACAAGAGGTATAATGTTAGTTTACGGAACACTTAAATCTGTACGTATGAGTAAGTTTACAATTTTTCCGACATTATTAAATTTGTTCTTTTACGGAATCCAGTAAACTCATATTAAATGCTAATTATTTTTAAACGTTTTCGGGCACACAATATGTAATACTACATACTTAAATTTTAAATAATCGTAACGTTTAAATTGCATTTAAGGTGAAATTAAACGCGACTTTTCGTGCAGTGTTACATATTTTTTTAAATTTTATTTAAGACCATGGATTGTGTTTATAGAGCATCGTATCTCTTTTCAAATTTGTTCATTAGTTCAAATTTCACTTTTAATTCTTTTTATCGTCACTCTAAATAAAAATTTCAGATACAAGACTAAATATCAACTACCCCCCCCCCCCCTGAAACTGATCAACCCAACCCCCCTCTCATTTATTCACATAGACGTAGAGTTATTACATGTAACTCAATTTGTTCATGGTTTACAAAACAATGTATATATAAGGTTTACTACCAATCTGTCAGGAATAAAAATTTAATAATTGTAATAATGTAATAATTATCTTAAACTAAAGTTGACATCCAAAGTATCTGCCAGATGATTAACTCGTCTTACATTTTCCGTCATGTTAAGTAGTCAACCCGGGGTGTTTTTTTGTGTTTTTTTTTTGTTTTGTTTTTTTTTTGGGGGGGGGGGTCCCCATTTTACTTATTGACTTTTTTTGTATTAACCAAAGGTATCTGCCAGCGATGCTAGATTACCTCCTCGTACAGTTTCCGCCATGACATTTAATAAGTCAACCTTGGTTACCACGTTCTGGAAAGCACATTCAAAAAAGGATTTGGCTCATTTTAATTTTTCAACATTTGTCAAACCCTCAATAAGTTCCCAGTAAATATACTCACTCATTCCGTAATCATTCAGTATTATTTTATTGCAAGATATATATTGGAGCAAACTCCCACTGACTTTGGATCCGTCAAAACGTGTTCAACACTTAACATTTTTGCTGTTTCGGGCTGGCTTATCGAAAACGAAAGTAGTTTTTTAATTCTTTTTACAACAATTACATGTACGTATCAGGTAAAATTCAGTTATAGTTTACAAACTTCAACTCACACGTGCTGAAATACCAAGGGTGTAAGCAGTTACTCTGGTGCAGGCTTTACGTAGTTTATTGGCAATGAAATGTCTTACAATGTAATTTATACATATCGATTCCTTTCAAAATTTTACGCAGTGTCTTGTATTTAGATAAAAAAAGAAGAAGAGGTGGGTAGGGGATACCAGGCACACAGCTTTCCAACACACTACCAAAACCAGGACGAAGAAATGATGGGGTGCAATTTATAGAATGCTAAGCTAAAATATTGTGGTCGATAGAGTGGACTTCAAACAATGCAACGTAAAACTCCGAGATTGTCCACACTTTTACAGAACATCACGGAATTAAACGAAGCATTTCTATCGGTGCAACCAAACCTAATAACCAAAAGGAATAAAAACCTCATCGTCTGTTCCGTGTAAATCCCCGCTATTGCTCTGAAAGATTTCAATAAATGATTAAAATGATGATTTTTTACTGAAAAATTACTAAATTTTTTCTTTAACATAAGACCCGTAATAAAAGTATTACTTCATCAAAAGATCGCAAACAAAAACCAGATTTAAATACCAGATGTTATGTGCTTTGATTACCGGATATATACAGTTCATTGAAATAATCAATGCTTTATAATCAGAAGAACTTGGCATTATTAGAAAAAACTACATATCTAGAATGTATCCTAATAACTTATAAAAGATGCCTGTCATCGTGTACAAATACACAGCAAGCTCCTAGAAACCAGGATATTTCGTATTGGATTTCTCTTATAGTATTGATAAGATACAAAGGTGACAAAAGGCTTCAAAGGAAACCAAACATCCACATGTCAGGCGCTACATTGTGTCCGCCTCTACCGATCTAGCAACACTGTTTACAGGGTCTACATCTATCATCTATATAGATTGATTTAACTAGTCAAATGTTGTAATATGTACACAAAACCGAAGTATCAACATTTCTCGAGATCTTTTTCTCCCATCTTTGACCATAACTACTAGAATTTTAACCATTAATTTAGTGCACATTGTCTCGCCTTAAAAACTTCAGATTTCACGAATTTGTAATCTGGAAAATTAAACCAAAAAAAGACTATGACGATAAAACGTATAGACCAATTTTTTTTTATTATTATGGATAGGTCCAAGGTGATTCATGGATCAAGTCCCGTTTTAAAGAAATACAATCTTTGTGCATCTAAAAGGAAAGTGTTGGCTCATCACTCCATTCACGTATCAAAGTATGTACATTTACCGTAACAATTTATATCCTTATCAGCCAAAAGGTTGAAGAATAGTGAATGGGGGTTTCCATTCAAAATAAGTAAACAGTTGCATTCGCAATTGGTTTTCCTTCCATTGATTAATAACCTAATACCAGATCTTGCAATAAGCCTAGGAACCTCATAAGGTCAGTAGGACATGGTCTAAATAACTGTGTATATTGCGTTCTTTGCAATTAATCTAAATCCTCTTATGGATATTCATTGTTGTATACCAAGAACCAAGATATATCCCCTTAAAATATAGTTGACCAACGTAGACGAATGGATGATATTGACAAGTAATTCGATCGGATGTTTCGACAAATATAAGTAGATATCGAGTCTAAGGGAGTCATTACGTAAAAGGCATGACACGATGCACACGAACGGCTTTATAACTTACAACAGATGAGGACAGAAACTAAACATCATTGACACAGTTGGAGTCTGACTTAATAAACTTCTTTGTATCAGAGATTTAAGTACGGGAAAGAAAACAAAAACAAAGCATCAACTGGACATGTAACGTACTGTACGTGTAATTTCTGGATAAAGAACGGTGATAAATAATCATGTCTGCAGTGTAATTCTGATGAGTTTTCAATGAATCAGATATTTTACCCCTGAAAAAATGAATTGTGCAACTAGCCAACTACTTGATCTAGCATTTAAGACAGTTTTATCAGTATGTACAAAGCAAAAGAAAATTGGATGGTAAGCATGAACTAAGAGTGTACAGAATTTTTTACAAAGACGGCCACCTGCATTGGATTGTGAACAACAGAACAATGGTAGCAAGTTTTAAGATGTTCAACAAATGCAAATAGCACCAAACTAATCAAATGATGAATAATGGCACTTGATCTCGAGATATGAATTCCAATTGGTGATGCAATTTTATTTAAGGAATAACGAACCATTCTTTGAGCATTATGAGGTGATCAAAGACGGTCGGGATGATCAAATCCAATAAAGTTCTAAGGGCTTTATGATAAATTTAAAATGATCACACCCGACTGTAATTCATCTCCTCATAAAATTCAAAGAATAATTCCTTATTACTTATATTTATATCATTTTTACCGATTGTACAATTAAAATAATACTTAAATAGTCATTAATGAAGTGCATTTGAGTGTACATTAAAAAAATGTTTTGTAGTGTTACATATGTCTCAAAGACAAAGACAATGAAAAAAAAATGTAATTATAATCTGTATTTAGAGAGTAAGTAAAAACCCAACAAAATAATTAATGTTGGTATAAACTCATAAAAGAACACTACACGACTTTTATTACAATCGACTGTGTATGATTAATAAAAACGCATTTTTTGTACAACTTAATATGTATAAATTTGTGATCTGACGACATACGGTGATTCAAACAACATAAACTGACCCACAACATGGAGACATCGATTTGACAATACACTAGCAAAGCACATTTGGGAAACTTGAACATGCATGTAGTCGGAGGCAGCCGTTTCTAAGTATTCAAAATATCAAAATATTTACATAATTTTATATGATCCTCTTATAAACGGAAGTTAATGTTTGTCTTCAATGAATGCAAAAAAAAGTATACAGTTCTGAGTCAAAAAATTAAGAGTTGCTATCTCACTAAATTTAAAGTTATCGAATATTTTTAAATTTCATTCTTTAGCCCTTTCAACAATTTAAAAAAAATCGTAAGTTGAAAACACGTATTTAACTTTTACTACCTCCAATTACAGAAGAGTTACATTACAACACTCACAGTGGGTGCAGCAGATTTAGGTGGGTTACGAGTACTAGATGGTGTGTCCGTGCCGGAGACACCGTTTTGGTGAGATTTGGTTACATTTGGTACTGAAGCGGAGCGCTGCTGCTTCTCCTGTTCAGTAGATGGTTTCGATCCCATGACACTGGTCAAGTGGTCGGATTGTTCATTTCATGTTCTGCAAATCTATAAAGAAAATACATAGAATTATAGACTTCCAATTATAATTGCATGGTATTAACTGTATCTTCAAAAAAGGTTCATAGAAACGCTTTAATATATATTTGCAAATGTATTGTGATGAGGTATACCGGGTACGTATCGTTGACCTCTATATCGTAATACCTTAATTAGGAATGAAATTGACAAGAAAATAAAGGTAACGATATTTCTATTTGTCGGTTAAGTGTGGAAAAACACCAATACGAAATTCATTGTTATCAATCGTCTGCAGGTTCTTCTACTAGACTGAAGAAGAAACCCGGGAGAGTTTCTTTTGTTTGCACAGGTAAATTTAATGATTCCAAAGTGCTGAAAATCTTCTAAACAAATCCCCAATTTTCCCATAGAAATTTACTTAAAGTAAACACGCGCCGGTGTGACAATTCAAATATACAAATTAAAATTCGATTTCTATTAAAAACCTTGACTGTTAAATGGATTTTCATAGTGTACCCATATAATATATTTGCCGATGTGAATTATATGCTTTGCCTATTCAGTTCAGAATTATTGATTATCATTTTAAAAGGTTACGCTATTAATTCCTAATATATTTAACACCTTTGGGTTCCTCATCCCATCGCTTTGAATCTTAGACAGGTGGTACCTCGTTTCCTGAAAATTGCCAAGAAAGTTTCGGTCAATTTTCGAAGGTTTCAGACGATGAATTTGATTTTGATTCTTTATCCATCAAGTACGTCCACATACAACACATGTTTTTTGGTATATTTTCATTTTCCTGCATGGCTCGCATATAGAAATGACAGTCGCAAGTTATAGCTTTATGCAGTAACAATCTATTTACAAATGTATCATAATTATGCAACGGCTTCCCACCCCACCCCCACTTGTTCATCATCATTAATTTAGCTATATTCTCACGTACCAATAAATTGGATACTTCTATAACCTTTACAGAGGGCTCTTAAACATCTCTAGAAATGCTGACAAGTATACATGCAATATCAAATTGGAGTTATATAGCTATAAATTGCGGGTTATTTCATTATTTCAACTGGTGTGTGACAGGTTTTGGAAATATAAGATATATCCCTCGCTAATATTCCAGGAGTTAATTCTACTTTTGTATACTTTTCGGCAATGAGATGAAACATTCAGAATCAAATAATCTTAAGAAGAAACATAAATCGAGAGGTAAAATGTTTGGGTGGTGGTTTACATGGAGTCTGTGAGTGTTACATAATCTGGTGTAATATGGAATAAAGTGACGTAACTCAGTGTGTGTCGTCTGCTCTGTCGAGTCATGGCCTTTAGAAAAAGACGTTGATAAGCTGTATGCCTATTTTGAAACTTCTATTTTAATATTGAAAATTTTAAAAAGACTGCCTTGTCATGTGCCTATTGTGTATATTTCTTTGCTTCTATTGAAATTTTTAACCATTGTCTCGTCATTTTTTGGAAATATATGTATAAAATTCTTTAATCTATTTTTTTAACTTAAAAAAATGTAGTTTTATCAATAAAAACGTGAATCTATTGATGGAGTAAATCACCATCATGAAAAGGCTGATTATGGTATACATTCAAACATAATGAATCCAGCTGCATTATTGCCTTCAATTTCTTATGCAAGAGACTTGTTCAAAATCGAAAAGAAATGGTTGCAACCTCCAGCGCCTATGAATGACACTTACTTGTACATAATTCTTTTACATGGAGTCTGTGAGTGTTACATAATCTTGTGTAATTTGGAATAACGTGACGTAACTCAGTGTGTGTCGTCTGCTCTGTCGAGTCATGGCCTTTAGAAAAAGACGTTGATAAGCTGTATGCCTACTTTGAAACTTCTATTCTAATATTGAAAATTTTAAAAAGACTGCCTTGTCATGTGCCTATTGTGTATATTTCTTTGCTTATATTGAAATTTTTAACCATCGTCTCGTCATTTTTTTGGAAATATATGTATAAAATTCTTTAATCTATTTTTGTAACTTAAAAAAATGTAGTTTTATCAATAAAAACGTGAATCTATTGATGGAGTAAATCACCATCATGAAAAGGCTGATTATGGTATACATTCAAACATAATGAATCCAGCTGCATTATTGCCTTCAATTTCTTATGCAAGAGACTTGTTCAAAATCGAAAAGAAATGGTTGCATCCTCCAGCGCCTATGAATGACACTTACTTGTACATAATTCTTTTGTAACCAGTCACTGAATTGAGAAGACAAATCTAGAATGTGAAAGTATTAAGCAATTTTAAGAACACCTGTACCGAGAAAATTTGATTCTTTATCACCCGAGTGAGATTGTTGATGAAGTTTTTCATGCTTTTGTAGTTTTGAAAGAATTCATTTTTCCCATAAATCATGACTTCAATGCTTGATTTGTCCAAGAAATTTTTTATATAATGATGCAAGTTGAAATTCACGCCCCCGTAAAGTATATTGCCTCTGAATCAGTAATTTGTTCGGGTTTTTCCAGAATCACAGGAAACTAATGAGCTGAAGTTGAACATACACCATTAGTTCCGCCGATATTTTTAAATTGCAATTTTATATTTTTTTTACTTTTAATGATGATTAAGATCCATTACGATAAACATTACTGAACATCACATTAAAACTACTTGAGATCTACGACAGGATTATAATAAAATCTAATCAACTTTACCAACCAAAAATCAAATAGATTGTGACCTTGACCTTTGATATTATAGCACATACATGTATATTGAATATTTCACTTTCTCCACAATCCATTAATATTGATTTGATTTATCTCGGTAGTTTAAATTTGAAGTGATGGGAATATTTGTTTGCCAAGTGGATGGCGTAACTTTTGATACCAACTTCTCATATTGCACAGACTTCGATTTTATTCGAAATTCTAGGCAATCTCGATCACGATAAATTTTCAATGAATTCAAATCCAATATATTGGTTGACTTGATGTTTGAATTCAGGGACTTGAACACGATTTAAGCTTAATGTTTTTACATTTTATTTTTTCATTTTCTGTTGTCTAGAACGGCTAACTCGAGGAATTCTAATCCTTGACCAAATTTTCAAGTAACCAGAGAGACGAAAAATGTTTAGATGTCATTGGTCAAGTAACAAGCGAGATTACCAAATCTTGGTAAATTGGTCAAGGAAGACGGCCAAATTTTCAAATGGCGTCAGTCATGATATAAGCAAGATGGCCAAATATTAGATGCCATTAGCCAGGTATCAAGTGATATACAGAGTTCGGAAGTCTTTGTTTTGTACATATACATGTAGCTTGAGTCTTGCTTTTGTTTACATTAAATTTTGAGCTACTCAAGTTTATGTCCATTTGATAGTCACATAATGATTCGTATACTTTTGTCATCTGTCTAGGATGCAAGATGATTTTTTAACTTTTGTCCTTGTTTTCAACTCGGTGTTATTGTGTATATATTCCCCATGCACCTGACGTTATTGATATTGTTCTCAGTATCAAAAATATTTACCCCTACCTATTAATACTTACATTATTACGTAGGGGATATATTCTTTCAATATGATAAAACTATATATAGAGCATCAGATGTCTGCATGTGATATTTTCCTTGAATTATTTTCAAATTCGTGTGTTGAATCAGTATGCATCGACAAAGTTGACGTTGATATGTGTGTGTAAGGGGGGGGGGGGGGGGGTGAGGGGTTAATGAACGGGTTTTGTCAGCTTTTAAATGCCATACACGTACAATCAATCAATCATATGTTGCAGTCATGTCTAATAATACCCAGCCTGTCTTTTGAGAAAAAAATTCATTAAAGTTACATTCTGCTGACAAAGGTCCGTCAGATCACTTAACTAAATACTTCTGATAACGGTTTACTCTAGCGAAGTCTTGGAAAATGAAGTGAAATGGTGCCATCGAACTAAAATCCACAAAGGATACATAAAGGTGAACGGATACCTTCGCTGTGTGTTAGTTACCTATACGTTTACATACCAGTGCATCTCTGGGGTGTAATGATTGTATTAATATTCAGTTCACGAATCTTATCAGGCTTCAATACGCTCCTGCTAGTGAATTTACAAGTGACGAGAGGGGTTTTTTTGGTCAACATTTAATGGCATTGCTATAAGCGATTCATATTTTACCTTGATAGATAGTGTACATTCTCAGAGATTTATCCTACTTTGAAAAAAAATATGCTGCGTATTTGAACATCTGATTTTACTTAAAACTTTCAAAAGCATGAACATATTCATGCAAATACCAGTAAAGCCCTTGGCTCAAAAAACCATTACCATTTTTAGCGATTGCCAGTTTGCAATGCTCGTTTTCTTCTGTAACTTAATTTGCCACATGTTTATAAATACCTGGGTTTTGGGGGCAAATTAATTTCCAAATAATGCACAGAATGTTTTCCTCCAACTTTCCTCCCTTCCAGAATTAGCGACAGTATAAAGCTTCGGACAGCTAAATTATGTAGACGTCTTATCAACAACTTCTAAGCTTAACAATAGTTTAATGACTGGATTGTGCTTGACCCTGCCACATGGTTAATCTTATGTATGGGGGGGGGGGAGGGGTTAATGAACGGGTTTTGTCAGCTTTTAAATGCCATACACGTACAATCAATCAATCATATGTTGCAGTCATGTCTAATAATACCCAGCCTGTCTTTTGAGAAAAAAATTCATTAAAGTTACATTCTGCTGACAAAGGTCCGTCAGATCACTTAACTAAATACTTCTGATAACGGTTTACTCTAGCGAAGTCTTGGAAAATGAAGTGAAATGGTGCCATCGAACTAAAATCCACAAAGGATACATAAAGGTGAACGGATACCTTCGCTGTGTGTTAGTTACCTATACGTTTACATACCAGTGCATCTCTGGGGTGTAATGATTGTATTAATATTCAGTTCACGAATCTTATCAGGCCTGCTAGTGAATTTACAAGTGACGAGAGGGGTTTTTTTGGTCAACATTTAATGGCATTGCTATAAGCGATTCATATTTTACCTTGATAGATAGTGTACATTCTCAGAGATTTATCCTACTTTGAAAAAAAATATGCTGCGTATTTGAACATCTGATTTTACTTAAAACTTTCAAAAGCATGAACATATTCATGCAAATACCAGTAAAGCCCTTGGCTCAAAAAACCATTACCATTTTTAGCGATTGCCAGTTTGCAATGCTCGTTTTCTTCTGTAACTTAATTTGCCACATGTTTATAAATACCTGGGTTTTGGGGGCAAATTAATTTCCAATAATGCACAGAATGTTTTCCTCCAACTTTCCTCCCTTCCAGAATTAGCGACAGTATAAAACTTCGGACAGCTAAATTATGTAAACGTCTTATCAACAACTTCTAAGCTTAACAATAGTTTAATGACTGGATTGTGCTTGAACCTGCCACATGGTTAATCTTATGTATGGGGGGGGGGGGGGGTTAATGAACGGGTTTTGTCAGCTTTTAAATGACATACACGTACAATCAATCAATCATATGTTGCAGTCATGTCTAATAATACCCAGCCTGTCTTTTGAGAAAAAAATTCATTAAAGTTACATTCTGTTGACAAAGGTCCGTCAGATCACTTAACTAAATACTTCTGATAACGGTTTACTCTAGCGAAGTCTTGGAAAATGAAGTGAAATGGTGCCATCGAACTAAAATCCACAAAGGATACATAAAGGTGAACGGATACCTTCGCTGTGTGTTAGTTACCTATACGTTTACATACCAGTGCATCTCTGGGGTGTAATGATTGTATTAATATTCAGTTCACGAATCTTATCAGGCTTCAATACGCTCCTGCTAGTGAATTTACAAGTGACGAGAGGGTTTTTTTTGGTCAACATTTAATGGCATTGCTATAAGCGATTCATATTTTACCTTGATAGATAGTGTACATTCTCAGAGATTTATCCTACTTTGAAAAAAAAATTTGAAAATCTGATTTTACTTAAAACTTTCAAAAGCATGAACATATTCATGCAAATACCAGTAAAGCCCTTGGCTCAAAAAACCATTACCATTTTTAGCGATTGCCAGTTTGCAATGCTCGTTTTCTTCTGTAACTTAATTTGCCACATGTTTATAAATACCTGGGTTTTGGGGGCAAATTAATTTCCAATAATGCACAGAATGTTTTCCTCCAACTTTCCTCCCTTCCAGAATTAGCGACAGTATAAAACTTCGGACAGCTAAATTATGTAGACGTCTTATCAACAACTTCTAAGCTTAACAATAGTTAAATGACTGGATTGTGCTTAAACCTGCCACATGATTAATCTTATGTACACGACGTTTTATCGATCCCAAAAAATTTAAATACCCTATACCCACATCGGAGCTTCCGGGTAATGTTTGTTTTTGTGGTCGTCAAAATAATTTAAGAAAATTAGTTAAAATGTGTTTTACGGTCTTTCACTTTTAACATGGTTCATGTCAAGTTTCCGTCATTTTGAAACTTTGATATCCGGTTTTATATTATAATTAGACTGGAACTATATAAAAACTGAACTACGGAGATGCCAATAAAAAAACTTTAAACGCAAAATATCTCTAAAATGTTTTGGTTTTCTTTAGGAAAATGCATACTGGTACGAAAATATATTTTGATGAACAAAAATATATTAGTTAAAGAAAGAATCTTTTACTCCAACTCGCTTGAATTTTTTGGTGCTAATCATTAGAAATAAATGCAAAATAATCAAATATCCACAGTAGTTATGGTTGGGGGGGGGGGGGGGGGCTTAATATTTGATAATTGAATCAATTATCACTCTCAGCTAAATATATGTATAGCAAACGTGTTTTTATTGAAAAATAAAAATTTCCAATCATATGGCTTCGTACATGTACAAGTAATAACTTACGGCAGATTAAAATCTCTATATGGTTTCTGTTGCACATACATGTGTATGCATTATAAAATGTATTTTGTCCTAAATAAAGACAAGGACCTCTTTGTTATTACTTATCATGAAACACATCCAAGCTTAACGCAATGTCGTAAATTTTTGCCGACCAATAGAGAGGGGGGGGGGGGGGAGTCATTGTACTTCAACAAACATAAACTTATTTTAATGCATCCATCGTTTATAGTGAAAACAACTGTGGTCATTAAACCTGATTTTACTACATTTTAAAGAAGAAGCAGACATTTTTATAGACAATAACATTCGACTTTAATAGGTTAATGGTTTTCTTCTGGTTTATGTGATATTTTTATTGCTCATTTATTTCCCTTTTTTTGTGCTAAAATGTAGGCTAATGGGCGGAATCTGTTTGTTTTTTATTTTGATATTATATAAACTGTAATAATTTTCTTCTATATTCGACTAATACCACCGACCCGTTGATTTAAGCAGTCAACACCAGCGACATTTTTATTTCGATGTAAAATCAAAATATTAGGCTCGACTTCTATTCAAAGATGTTTTGTAAACAATACGGCGGGGTATTTTATGTTACAGTATTTTGAAATGATTCCGTGGCGTCGGTCAGTTATATCACAATAGAGCGATAATTGGTTTTAACTGTTCGCTGCTGTTATAAATTTGAAGGGGGTATTTTCCGTAAGTCGGACTGTCTTACAATTTAAAATCTTTAAGTTGGTAGCAATCAAAATGAATCAAATAAAAAGGACTAGTTTTCTTCCCTGCAGGCAAAATGACGTCATTACTATATTTGTTTATGTTGAAACATTATGATGTTAATTAAGATACGGAAAATTGAAAGACGTCATTTTAAAAGAAGTCTTAATGTGGTATGGGATTCCCTATTTTTTGTGACGTGAAATTTATCGAAATAAACAATAAGACCAAGTATAGTTATATAAATAGTTTCTTTCCCATAACTAGCATATAGCAGGGTAGTGTAGTGGGCCAGAGGGATCACTAAAAATATGTAAGTCACGAGTTCAAATCCCGCTAGGGATTTTAAAAATTTTTCTCTTTCAAATATTTTTAAAACGTATTTTTTTTCGGTGAAAATTTGTAATATTTTGAAAAATCCAAATCGATGAAAGTATTTAAATTATAATGTACTTTAATCCACATTAATATCGATCAAAATCCCATACCACCCTAAAATCATTGTAAACCAATACATCATATATATAAACTTATTTATTAAGGAGACACAAAGCATGGTTTAACAGACTATGATTTAAGTGTCCTCTCCCTTGCCCGGGGGGGGGGGGGGAGGGGGTGAACTTACAGCCTTTCTTGAGTCAAATTTCAAAATGGTTCGCTGAAGAAAGTGTATTTGACATTTAATACACATTGATAATTTACACAGGCATGTGTTTCTCCAATGAAAGTATACCGTACCCCATAGTAAATGATAGTCCTGTTTGGGAATACTTTTTTTTTTAAATCCAAAACAAATGCCCGTAGCTTTACGGTAAAAAACGTCCATTTTTCCTGTAGATGAATCAACTAATAAACATATTTTGACATGCATTCTATATTTAGAGGTCGCGTCATCTAGCTAAGTACTAGTATATTACAACTGTTAAAAAAGGGGAAATAGTTTTACAGTGAAGTCAAATAAAATAAATAATACATATTCTTAAAAGCAGATTTCTTTTACTCACAAGAAATCGTGACAAATTTTTGTAATGGACTTTTTCTTCATTCCATTTAGAGATAACTTTTATTTCAATGATCACGTGACCTGGTGTACACATTGTTTTGACATGAGTTCTCCTATGTAGACTTCTAATTAAAACCAGCCCATACCCCGACAACATACTCCAGTCTTTGTCCGGTACTATTAGTTCTGTAGACTCAAAATTACATAAGTTAACGTATTTTTAAAGGTGAATTGGTAAAAACGAGGAATTTACTTTTCTTTGACGTTAGATATTTGTATATCAAGTTCATATATTCGTAGATGTCGCAATGGCATTTGCACGACATGAATTTTGATTGTCTGGAATTTTTTAAGACATCGAAAACCAAAGAGTATAAGCCAAAGCATTTCTTCAAACGCTAACGCGACGCGTATGAGACGTCACTGACGGAGTTGTAAAAAAAACTTTTTTTCAACGTCATTTTCATGTGTCCCATTTAGGAATTCCATTTGATCAATAGACACATGCAAGTATGCCTACTTATCTTTAAACCCTTTGTTGGGTAATGTTTAAAATAAATTAAAAAAAGAACTGGTGGTTAGAAAATCTTAAGGGTAAACAAAAGACTTTTAACAAAAGAAATAACTGGCAAATATGTTTTTAAGTTACACGACACCGTTTGTATAACTTATTAACTCTATGTGTAACTCGTTTGGTGGTTGACATGGTAGAATCCGAATTCAATTTCACTCAAAGCATTGTTTTTTAATTTTTGAGACGGGGCGTGTCTTTGAATTTTTATACAGTTTGATCGTTATAAGCTAAGGTCCTATTGTCCTTGACTGTAGAATTTTTTCAATACATCTTGTCATTTGTTTCTTGTCAGTGTGTTACGGTGAATAAAGAACTACTGTCTACTTAATCAGGCTTTAAATGCCTGTTAAGGGCCATCAGCTCGTGCAACTGATTGCATTTTAGCGTATATTATTGATTTATTTAATGGACACATCATTGTTCACTTTGTCTGTTGATCAATTTTATAGTTCATTTGCAAGAGCATGAAAATTGACGAGATTACAACGTGTAAAAACACCCCTTGTTCTTTTTAAAATAGTTTGCACATACCGATGTAATAACTAAAAAGTTGTTCAGCTGTTTGATATGTCACATATTTAACAAAATCAACTACGGGGAAACAACCACGTAGCATTTTGGGAATTAGCTATAAAATGCATAAATCTTAGAAAAATATTACTACTGTTTTCTTGCCAGCACCATTCGGAGACTGAGATGAACTCACGTATAACACTGATCCAAAACTTGTTTACCTGTCCAAGTAACTTTAAGCAAAACTTACCTCTGATTGTGAAGATTCCGAGGAGGTATCTAGACTCTATATTAATATTAAAACATGTTAAATCCCCGGACACTAGAAAAGAAGTTTTCTCTTTTTTAACCGATTGACGCAGGTAATAGCGTTTGAACAGGTATCGGGGTCACGTGACAATATCAAACAAACCTTGTTTTATCGGGTTCCTGCAATGGTTCGCTGGCCATTGTTATTGGAACCGTCGAAGGGCGCTGAGCTCAATGAAACACAATCACCGTAAATATCTAACTCAACAGAATATTTTAAAAGGCCTTCACGATTAGTTCCTTTTCTTTACTAAAGAAGCATCCACGGTGGTTTTTAATTGAAAAGATTTTCTTACCTAATTTAATGCGTTGTTTTTAAATTTGAATTCCTTTTACACACTGTTTGAAGAAAAATTCAAACCATGAATTGGTTTGTTGACTTTAACTGTATTCTTTGGAAACGATCCTTTGTAAATAATAGCGATATGGAGAATGACATCTGCAGCAGCTATATATAGTATTTCCAATGCCCTATTAGATATCGCAATATATTGGCACCACCATGTAAAGGTAACTTTTGAGATTTGGCGGTTAGAACAGTGAACTGGGAGCTCTGCTATTGGAAGTGACCATGAAATAACAGTTCTGAAATGAAATGGCAGTATGTCCGTCTGAAATGTTCTGAAAATGAAATGGCAGAATGTCCGTCTTGATATCTGTTTGCGAACTAATACACGTACATAAACTGTACAAAATGCATGGCTGCTCCAATGCCACCCAGATTGACAGCTGTTTTACGTCGAGTTGACCATCTTTTAGATACACCATGGAAGAACGTGTTGTCGACAGCTATAGTGTGTGTATCATGTGGTCTACAGCTATAGTATGTATATCATGTGGTCTACAGCTATAGTATGTATA
This sequence comes from Magallana gigas, assembly GCF_963853765.1. Taxonomy (NCBI): domain Eukaryota; kingdom Metazoa; phylum Mollusca; class Bivalvia; order Ostreida; family Ostreidae; genus Magallana; species Magallana gigas. The sequence goes on from NC_088859.1 coordinate 34,427,898, forward strand.
TCATGTGGTCTACAGCTATAGTGTGTGTAACATGTGGTCTACAGCTATAGTATGTGTATCATGTGGTCTACAGCTATAGTATGTGTATCATGCGGTCTTTAGCTATAGTGTGTGAAACATGTGGTCTACAGCTATAGTATGTGTATCATGTGGTCTTCAGCTATAGTGTGTGTAACATGTGGTCTACAGCTATAGTATGTGTATCATGTGGTCTTCAGCTATAGTATGTGTATCATGTGGTCTACAGCTATAGTATGTGTAACATGTAGTGTACAGCTATAGTATGTATATCATGTGGTCTTCAGCTATAATATGTGTATCATGTGGTCTACAGCTATAGTATGTGTAACATGTGGTCTACAGCTATAGCGTGTGTAACATGTAGTCTACAGCTATAGTATGTATATCATGTGGTCTACAGCTATAGTGTGTGTATCATATGGTCTACAGCTATAGTATGTGTAACATGTGGTCTACAGCTATAGTATATATATCATGTGGTCTACAGCTATAGTATGTGTAACATGTGGTCTACAGCTATAGTATGTGAAACATGTGGTCTAAATCTATAGTGTGTGTATTATGTGTGGTCTACAGCTATAGTATGTGTAACATGTGGTCTACAGCTATAGTATGTGTATCATGTGGTCTTCAGCTATAGTGTGTGTAACATGTGGTCTACAGCTATAGTATGTGTATCATGTGGTCTTCAGCTATAGTATGTGTATCATGTGGTCTACAGCTATAGTATGTGTAACATGTAGTGTACAGCTATAGTATGTATATCATGTGGTCTTCAGCTATAATATGTGTATCATGTGGTCTACAGCTATAGTATGTGTAACATGTGGTCTACAGCTATAGCGTGTGTAACATGTAGTCTACAGCTGTAGTATGTATATCATGTGGTCTACAGCTATAGTGTGTGTATCATGTGGTCTACAGCTATAGTATGTGTAACATGTGGTCTACAGCTATAGTATATATATCATGTGGTCTACAGCTATAGTATGTGTAACATGTGGTCTACAGCTATAGTATGTGAAACATGTGGTCTAAATCTATAGTGTGTGTATTATGTGTGGTCTAAGCTATAGTATGTGTAACATGTGGTCTACAGCTATAGTATGTGTAACATGTGGTCTACAGCTATAGTATGTGTATCATGTGGTCTACAGCTTTAGTATATATATCATGTGGTCTACAGCCATAGTATGTATATCATGTGGTCTACAGCTATAGTATGTATATCATGTGGTCTACAGCTATAGTATGTGTATCATGTGGTCTACAGCTATAGTATGTCTAACGTGTGGTCTACAGCTATAGTATGTCTAACATGTGGTCTACAGCTATAGTGTGTATATCATGTGGTCTACAGCTATAGTATACATGTGTCTGGGTAGCCTTTGTTACACCCAACTACCCAGGTCCTATCTCTCCCGAACTTACCTATTAACCATATTAACAATGACGTTAGCGTTAGTTGGGCCAAAGTGTGATGATGCAGTCATACACAAGATACAGAGGCAACAAGAAAACCAATTCAAACATCTAAAATAAACCAAAAATAATTGTTAGTGTGGCAGCCATTTATTTTGATTTATACCATTTTCCCTATTTTTTAAAATTTCTTTAATGATTTCTTTTGTGAAGTGAAGAAATCAAAGCTAAGTGCTGAAAGTGCTAGGAGGACAAGAACGGGGAAGATGTCCAGAATATGACCAAAGCTAGTGCTCGATGCAATTGTCCTATTGGTGGGCAATCTTCAAATAAGAATGAGTACCTTTGGCATACTGTGCAAACGCATAATTTGCAAGAGCAACTTAGATATCATGTTTTTAGAACGGTCTGTTAATGTGGATTAGGTGGTTATCGTTATGTAATTTTGATATCATTTTCTTGGTTGCACAAAATTGCATCCAAGAACTTACATTTAGGGGAAAATATGCTTTGTGTTTTTAATGGTGTAACAGGGACGTGTTTTCTTTCTAGCAGTCATAGCTCGGTAAAACACATCAAGTTTATTTGCTTTTTCGCGGAATTAAAATTTAAAAAATTATGCAAAATGGACTTCGAGGCATTTGCTAGATAGAGAATAATGACTCTTCTGTAGTATGTTGTTGTGTATAGTATTAGATTAAATAAAGTTTAGCTCCATATTAAAAAAAATATATAATATTAATTCAATTATATAAAAAAGGAGGTTTTCGTGGGCGCCTATATACTGTCTTAGAAGTTGTTGGTTTATTTTGCGTTTGTCGGAAAAGCACAAAAAGTGGCATTGGTTGGTTCAAAGATATTCAGTCACGGAATAATAGTAATCGTTACACAGATGGCTTGAATGGTAACATCCGGGACCTAACAGTAATTATTCTAACAACCGTATAAACGGTTTCTTATCGAGATAACTCTATATCTCTTAATTCCTGATAAGGTCATAACGATAAGCAATGGCTGGACATTCTGTGAAAAGTCCTCTAAATGTGTGTACAAGATCTAGACTGGTACGATGTCGGCAGTCTTAAAACAACTATTTTCCAAGTACCTGATCATAACTAACACAGTGACCAGTGGGACCCTTTTAGGACTTGGTGACGTCATCACACAGGGTCTGGAGGCTGAGTATGCGTCCAGGGCGGGAAATGTGGCTCATCAATTTGACATCCATAGAACAGGTATTTGTACACGTGCTTCAGTTATTGTTGTTTAAGGGTATTTGAAATTTAAGGGTCAAGGCCAGTGGAAGAGATTATTTGACTCTGCATCCTTGCAAAGTGGATTGACCTTGATGCCATAAATTCAAGTATAACGTTTTCTTGTTAATATATACAAACTAAGACCTTTATTGGAAGACAAAGTAAAACTTTTTAACTTTTGTTCCGCCTGGTGTTTTTTTTCCTTTGTTGATATTTTGTACTTGTATTTGAGTTTTTCTGGTAAACCAGTGAACTCTTTAAAGGAAACTGAAGTATATAAGTGCCCTTGAAAACTGATTCTCGGTAAAAATTGTAGCTCAAAATTTATATAAACCGTTTGAAATCTACCATATACCAATGGACTCTGGAAACATTAATAGATATACATATATATTAAATTCATTCTTCTGAGCTTTTATTTCCTTTGTAAGGTAGGATGATTCTGATGGGTTTGATGATTGGGCCATTTGGTCACTTTTGGTACACCAAACTGGCCGACAAACTGGTCCTCGGAACCGGACCAAAGGTAGTGCTCAAGAAGATTGGCGTGGATCAAATAATTTTTACCCCTTTCATCACTTGCTTATTTTTTGGAGGTAAGAAAATAGTGGATTACTTTTATGTAATTTAGATTAATAAAGAATAAAAATATCCTAAATAAAATTACTAAAAGTACCAATTAGGATTAATTCTGTAAATTTTTTCATTACATGTAGATGTGTTTAAATAGATATATTTGTTTAAAAAAAAAACAACATTAAATACAACAAACATGTAGTAAAAAAAATTATTAAGGGAGCGCAGTTATTTCAGTGTTTTCTATTAAAATTTCTGTTGCATAACTTAACATTAAGTTAACCCCCTACCAAGGCTATCGATTTCGATGTCCCGAGTAACAGTCTGAAGTATTCAATGTCTCTGCTATGATCTTTAATTTATTGCACATGTGATGTGCAGGCGTGCAGTTTTAGTGTCTAAACTCTCTCTCTCTCTCTCTCTCTCTCTCTCTCTCTCTCTCTCTCTCTCTCTCTCTTACAAAGATATTTCATTTATATATAAGGAAACCAACTCTAACTCTTCTTCCTAAGTTGCCCAGAAGATATGTATACAGTATATTAAAGACTATCCTTCTAAGATAATAACTGGTTCTCAAAGAGAAAATTGGTTGTAGAACCAAGGAGATATATGTGCAAGATAAATTGATCCGACTTGTATCAATGCACGAGTAACACACTGTTTATAGTAGATGTGCAAAAAGCGTTGGAAACGTGCAAAAAAAATTTAAAGCTTAATTGAATCAAAATCTTTGAGTGTAGATAAATCAATCGAAACACAAGTCTAATTATACACAATCCCTTCATACTGGCAGTTTTAAAACATCATAAAAGAATTGTTTCAAGCATATCCATCTTTGTAAGCGTATGAGTTGATCATTAGTAATTAAAAGTTGTAGCTTCAAAGATCAGGCATCACAGAAGATAGTAAAAAAAATCAATTCCTGCAATCAACTGCACTCAGGTGTACTTAACCACGCCGATGTTTATGATTTCAGGAATGGGTCTTCTTGAGGGGAAAGATTTCAATGGTGCCTTTAACGAAATCAGGACCAACTTCCTAACAGTATATTCAGTAAGGGATTTTGCATTCCAGTCCATTTTTTCACAACGTCAATTATATGCATATACATGTACTTAAACAATATTAATTATTAATTCACTCGTGTTAAATAGATCAAGCTTTTTTTAAATTTTAGCTTAATGGTTGGATAATTTTAGTTAATAATTTATCAACTTTCTATATGACTCGTTTTAATGTGTTGCCATGATGGAGATCCATAGATAACCTATGTTTAACCTTGATATTACAGGTAGACTGTTGTGTGTGGCCCCCAGCACAGTACATCAACTTTCATTTCATTCCGGCCAGATTTCGGAGCATCTATGTCTCCTCTATCACACTTTGCTGGAACACTTTCCTGTCGTATATGAAACATAGGGTACATACATTCAGCTTGAATATAGAAACTGCACCTCAATCAAGTCTTAAGAAAATTTTAGATAACTTATGTGATTATGCTAACGAATTTGCTTCTTTTGCAGGGTATGACAGCCGAGTAAAATTAAACAGACTTGCAGACTCCATCACAGATTATGGGGAAAATTGTGAATCAATCAATGCTGTTGGCGCGATCTCTATTCAAAATACTCTGTTATGTCATAATTTGAGTGTTAATGCATTTTTTTATTAAATATTTTGAAATTTGGTGCAACTATTAATTGTCAAACAGAGCAAGGTTTCATTCCAAGGCACGTCCTAGAGCCCCAGTTGTTGTAGTTTCGCATTGATTGGTATTCACTAATTGCAGTATAGCTTTAAAAGTCGAACGTGGTTTGCATCCGGCAAGTGGCTTCATTGATCCGTCTCATCCTCCCAAAATCGGCTATACCAACCTTTAATGACATTGCAGCTTATCTTGTCAACAATCACGTCATAATTATCTGATAGGTTGGCTCCAAGAAGCGTTTTTAATTCATTTGTTATTTAGCGGTATTCTGCACTCATCTTCGCTAGCCAGTAGCCTTGGGTTTTTTAATACAGTACGTTTCCCAAAAATAAGGAACCAAATGTATTGAAATCTCCTTTGTAAGCAAAGATGGTAAGGACTAAATTAACGTAGCTTCGGATATACATGTAACTGAAAATTTTAAGGAATGTTGGATTTTAAAAAAATCCATTCGAAGATTGGGTCAGTTCTCATGCTTTTGGGGTTTAATTTCCATCAGATATACACATTATACCGGTATACCCAATGTAAAATGTAACTCACTCCATGTTTTTACTTGCAGCAAAAATAAAGAGTATTTCAATTTTATATGGCATTCTGAACAGAATAATGGATATCCATTTTAATTAATGGTGCTCATATGGAGCTTTATAACCCGAATAACAAGCCAAAAACTATTAACCTTTTCATTATTCATGACATATTGCTAATTATATCGGTTACACAATCCAGGTTCCTCCGATCAATAACGATAGTTTTTAAAGACAAGTTATATGTACACAAACCATGTACATATAAATATAACCAATCAATCACACGAGAAAGAAGATAAAGGGACATAACTCAATTTACATTGTATTTTGATCATCTTTCATTAATATGCATAATTTAATGGGTAATGGATACAATTAAGATCATGATCTTGCAAAAATACTCTCAATAAAAGCAGTTAACAATAAACTACTACAAATACTGCTAATTGTGGTACAGCACTATATTAAGGTACATGTATCCTAAAAACAACCAACTATTAAGTTGGTGTTAATCAATACATATACATTGATGTTAAGTTTGTAAAATGTTAAGATAATAATCATTCCCATTATACACATCTGAAAGTCCTGACTGGGTAGTTGTGTAAATACTTGAACAACTGAACATGAAATATTTACTTTCACTAAATTAAACACCCCCCTTTTTCAAATTGTGTCTCTTACAACAATTCACTACACACAATCATTGAATGCATGCCTCATTGGATCTCCTTTTTCTTGGATCATTCATTTGTCTGCAAAGGACAATAAAAGTTTAAATTGTGGGTGCCTTATAACTTTTGTTCCACAGAGCTGGAGGCTTGCAGGTGATTGATCAATCTATGAAGACAGCAAAACCTGAACAATGCAACAATAACAGAAATATCAATAGTTTTCAAAAGATTTGTCATTAATATAAATCCTTTATGTGCATAAAATTGTATTATCCCTATTCAGCACCCTAAGTGCCCAGAAGTGAGAGAGACTGGGAAAATTTCTAACATTTTGATATATAACTATAAAATGACAACACTTAAAAACTTCAATTCTCAAAAACAAACCAATTGAAAAAAAACATCAAAAACAACAATTCAGCTGATTATAATGAACTGTTTTCAATCACTAGATCTTAAAATAAGATTTATATTAACATCAATGGCTAGTGTACAAAAGTAAAATAATATTTAGAATATAGTACATGTTTTTTATGTACACTGTATGTAAAACTATGGTGCGAATCCCTTTTGTTAGTGAGATTATTATTTACATGTTATTTTGTGACTCCCTATTGGCCAAAATAAACAAGTTCAGGTCAATGTTATGATCTGCAATTTGAGAAAATTATGTACTGCATTTTAAAAAAAAAGCCAAAATCACAAAAAATAAAATCTTTCAAAATTAAAGCAAATTACAGTAACTTCACCTGAGAGCATCCACTAAGTTAAACAACATTATTTTTCTACCCATTATACAAATTCTTTTTCACTCATTTACTCCAGTGTATCTAGCTTGTCTTGGAATAGGATATACAACAGAAAAATCATTATATAAATACAAGCATAACAATAATCATGTGTAAATATCAAAATCATCAAGGTGGCCCAGCCGAAATTAATAACAATCAACCATAAACAAAATGTAAAGGAACAAAACAGGCAATGCTATAACGGCCTGAGTTACTTGTAAACTGTGTACTGCAGGGGCTCAATTTTAGTGGACAAAAACTTGTGGACTTTTGGCCAGATTTCGTTTGAATATTTTCCTGTAAATTCTTCCAAAATTTCTAGATTCCTGTTGAAAGAAATAAAAAAAGCACACATTGTTTTGCTTCAAATTACACCTCTCTTAATGATACACATATATGAAAATAAGGAGATAGATTTCAAGTGGCCTTTTTGCAAATTTGTGATATGTTACAATCAGACATCAGGCTTTAGATACTATTTTAACAGTTTTGTAATTTAGGAAACCTATATCATGAACATTCACTATAGTACTACCGGTAATGATATATCAAAAATACATGAACATTTAATGTAATCAAACTGTCATATTGTTTGACAAACACAACTACAAAATGATCTTAGATCAATATAGTAGAGAGATTAAAAAAAAAATAAAAGCCAAACTAACAATAGAAAAAATATAGTTCTGTATGGTAATCAGAAAATCAAAAACATACTTAGCCAAAAATTACATTAAGCTAGCACTGATGATGATTTAGAAATTTAGAAAATCAAATTATTAATAATTCTGATATATAAAGGCAAACTTTAAAACAATCTTAACTTACCTATAATAATTAAGTACAGGTTCGGTATGGGCTTGATAAGTTTCCAGTCTTTTTTTTACTGTTTCAGGTTTATCATCTTCTCTTTGAATCAATTCTTCACCAGTGACATCATCTATCCCCTTTACATAACAACATTAATACATAAATTATACAAACTCTTTGAAAACATACAAATACATGTTTATGGTAAATCTCTAGTATATAATAAAATTCTGTCTCTCTCTGTCTCTCTCTTTCTCTCTTCCTCTTTTTGTGCTCTTTCTATATAGCATTAGCAATACATACTGGAACTTTGGGAGGATTGAAATCTGTATTATAAATCCTCCCGCTAGGTGCATGTGTCCACCTGCTGGTCAGTCTACTCATTATAATTTCAAATGGAACGTTAAGGTTGATGACAACATCAGCTGGTTCTTTTGTGTGCAGAGCCTCAGCTTGTGGCACAGTCCTCGGAAACCCTTCAACAGTCAATTAGAATGTTAGCATTAAACTTTTAATGATAAAATTTATTCGTTTTACAGCAGTATGCATATGTAACTGGATGGGAGAGATAATGAAGATTTAAATCAGGGCCCCCTTAATCTCACGTCAGATGCTCTACCACTTGAGCTATCTGGCGCTAGTATTTGAACCTATCTGACCGCCACATATATGAACAGTTTAAAATATAATATGCATTGTGCAATAATATGTATGCTCACCATCAAGAAGCCAACTATCATGCTTCAATTTCTGAAGTTCATTGAGAATCAACTGAACCATAACATTATCTGGAACTAATTGTCCACTGTCAATGTATTTTTTGGCTTGTAACCCTTCCTCTACAAAAAAGTACTTTGGTTTTATTTACATAAAGTACGTTTATTTTACTAAGGATATAAATAAAGATAGATAAAAGAACGACGATATTTTATGTATCGAGAAAAAAGTAACATATATGCGATATAGACAAAATGACATACACGAGGGTCCAATTTTAACAGGTGTAAGAACGATTTACAATTGTCTTTCTCCATTAAATATGTTCTTCATTGGCTGATAACAAAGCTTACTTGACTTGTTATGGATTTGAGATCGTAAAAGGTCACCACTTGAAAGGTGTTTAAGCCTGAAATCTTTGACAATTCTTGATGAAATTGTGCCTTTTCCTGATCCGGGAGGCCCCATTATTATTGTTCTTAATGTCTTGGAAATCATGGTTGGCTTTATGGTTGAAATTATTAGACTGTATATCAACCAAACTTTCATAAAGTGTGATAAACTCGATGAGGTGGACAAACCGAAAGAACAACCAATGTTAGATAATTTGTACGTGTTTTATTTAATTACAAAAGAGTTTCGATATACTTTTTTCAATAAAAACAATTAAAAAAAAGAAACAATGAGAATGTTTCATTTATAAAATTTCCTAAATATAATCTTCTGAAGCCTTATCATTTATATGTCAAAATGCGAATTTTCTAGGTACGATCTACTCCTAATCATTTAGTTGATGGTTGTCGTAAAATTTAAATCTCTACAGAAGGCTTGTCCTACTGTTATATTATCATTTGGAGTTATAAAAAACAATTGAAACTTAATTTTGGTAACTGTTTTAAAATACCTTTGTATCATTCGTTGCGACATTTTTTACGACAACAGATTCAAAACACGCAACACGAGGGAAGACAAAAATCAGCTATAAGGTTAGTGTAATTTAAATGTTTAACAAGATTGAACAGCTGCTCTATCCTGATTATAGCTTTAATTGTTTGAATGGAGTTTCATTAGATTGTGTTATACAATTCATTTGTAAAATTTATCTTATATCATTCAATTTAAAAGAGAAAATCAAAGAAATATTTGAATATTTCATAGACGTTTTCTCTCATGTGTTGTAAGTTGTGAATTTGAAATATTGTTTATTTCGTAGACCGATGAAATATAAAATGGAAGATTCGTCATTTGAAGAAGAACCATCACGAACAAGGAGGCGTCCGCCACGAAGTAAAAATAAAAAGCATACAAGTATGAGAGGAAACCCGGAGGGAGACAGTCTGTATCAAAAGCAGCCAACCAAGATAACAGCCCCACCTAACACAGACAACGAGGATTCCTTCGAAGTTCATTCACCCAAAAAACGGATGAAAAAAATGGAGCGCGATGTTCAAGTCATAGAGAGGAAGACGATGAAGAAAAAGAAATCCATGTACAGTGATACAGACTTGTCTTCATTGGACGTTACCGACACACCAGATACCCTGAGTCAAATCAGTGCTATTGCACCTGTGTCAGATGTGTCCATGATGACAACATTTAGAAATCCCAGGGGTCGACATGACATGACATGGGAGAAAGCAGTACAGAAAGCCAGAGGGCAGCCTGATGGAGCGGAGAGGTCGTTCAGTAGGAAGAAAAGCAGTAAAGTGGTGATGATGTACAACAGACCTGAAGTGATCCGAGAGGTGGCAGAGGGGGTAGAGTCAGACAAGTCGGTAGAAAACATTCCAGCCGTGGCAAATGCAGCAGAGGAAGAACCTCAGCCTCTAGAGAGAAGAAAGTCTATCAAGGTACCCTTCATACTTGCTTTTTCATTGAAAAGGACATTTCCACAAATGCATGTATGATAGTTAATATATTAACTTATTTATAATAAACTTATTTTATTTTGGTTAATAGTTACATTGCATAGATGTAAACATAACAAATACTATATGTCATAATATAATAATCAATAAATTTATGGGCATAATATTTTTTGTGATTTGTGAAATTTCATTAACTTGTTTCTATTACTTGATCTTTTCAATATAAATTGTTTTTCAATGACAATGATGCTGACTAGCGGTAATGGTATTTGACAGGTTAAAATAAAGAGGGCAGCAAGCAATGCAGCTGGAAAACTGAAGACTTTGAAGACAAAGAAACAGTTGAATGAAAGTCGCACAACACTAGGGGTCAAAAAACGAAAAATTGATGAATCACAGATGGAGGAAAAATCTGGTAATAAGATAAGCAAAATTTAATAAATGGCAAGTCTTCTGTGGTGATTTTGTTTTCAAATTATCCTTTGACAAAATATAGTATGTCTGGGTTTATTGCTAAAAATGAAGTAAAAAGTTAAACTTTACAGTGTTGTATTCTTGCTTATGAATAAGATGCTCATAAGGATAGCTTTCGTTTTCATTTTTCAATAGTATGTTTAAGAAATATAGTGGAGTAAAAAGTGTAAAGATGTTTTTAAAACTACTGAATGTGCATGCAACTAGCATTTGTAAATTAATTATGCATGAAGGATAGTTTTTAAAGTATGTTTGATTATATATAGATACTGATAGATAAGGGTCTCGGCGGCAGCCTTTATATTACAGTTTGAGAACTTCAATAACAGTCATATTTTTTTTTTCTATTTCAGAAACAAAAAAGACCAAATTGAAAGAATTGCCATTTAGGGAAAGAAAGAAAGTTAGAAAAATGCTTAAAAATAATTATGAAGCCATTCAAAGGTCAAAGAAAATTTGGGAAGATCTTAGAAGGTTTGGATGCTCTGATTTAATGTTTTGATTTAATTTAATGAAAAAAATTGATTAGGTTGAAGCTATAATTATGATAATTGCAATCAGATATGAAATTTGAAAAGCATTATATGTGTATAAGATTATAATCATTAATGTTAACTTATTACCTCTTACCTTTCAATTTATCTCAATTCAGACAAGACCTATCTGAAGGCAAGAAGGTTGCTTTGTGTGATGAATTACTGGAAATGGTTAAAGGAAATATGAAAGAGGTAAGACTTTACAAATTACAATTGATGACAGTGAATTGTATTACTACAGACATGAACTGTAAGGAAACAATGCATCGAATTACTATATACTTCAATTGTGTAAGGAAAAATTTTGTATTTTGCTTAAAATCATAGTACATGTAACAGAAATGATCTGAACACAAAACTTAATGACCCTCTTTGACTGATTTTTTACCTCACCTATGTTCAACTTCATTTCCTTTGTTGTGACAGTTTGCTTTCGCTCACGACACAGCCCGAGTGTTACAGTGTTTGATACAGTACGGGTCTCCAGAGCAACGGGAGGTGGTGTACCAGGAAATCAAAGGTTTCTTGTTTATTCTGATAATTGCATGGGAAAAGTCTCATTGATGTAATTAAAAATCCTCTTAATGCAAATAAAAACTTCGACAGTTGACAACTGTGCATCATAATTTAATGCATTATGTTTCAAAGTAAATGACCTCAGGTCTGACAGTTGTTTTAAGATAAAAAATCATAAATACCAGATATATAGAAGCAATGCCTGTACATGTATTTCTTCTACCTTTCCAGATCAAATTGTTTTAATGTCAAAGTCCAAGTACGCAAAGTTTCTTGTGAAGAAATTCCTGGTTTACGGGTAAGATAGTTGATAAACTCTGTAGCAACAAGATACAGTATATTTTGTGATCAAGGACAGAATAAAAGTATGTAATGATGTGTTATTAGTATTATAGTGCATGCATGTACATGTATCAAAAAAGTCCATGATATATGTCAGAATGCACTGAAATAGAAACCAAGTTTTATTAAGAAAAAAGTTACTACATTCTTTCTTTTTTGAATGATTTAGAAAAATTAACAATATTGTTTTTAAATATCAACATATATTATCTTTGGTGTTGTTTTTTCTCATAATATTCCATACAAACTCACTCTGATTACTTTTGTCTTACTTTAGGCCAAAACCAATGAAAAACGCAGTTATCAAAAGCTTTCATGGAAATGTGCGGAAGTTGGTTAGACATGCTGTAAGTCTTGTCCTTGACGTACATGTAACACAAAGTCTAATGGTGTCATACTTTTTAATGCCATCCATTCATTTTTACCTCTTAAATTGTTATGGGAAAACCATCTTTTCTACCAGTTTTAGAATGGTTTCTGCTTCATCTATACTCAATAACATAATATACATGTATTTTATACCTAAGATGTTTAATATCTTTGGTTTTCTGTGAATGTTTGTATGATTGATTTCAGGAAGCCTCAGATGTAGTAGAGTTGGCCTACAATGATTACGCCAATGCCAGCCAGAGGCTCTCTCTACTGGAGGAGTTTTATGGACCTAGTTTTACTCTTTTTAAGGTAATCAATTTTGTTAAGCCATTTTATGCACTTTCTTGTGCAGTGATTGTGTTCAGTTTTCAATAGTTGTTGCAATTGTTACAAGTTCACCTTTGCACAATGGGAATTAGATGTTGTGTTGTTGAAATAGAAAATGAGTGGATTGTCTCATTAAACTGTACAATATTTTTGTTCTTTCTGTTATAATTCATTTCTATTATCAAGTGTAATGCTTAAGTAATACATGCACATGTATATTGGTATGTAAAAAGCCCTGTAGACAAAAAAAACAAACAAACCATAATATCATGGATAAAGAAGTTCACATTGTATCCTTATTTTTGATGTTACAGACACCAGACATCAAGTCTCTAGACCAGCTGTTACTGATTCAGCCAGACAAGAAAGAAATGATTCTCAGCAACATGAAGGAGGCCCTGCTCACACTGATTGACAAGTGAGTGATCCATGCTGTATGCCCTGGCTCTTTCATGTGCAGATACAAATATTGTCTAATATGCACTTTATTAATTATTTTTTTCTCCTAGAACAATATTAGGACATTCAATGGTGCACAGAATCTTCCATGAATTCTTTGCCCATGCCAAAGATAAAATGCGATCAGTAAGTTGTATGTTTGTCCCTAACTTTTCAATGATATATTATAAATTTTTACAGTCTTAATTATCTCTTTATTTCACTGAAGTCTCAAACTTGAGATATTTTTTCGTTATTATAGGATATGATTGAGTCCATAAGGGAGCACCTTGTTCCCATGATGCACACAAGGGACGGAGCAAGGACAGCCATGTATTGTTTGTGGTATGGAACAAGTAAGGTATGTGTATCATTTGTATGTGTATGTAGCAGAGTCTTTCAAACTCTTGAGATGCATTTATGAAGCTGTATATGTTGATAATTCTTAGATTATTTTAAGTGTTTGATTTTGAAAATGGGAGCTTTGATGGCCTCTGATATAAGTATATTTGTTAATTCCTAGTATTGTGTGCATTTCTATGCTGTATTTTAATAGATTTGTGTTGAATTTTATTTTGCATGAGTTTTCATTAATTGCAGGACAGAAAGATCATAATGAAGAGTTTCAAATCCCATGTTGCCAAGATTTGCAAAGACGAGTTTGGATACTTGGCTTTGATTGCACTGTTTGACACAGTAGATGATACCAAACTTGTGGGGAAAATCGTTCTAGAGGTCAAAACTTGTGTTGTATTTTAAATTCTTTAAAGTTTTGTTCACTTCCAATCTTTTCAACAATATCTGCTGAAACAAGTATTGAATATTAAGTCCATCTTAAAACTGACTTATAATTATTATTTTAATGAAATATAGATTTGTATTATCTAATGTGTCGGTATTTGGATTTGCAGGAAATATTCAAGTCCCTGCATGACATTGCTCAGAACCAGCATGGTAGGAAGGTCCTCCAGTATCTGTTGTGTCCCAGGGATCCCCATTTCTTCCAGCCTGACCTGGTCCGAATTTTGAAGGAGGGAGACAACAACCCCCACAGGTAATGCAAGGGATAACATTTAATTAAAACGAGGATTATCACTGGTTAATGAAACTCTACTTCAGTTCAACACTTCAGTACTTCAATTACTCAAGGAAACACTGTACACCGCTTTGTGGTTGTGACACTCCACAATCCACATGTACTAACTAAATCCAGACAAAGAAAATAAGAAATTTGTGCCTTTTTATTGACAAAAAATCTTACAAAAGTATCATTCACTAAGCTATATTTAACATTGTAGATAAAACAACCTATGAGAAAACCGAAACAGTTTAGTGCAAATATAAACCAAAGCTTAAAGCAGTACAGTTTATTTACTGTTTACATATTGTATTCATGGATCATTCCCAATGCTGATGTTTACTGTGTTTTTTTCCAGTAAGAAGGACACAGCACTGCGTTACAAGGAGTTGCTGACAATGGTGTCTCCACCTTTCCTACAGTACATAGTTGATCATGCCCGAGATTTAGTCCTGGAAAATGCCTCATTGCTTCTAGTCTTGTCAATTCTAAACTATTCACTAGGTATGTTGTTTTTTACTAAATTATGTAATATGAAAATATACATATAAAAATATGTGTTTTATATATGTAATATAAAAATATGATCACAGTATGTAATGTACATGTAAACATTAACACCATCCTGTAGGAGTTCCAGGGTTGGGGTCAATTACTTTGAAATGTAATTAATTACATTCAAATACATCAATAATTTTGTCAATTACTTGCAATTACAATAACAGTGATTTTTTCAAATGTAATTAATTACTTTCAATTACTTTGACAAATGTAATTAAATACATTTCAATTACTTTTAATATCTTAAGAATAAATACATGTATAAACAGAATTGAGACACACAAAACTTTTTTATGGTAATGTCTTTAAATGTTTGCGATCATTTTAATCATTATTTATAGATTTTGCTTTGAAATTTATATTTTAAAATAATATATAAACATTATAATGGGTACTGAATCCAGTGTCATTGGGTTCATGTTTGGTTCTGAACACGATTTTTTTTTAATACTAAATTTTTATTCAATAGTCAATACATTTGTTCTTGGGTATGAGGGGGCTTCAGAACAGAACAAATTAGACCTTTTTAGAGTGTCACGTTGTATAAACACATCAAACATAATAAGACACTTAATTTGTGTCTAAACACAAGCCCATTTAAAACAAGTATGCAACCTAAACATCATTATTAAATTTCTGTATGTAATTCATTCTCCTGTTAACTTAATATACCTGTACATGCATATAATTGTTTACATTTATTTGTACTGATAAAAAGTACTGTTTAAAGCTTAAAGTTAATGAAAAACTGAACTGGATATGACACAGTTTTAATCTTTTAACTTGAAAAAAAAAAAGTAATTGAAATGTAATTGAAAAGTAATTGAAAATACATGATATTTTTGGGAATGTATTTAAATACATTCAATTACTTGTAATTGAAAGGAGACCCAAATACAAATTACTTCCAATTACTTTGAAAATGTAATTAATTACACTCAATTACAAATACTTCTTTCAATTACCCCATCCCTGAGGAGTTCATTATTGAACATTTATGACACACTTGTTACAGGTGATCCGAGTGAAGCCATGAAAGCAGTCGCTGAGATAGCTGCAGAACCATTCGTAGCCGGCAGCTTAGAGAACCAGCACATCGTGGAGCATCCAGCAGGTCACATGACACTGAAGCATCTGATACAAAGAGACAGGGAGAGGATACAGGCCGGACAACCTGGTAAGTCACCAAGTTTGACAAGAACTCATTGAAAAGTGAGGGAAGATCAGAGGGCTGTTCCATTGTGAAGCAATTTAGTTGCTAGATTTTCTTAAGTTTGTTGAATACATGTATATTCAATTACATGGATATCTAAATTTTCTTTAGAGTACAAATGTATTTAATTACATGGATTTCAAATGTTTATATCTGACATTTGTATATGTTAGAGTGCATGAACTTTACTCAGTGTATTTTTCACAAAATTTGCAACTTGCCTAAATAATATTATATAGAACATTTTGTTGACATATATAAGTCAATCTTCTGATAGTGATTGACCACCTAAATTATTTGTTAAAAATAATGTTTTACTGTTATTAGCATCAAATCAGGTTCTGACTTTCCATATCATTGCAGTGCTATTCTCTCAAGTGTTGTTGAGAACTCTAAAAGATGGGTCTTTGAAGTCCTGGGCAGCTTGTAACAGAGGATGCTTCACCCTCTTATTGTGAGTACTTCATTGAACTTACATTGAGTTTACATTTCTTATTTATGTGACACATGTATAATACACAAATGTTATATGTCTGAGGCGTTTTGATGAAGTTGAGTGGTTGCTGGCAAGCATTCCCTTCTTAACAACAGGGAATGATAGTCAGCACTCAGACTGTTTAAAATGCCTCAGATGATGCAAATCACAGCACTTAAACTAACCAGTAGAAATATTTTTTTGCAGTCTTCTGGAAGTGGATCATCCGGAAATAACAGACACAGTCATTAGCCAGCTCTCTGGAATCAGGAGTTCACTGAAGAAAATGACATTTAGAGGAGCTCAGATCCTGTTACAGAAGTTAGACGCATTAAGCGGGGAATATAAACTGTAGAGTCGGAGTGGACCGGGACAAACCATCAAATGTCAAAATAAACAATGGAATGTCTATTAAAGATACTGTACATATTTACACCAGTAACAGGATTATTAGTTTAATGGCAAGCTCAATGAAGAGAAAAAGTGTGTGCTTGCAAACTTGGGTGATTGACGAGATGGGCTGAAAAATCATGTGTATTTTTAATTCAAGTAAAAATTTTATTACCTTACAGTTGAGGTTGTTTTGAAAATGTAATCAAACTTAGAGTTGTCTGTCCATTGGTGAGGTAAAGAGAATGTTGCTGTAAAGTATACAACACTTTAAAGTTTGAAAGGTAGATTTTGAACATCCTTTTCTTTCTTTTTAAATAAAAATTGCAACACATTTTTCAGATGACTGAACTTTACAGTTAAAAATTAAAATCACCTGTTAAAAAATTATATACATGTATTTAATCTCTCTATTTAAAAGATCTTTGTACATACTAATCCTACAAATTATATTTAAAAATACCCAAGGAACAGACAATTTTAAGTAAGAAAATATTAAATTAAAGTGAAAATTTTGGATCTGATGGATTCTGTCTGCCAGGGCATGAAATTGTACTTCTCACATTCATATCATTTTAAATATGTACAGTTTACTTGCTGTAGAAAATCTTTGTACATATTGGTATTACATTTGGAATGCAAAAAACTGTAAAACATGTATTTTGTGAAATATATTGTACAAGTTTACCATCTTTAATTAAATTTTTGTGAACTTGTTTAAAGTACAACTATCCAATTTTAATTAAAACTGGTTTTATTATCATTATGAAAAAAGTCCTATATCACCCTATTTGTTGTCATAGGGATTGGGAGATGTGTTGTATTTGTAAGATAAATGTGAATTAAAAGCATACATAACAGATTTCAATTTTTTTTTTGGCAATCTTTGACACAAGGCGGACATGTACATTTTGATATGGTATGCAATATTTCACATTATGTTTATAGTACTTAAATTGAACCTGGAATAATTCTGTTGATATTATTCTGGAAATATACCTTTTAAATAATATTAATTTTTTTTTAATCCCTTAATTCTTCATTTGATGGGATGATTTAATTCAATGATAATTTAGAAGTACGGAACCATTTGAATTTGTGACCAATAATTTTCAAAAATATAAGTTTTTCTTTGGTTTTGATTTTTATTGGGCAGTATTTTCTGCAGCATAATATACGCTGTAATGCAGCATATTTTCAATTTGAAAAAAATATTTCTCATCATTTATCATATCCAATACAATGCCTCATTTCTGTAATATTACGATTTCCCCATCTTGGCGGGTTAAAATTACTTAAAATTTATTATTTTTAGTTGTATGCAGGGACGTACATGTATATACTAAGTATATACGTCCCAGGTGTATGTGATTATAAGGAATAAAAAAAATAAAGGGAGGGGATGGCAAAATGTACAACATATCTTTACTTACTGTATATTACAGTAATTATGTTGCATAAAGTCCAATGCACCATTTGTAAAAGTGCCAAGCAAAGACCCTGCACTTCTTGAAAATTGAATATGAATCCTTAATTGTTTTAATGTGGTTTTAACAAAGATGTTTAAATTGCAGTAGACGTGTTTTTAATTAAAAAGTAATAAATAAAAATAAGATATATGATTTATAAATTAGTAAATAATTAAAATTCTATTGAAGTAAAATTAAATGAATTCTAATTCTTCCTTATGCCAAGAAGGTATTTAGTTAGAGCTTTCCACCCCTTTAGATCCACATACACACTCAAACATTTTACATTCATTTATGTTCTCAAACGAACGTAAAATATTTACTTCCTTATTCAATCATAACAACACTTATTATGGGCAAGTACATGTACTCCAAGACTAACGTTAGCGCATTTATCGCGTAATCTCTGTCGCGTTCTCTTAAAGTAGGGACAGAGATATGTCACCCTAAACATCATTATAATTGTTGATTCGGTTAATGCACATGTGTCACACAATTGAAGCTCTGAATATCAAAAAGCATAAGTGAAAGGGTAATGCTTGAACAGTTTTTATTTTCGATATGATTTCGTTGAAGGAATTTTTCATTTCAGAAAACCCGATGGATCCTCTACTTTCGTTTTCAACGTAGATAGTGTATCAAATAGGCCGTCGCTGTAAACGAACGTCTGGTGTATTCGTTCAGAAAAAGGGATACAATGGCCACAAGACGATCTACATCAGAGTCCGAAGACATAGTTTTTGATGAAAAAACGATCAAGGTATGTTAAAAAATTTTGTAGGCAGAACCAATTTTGTAGACCTAATGAAAAACGTACGTACGTTAACGTTACAGCTATATTAGGTCTACTATAACGTTATATAAGATTTAACGTGTTATCTATGTCAAGATAAAACATATTTTCTTTGGATACATGTACAGACATGGTCTTTTGGTCTTTTCATATTCTACATTAAGATTATGTCTGTCCACTTTATCATAAAGAAAGTATGGGTCAATTTGAAACTTTTTTTAGCTCACCTGAGCCGAAAGCTCAAGTGAGCTATTCTTATCACATTTTGTCTGTCGTTCGTCTGTTTGTCCGTCCATCTGTAAACCTTACCTTTTGAACTTATTCTCTAAAACAGCTTGGCTGATTTCAATCAAATTTGGCTCAAAGCATAGTATGGGAAGGCAAAAATGAAAGACTGACCTTTATTCAGCGGAAAAAACCTCAAAATTGTAGAAAAAGGGGGATGCATTTTTAAGAATCTTCTTCTCAAGAACTACTAAGTCAAATTCAACGTAATATAGCATAAATAATCCTTATGGACTGAGAAACATAAATTGCAAGAATTATAGGCTAATTCTGTTTCAAATCTGAGTTATTACGAAAATAATAAATAAAGGAAAGGCGTGGTTTCAATAAGTTTATAGCTTCACGTTTGATATTCCATACAAGTTTTGGTAAAATGGCAAACCCAGGCCGGGACAAAATAAAAGCACGGGCAGATCGAGATTTTTCAATTTTCGTCGATAATAATTAACCAATGTCATTGAAATTTTTAGGATATGTTACAGACCATGTATTTGTATTCGCTGTAAATATTGAAAGACAAGAATGTTTATTGGAATTTATTGACGATTGTGGATTTGCAAGTGGGTAAAATGGGTAGGCAAACCCGGGTCGACATTTCTAGGGTTTGTGGACTTATTTAAGAAGAAACTTAATAATTCATGTTTAATTCCACACTTCTAAAACGAGGTACTTTGTTTAAAACAGCCATGACATATGATAAACGAGTCGATCTGACAAAGATGAATTTGTTTGTTGTGCAACAGTTCGCATGCAAGATTCATTGGAGTAAATTGAGGTTAAATACTTCAATGCGTTGACAGTTTTCACACATATGACAGTGGTATTAGCTTGTTTTGATGTTAGTTTCGTTTTCATTATTAATGCTTTGTAACGTGGGAACTATCGCCTGTATTTTGTAATTTTTACGTATCAAATCAAACAGAGACTTCGGTAAATCAGACAGTTGACTGTTTACCTGCTCACATTTAGCAAAATCTGATGTATTAACAAAGTACTTAAGTACAATTTATTCTATCGGAAATTTGGTATGATCTTTTGCGTAATGGTTGATTAATGCAATGTGATTTGTTGAGATGCTCAGCATTTTCTCGAGTTTATTCAGTTTAAATAAAGTTTAATATCGCTGACGGAACTATGTAGGTATATATATGATTCATTTTGAAAATAAATTGTGCTCTTTTTTTGTTATAGTGCATGTTTCTTATGTTTAATTGTTTACAATTTCTATTTACTAACCATATTTGAGTGTTAAGCTTTGAATTATAAGCAAGATACAGAGTTTTGTTCACAATTCTATGTTTGTACACAGATCTTAGGCCATTTTTTTTGTTTCCATTTTAAATGCTGAATAGGAAATACCAAGTTGAAAATCTTAAGCTGAATGTAATAAACTCATGTGAACAAAATATGACTCAAACCTAGGCGAACTGTGAGCTCTGTATCTTGCTTATACCGGTAATTCTACGATTGACGCTGAAATTTTGGTTGAACATTAGAAATGTCTCATAAACATTAAATACTTGTACAAAAAAAATTAAAAGATGGTATGCTGTAACTACTATCTAGGGGCCCCTCTTTATACAATGAATAATACGGAATCTATACATACATCAACTTTGATAGTTTTTCAGACACGAGTAAATAAAAACGACACCCTTAAAACAGTTTCCATAGTCTGACACATTTCTGTTACGAGGATAAAGGCATTATTGCTATTCCTAAGAAAATATTACAGCAGAAAAATTATTCTGGTTTGTAGCCAATTCTTATTTTTGAATAAAGATGAAAATAATGGGTGGGCCTTAGTAAAATAGAGTGATATGCCTGTCAATACATTGATTTTTATAGCTCTTTAACATGTCATGTAACTACATTTTTCATTCCAGTGTATTCATCAATCAAGTGTGTGTAAGGTTATATAAGTCACACGAGTTTATGCAAGGTAAACAACAGTCGTTTGATTATAATGGGGAAGACAAATTTTTTTTGAATGTTTTTAATTTGACGAATTGAGCGCATTGAGGTACAATTTTCTTTTTTCACATCTATAGTAATTTTTTATATAAAAAACAATACCTATTATAATATTTTTTTTTTTAGAAAATACAATAACTAGTAAGTAGTTGAGGTAGAAAATGTACCTTATATGCCCTCATATATTTTGATCATTTATAAAGTGTGGGGGGGGGGGGGGGGGGGGAACGAAATTATAGGGAATTGGAAGTTAACAGTGTACCCCTACCAAATGCTTATTTTTATATCTTGCATAGGATTTTCTTATTGGTGTTAAATAATTTAAAAGTGTGGTTGAATTTTCTTATATTTTTTTTAATCAGTTGAATAGTTTTGTTGGTAATATTTATGGGATAAAAAGCTTCTATTTGTGCCAAAAATATTTTATTTTATGATTTGAACAATTAACTTACATCTACATACCATTTATAAGGAATTAACCTTAATATGTTTTTATTATGTTTTACTATACTCTGTCCCAAGTTTCAGCTTCTACCACTTTTTGCGTAACATGTCGATAATCATAAATATCTTTGCACCCAAATTACATCGATCCATACACTATAGAATTAAAAAAATTTAGATTATATGTTCAATTTTGAAATGCCCCCTCTACATGCAGCTTCAGGATTCAATACACAGCCAGAGGTAGAAATTTTACAGAGATTTTGCATTGCAAGGTACCCCTGGGCCAGATGATGAATTATACAAGAGGCCCATGGGGCCAAATCGCTCACCTGAGCAACAATGCGCGTTCAAAAGATATTGTGCCATATGGTCCCTCGTTAGAATAACAAAAAATAAATATTGTCAAGTATTCGAATTTTACACTTATTTTCGCATACAGGTAATCTTTGACATTGTACCTTCATGATTGAAATACTACTTTTTACCAGAATAAGAAAATCTTTCGCAAGATATAAAACTAAACATTTGGTAGGGGTACACTGTAAAGTTGTTAACTTCCAATTCCCTATATTTTCGTTCTGCCCCCCCCCCCCCCCCCCCCCCCTACTTTGTAAAGCGATCAAAATATATGAGAGCATATACGTACATTTTTTTCATCAACTACTTACTTGTTATTGTATTTAAAAAAAAATATATAATAGTTATTGTATTTTATTTTAAAAATCCTACATGTATAGATGTGAAGAAGAAAATTGTACCTCAATGTGCTCAATTCCTCAAATTAAAAACATTCAAAAATTTAATTTGTCTTCTCCATTATAATTAAATGACTGTTATTTACCATGCGTATAAACCAGGATAATTTTCCGCTGTGATATTTTCTTAGGAATAGCGATAATTACTTTATCCCCGCAACAGAAATGTGTCAGAAACATGGAAACTGTTTTAAAGACGTCGTTTTTATTTACTCATGTCTGAAAAACTATCAAAATTGATGTAGATTTCACATTATTTATTGTATAAAGAGGTGGCCCCAGAGAGTAGGTATATACAGAATATCAATTTTTATTTTGTTTGTACAAGTAGTTAACATACTCAAATTCATATAGAATTTCTAATGTTCAACCAAAATTTCAGCATCAATCGTAGAATTATGAGCAAGATACAGAGTTCACAGTTCGCCTAGGTTTGAGTCATATTTTGTTCACATGAGTTTATGACATTCAGCTTAAGATTTTTAACTTGGTATTTCCTATTCAGCATTTAAAATGAAAAAAAAGAATGGCCCAAGATTTTCAATTCTTTTATTCACTGGTATTTGAGGTTCAAAATCAGTTTATACAAATGTACACAAACACAGTCAAGGATCACATGTACAGTTAGTAGGAGTAATAATGACGAAAAAAGGTTAAGTGTACAATACAATAAGTTGTTAAAGTTGGTTTCTGGAAGAACAGACTTCGAAAATTTTCTTAATAAATATTGACAAATTTCTTACTTTTTTAATCTTTAGTTTTTAAGATCTGTGTACAAACATAGAATTGTGAGCAAATCTCTGTATCTTAATGCTTATAATTCAAAGCTTAACACTCAAATATGGTTAGTAAATAGAAATTGTAAACAATTAAACCAAGAAACATGCACTATAACAAACAAAGAACAAAATTTATATTTTCGAAATGAATCATATATATACATGTATATACATACATATTTCCGTCAGCAATATCAAACTCTATTTAAACTGAATAAACTCGAGAAAATGCCGAGCATCTCAACAAAACCTATTGCATTAATCTACCATTACGCAAAAGATAATGCCGAATTACCGATAGAATGAATTGTATTTCAGTACTTTTTTGATACATCAGATTTTGCTTAATTTGCACAGGTAAACAGTTAACTGTTTGATATACCGAAGTCTCTGTTTGTTTGATACGTAAAAATCACGAAATACAGACAATAGTTCCCAGGTTACAAAGCATAAATAATGAAAATGAATCGAAAATCAGAACAAGCTAACACCAACGTCATGTGTGAAAACTGTCAACACATTGAAATATTTAGCCTCAATTTACTTTACAAAATCGGCACCAATATATTTTGCATGTTTCAAAAATTTCCCTTCATACGTGAACTGTTGCATAACAAGGAAATTCATCATAGTCAGATCGATCCTTTTTCGTATAATGTCATGGCTGCTTTAAACAAAGAACCTCGTTTTAGAAGTATGGATACAAGTCTTGGTAAAATGGGTATGCAAACCCGGGCCGTGGCAAAATAAAAGCTGGGGCAGATCGGCAATTGTCAATTCCAAATACGCATTATTTTGCAGCAATTTTTACAGCGAATACAAATATACTGGTCCATCAAATATCCTGAAAGTTTAATGAGATTGGCAGATTAATAACTGCCAACCTTTTGTTTTGCCCAGGCCAAGTCTTGTCTACCCATTTTACTGGATGCCGAACCCGAAGCTGAAACACGCCTTTCCTTTATTATTATTTTCGTAATAACTAATATTTGAAACAGAATTAGCCCTTAATTTTTGCAATTTATATTTTCCTTCCCATAAGGATAATTTATGCAAAACTACGTTGGATTGGACTCAGTAGTTCTTGAAGATTTTTAAAGATGCACCCCCCTTTTTCTACAGTTTCAAGGTTTTCTCCACTTTGAATACAGATTGGACTTTTATTTCTGCAATTTATATTCGCCCTCCCATAAGGATGCTTTGTGCCAAATTTGGTTGAAAGTGGATAAGCGGTTTTAGAGAAGAAGTTTACAAATGGACGGACGGACAGACAGACGGACGACGGACAAAATGTGATCAGAATAGCTCACTTGAGCTTTCAGCTCAGATGAGCTAAAAATTGTGTTAGGTGTCCCAAGTACTTCCGAAGGGATCTTAGAAAAGATGTAAACATTTCCCATTTTGAACACCCTACAATGTTTGTTTTTACTTTAAATTCTCCGGGTAAAAACATGAGATATGAGTATCAACAAAGAAACCTTAGGTTTTTTCCCTTTTATCAGTCAGACTTGTACTTCTTTGACAGGTATGTTTAGTTTAATAAAAAATCATCAAAAAGTGATGTCATCATTTTTCTAGGAGTTTTTGTCCTTTTAAACAAAGTTATATTTTTTCTTTATTCTTAGTATAGAATATAAACTGATGAGCATTTTTGCAGGAAGTTTTGAATGTGCATGATGGTTTTTTGTTGAGTTATGCCCCTTTATGAAATTATTTTGTGTATTTAAGGTATCCGATCCATAATTGCCCAATATTACCGATAAATGAATCTGGATGCATAACAGATATGTATAGGCTTAATACTCAGTATACTTGGACATTGTAAGAGCGGAATGTGTCCTAATAAACGACCTTTTATTTTTATTTATTTTTTTTGAAGAGTTGCCCCCTTTGCTTTTAATCAATAAAAAAATTATTCTAAAAAAGTCTATAGTTGGTATAAAATTTATTTACAATTATAGTTTTTGTATTCTTTACGATAAAATTACATCTTTCAACCAAAGCATTTTTTAATATTCTTAGTACATGTGTGTGTGTACTAAGATTTTTGTATTTAAATTTTTATTTTTAAAAATGTGCTTGTCTCCATAGACCTTAATGCAATCTTTATTAATTACTGCTTAGTTTATAATATTAAAATTTCTCTATAGGTAATTTAAATCTTTTTAGTCCCCTACTGGTTTTCACCTGAGGGGACTATAGCTTTCCTCTGCATCCATCAGTCCGTCCGTCTGTCCGTCCGTCCGTCTATCTGTCTGTCCCACTTCAGTTTTACACCCTTTTTTTGTTTATGCGTTTGAGGAATAACATGAAATTTGCTGAACAGCTTCAAACTGTCAAACTACAGATCAAGTTTACACTTTTGTAGCGTCTGGTTGACATATTTTTGAGAAAATTAATTTTTTATATTCCAATTTTTTAATGTTCGGGTTCGTTACCGGGTTCGGTGTGTATTGAATAAACGAGGAAAGTATATAGTCAGTAATAATATCATGCATTACTTGGACCATTCCATTTATTGTTTCAAACAAAAAAATAAGTTCTGTAAGATAGTGTCAAGCATTGTGTTGTAAATTTAATCGACAGGGTTTTTTGTATAATTACAATCGGGCTCGTTACCGGGTTGGTCGCTTGATTCGGGGTAGGCTACAGAAGACGGTAAAAAATGATATTCTGAATAACAGTGCATTGTTTTCACAAAAATCTACAAACCGGTAGGGGACATGTATTGCTCATGCAATACTCTCAGAATGCTTGTTTTACTCCAAAATACTTCATTTAGAGAGAAAGCCAATCAACCAAAGATACCTTGTACTTAGTTTGGTTGAAATTGGTCTGGTGCATGGTTCTATAGAAGATGTAAATGTTAAAATATAATGACAATACTAACAACAAATGGAAATGATAAATAAGTTTTGATCCTAACGCTTACTTGGGTCTTTGGCTCAGTTGAGATTAAAAACTGGTAAATGAATGTTTATTTTATAACTACCGTAACATTGTGTTTTTGGATGAAACTTATCCAAACATATATTTGGTACTACTTTAAATTCCTAATTAAAAGCGAGGAAATAATTTCCGCGCAAAATTGTGAAAATCAAATCATGCGGTTTTTAAATTCTTGTTTTTATTTTTCAGACACATGTAAATTTGAATAAATAATTATAAAAATTTGGCATTTGCAATTTAATATTTATGTGATTTGATGAAAAACAGTGAGATCGCAGAAGTAAGTACTTGCGTAAAATAAGAAATCTACATCATACTAGCATACAGAAATAGGTTTTATGATGGTCAGATTGATGTTAATGTATGAGTTTAGTTATTAATAAATGAATTTATTTTTTATACAACAGAATACCTTTTATTTTTCAGCTCTCAGAGATCAAATCTTTTTTCGGTTGTTCAATATGCACCAATTTATTACATGGAACTTCTACAACTGTTTGTGGACACCGTTATTGTGCACACTGTATACAGAGCTGGTTTGAAAGAAGGAAAGATTGTCCTATTTGCAAAAAGTCTTTGAGAAATCACCAAGAGGTCAGAGATCACCAGTTTGATGAATTGCTGAGTAAGTATGTTGTTTTACGGTATTGAAAAATCAGTCACTCAAAAATAGTTCCTTTTTATTTGCTTACTAGAGCTTTTCTGATCATATTTTGTCCGTTTCTGTCTGTCCGTAAACTTTTCACATTTTCAACATCTTCTCCAGAACCACTGGGCTAATTTCAACCAAACTTGGCACAAAGTACCCTTAGACAAAGAGGATTCAAAGCTGTGAAAAGTAAGGGTCACACCCTTTTCCAAGGGGAGATAATTAGGAATTATTGATATTTTTGAGAAATTTTCAAAAATCTTCTTCTCTTCTTCTTCTTCTCAAGAACCATATGGCCAGGAAAGCTGGGGGAGGGTTGGGAAACAATTGAAGGGGGGTGGTCAAAATTTACATAGTAATATTATATACAAAGGTAATGTTTAAAAATCTGAAACTGGACAGTCAGAAAAGCTCTAATTTGTGTAGAAGCATCTTCAGATAGGTTAGATTTAAGTTTGCTCAAATCATGATCCCGGGGGTAGGGATGGGGTCATAAAGGGGGGGGGGGTCAAATTTTTACATAGGAATATATTGGGGAGAAATCTTTAAAAATAATCTTCTATAACACAATTTGTCTAGAAAAGTGGTAACTTAAGTCAGTTGTGATGGATGGTGTAGATTAGAATTTATCAAAATCATAATCTTTTGGAGTAGGGTTGGGCCACATGAGGGTGGGGGTGGATTTGGGGTCCAATTTTACAAAGGAAATCATTTGAATTATTCACAAAAAATCACATGTTATTATAATGATATTATATGGTTTTACTTATATGCAAGCATTTTGACATATTGCTTGTTCTTTAAAATTATTTAGCCTTTGGCCTCACAAGGGGTTCAAAGTTTGATGTAGGTTTATAATCGATATATAAACAGTTGTTTAAGATCTTCTCGATAACTGCAATGCTCAATACGTAATATGACCGTAAAATCATCCTGTTACAAAGGGGCTCAATAATAAACATACGAATATTCAGGGGAATTTTTCTATATACAGTAAAACACGGTTATAGCGAACGCGCTTATAATGAATTGACGCTTACAGCGAAGTGAATTTCATTCCCCAAGACTCTATTTCATGTTGTAAACTTGACGGATATAACGAATTACGCTTATAACGAAGTTAAATTGTCCGTCCCTGGGACTTCGTTATAAGCGTGTTTTACTGTAGGATCTTTGATATGACATTGTTTAGATATTTTGTATATGGCTCCAAAAAACTGATTTATTTTGTCCATTGTTGCTCAGGTGAGCGATGTGGCCCATGGGCCTCTTGTTTTAAAAAGATAATAATGTGCTTAAGAATTTTGTAAAGAATTTAATAATTTTTTACCTTATGTCCTTTCCCAAGAAAATTAGCTCGGTTTTGTACGTTAATTTGAAAGTGAGTGTTACGACACACGTGCCTCTTGTTAAAGTTTTTAGGTCACCTGAGTAAACTCAGGTGACATATTGCTATCCGTTTTCGTCCGTCGTCGTGCGTGAACAATTTACATTTTTAACTTCTTCTTAAAAACTACAAGGCTGATTGTTACCATTTTTGGTGTGAGGCATATCTATGGTAAGAGGAATATAAATTGCCAAATATGCCCCCCAAAAAGCCAAATTTTCAAAAATCTTCTTTTCTACTCCCTTACATGTGAGAAAAAAACTGGTTGCATAGTTATGATGTCCATGAAGCCCTCTACCAAAATTGTGAAATTCATGGCCCCTGAGTCAGGGGTTCTGGCTCTAGGGTGGGGCCGATATGGCCATATAGTAAAAATGTATTAAATCTTAGAAAATCTTCTTCTCTACTCCCATATATATTTGTTAAAAACTAAATGCATGATTATGATGTCCATGAGGCCCTCTACCAAAATTGTGACATTCATGACCCCTGGGTCAGGGGTTCAGGTTTTAGGGTGGGGCCAATATGGCCATATAGTAATAATGTATTAAATCTTAGAAAATCTTCTTCTCTACTTCCATATATATTTGTTAAAAACTAAATGCCTGATTATAATGTCCATGAATCCCTCTACCAAAATTATAAAATTCTTGACCCCTTTGTTAGGGGTTCAGGCTCTAGGGTGGGGCCAATATGGCCATAGTGTAAAAATGTTTTAAATCTTATTCTCTTCTCCCACACATGTGGGCAAAAAACTGAATAAATGGTTATGATGTCCACTAACTCCTCTACCTAAATTGTGAAATTCATGGACCCTGGGTCAGGGGTTCAGGACATGAGGTAGGGGGCAAAATGGCAATATAGTGTTAATGCATATAATGTTTAAAACTGTTCTTCTCTATTCTCACACATCTGTATTAAAAACTGACTTATAATTATGTTTACCAGGAAGTCATCTACTGAAAATTTAATTTTCATGTCCCCTGGAGTATAGGTTTTGTCTATAGGGCAGGGCCAAAATGGATGTATAGGTGTTAATGCATTATACTGTGGAATCATTCATTTTCGTGGGGGTCAATTTTCGTGGATTGCTAGAATTTTACAGGTTCGTGAGGACGTAATTTCATGTATTCTCTTATATCTACAAAACGAAACATGACTTTATTACTTTAATTTATTAATTCGTGGAGGATGTTAATTCGTGGATAAGAAGTACCCACGAATTACACGAAAATTGAGCCACCACAAAATCTAATGATTCCACAGTAATGTTAAAAAATTATCTTCTTTACTCCCACACACCTGAAAAGAAAACAGAATTCATGATTTTGTAGACCAGATCTATAAGTTTTTCGCCAAAATTATAGGTTTCATAGTTCTTTTTGGAAGATTTCAGGCAGGGAGGTGGTCGTCATTACAAATTTATAATTTTTCTACTCCAGAATGAAACCTAATTAATTTAATGCAGATATGAGACTCCTCAACAAGTTTGTATATGGGTTAATTAAATGCTACTCAGGTGACCGTTAAGGCCAATTCGCCTCTTGTTTAATTGTCACCATAACTTGTCTTTGCTTGCAAAATATGTTTATCAAGTATAAATTGACTTCATTTTTTTAATTTGGTTTTTGACAGAAACTATTAAAGAGAAGGCAGTCAGTACTGCTGAGGTTGGAGCCAGATATGTGTTGGAGATGAGTAATAATACGGGTAAGTGAAATCCACAGTATGTGTTGGAGATGAGTAATAGTACCGGTAAGTGACATCTTCTGTAACAGTATATGAATAATGCCGAGGGGTGTCAATTTCAACTGTTATCCTCCAAAACAGGCACTATTTATTTTGTTATACTGAATGTCTTAATTTTAAAGAAAACATCACTGCTTTTAGATAGGAATAACGTGAATTCTAAGGCGAACCGTACGCGCATGATTTTCGCGCATGTAACGATTCGTAATGTTACCCGTTGCTAAGTGCGTTGCTAACGCTGAGGGTAATAGAACAGATTACGGTATGAACTGCATCTAAACCAATCAGATTTCAGTATTTAACATGAAAGTATATAACAATATGTGTTCTTGCATTCTGATACACCAATAAAAAAAAAAAAAAGACACAAGTGCCATTTTGCACTCTTTTTTTGTTGCCCTACCAAAAGGATGGACAGCATGATTAACCTAGTTTTATTTGATTTTTAATTACACTGATTTCTTCAGTTTTCAGTTAAATTCTCTATAAGCATCTATTCAATTTGACTTGTAAAAAAGATTTTTGTTCCATTAGATGGTGGTAATGGTAATAGAGTCAGCCAACCCATTGACCAGAAGATGGCAGAGGTTCTGTGTGTTCTCCTACCCCAGAAAGACAGGGATCTGAAGGATATGGTGGAGAAATTAATTGCAGAAAAGGACAAAGTTCTACAAATTTTCAAGGAAAAAGAGCTGCCACAGAGGGATAGGCAAATTGAGTTTTACCGAGGTGAGTTGTCCACATGTAATATTGTCACCATGAACCACTTTTTGTCCCCCGCCGCAACGCGGTGCGGGGACATAGAAATGCCGGGCGTCCGTCCGTGTGTCCGTGGGTCCGTGTGTCCGTGGGTCTGTGCGTCCGTGTGTCCGTGCGTCCGTCCGTCACACTTTTTTGTAAGCGCTCTCATGCCTACAAATTTTGACGGATTTTCATTAAATTTATACCAAATGTTTATATCACTATTATCTTGATCAAGTTCGAAAATCAGCATTGGTCGATACTTTTTGTTGGAGTTATGGGACTTTGACCACAATCATGACTCCGTTTTTTCCAAAAATTGACCTTGTAAGCGCTCTCATGCCTACAAATTTTGACGGATTTTCATTAAATTTATACCAAATGTTTATATCACTATTATCTTGATCAAGTTCGAAAATCAGCATTGGTCGATACTTTTTGTTGGAGTTATGGGACTTTGACCACAATCATGACTCCGTTTTTTCCAAAAATTGACCTTGTAAGCGCTCTCATGCCTACAAATTTTGACGGATTTTCATTAAATTTATACCAAATGTTTATATCACTATTATCTTGATCAAGTTCGAAAATCAGCATTGGTCGATACTTTTTGTTGGAGTTATGGGACTTTGACCACAATGATGACTCCGTTTTATCCAAAAATTGACCTTGTAAGCGCTCTCATGCCTACAAATTTTGACGGATTTTCATTAAATTTATACCAAATGTTAATACCACTAATACCTTGGTCGAGTTCGAAAATCAGCATTGGTCGATACTTTTTGTTGGAGTTATGGGACTATGATCACAATAATGACTCCGTTTTATCCAAAAATTGACCTTGTAAGCGCTCTCATGCCTACAAATTTTGACAGATTTTCATTCAATTTATACCAAATGTTTATACTACTAATACCTTGGTCAAGTTCGAAAATCAGCATTGGTCGATACTTTTTTGTTGGAGTTATGGGACTTTGACCACAATCATGACTCCGTTTTATCCAAAAATTGACCTTGTAAGCGCTCTCATGCCTACAAACTTTGACGGATTTTCAACAAATTTATACCAAATATTTATATTACTAATACCTTGGTGAAGTTCGAAAATCAGCATTGGTCGATACTTTTTGTTGGAGTTATGGGACTTTGACCACAATCATGACTCCGTTTTTTCCAAAAATTGACCTTGTAAGCGCTCTCATGCCTACAAATTTTGACGGATTTTTATCAAATTTATACCAAATGTTTATACCACTAATACCTTGGTCAAGTTCGAAAATCAGCATTGGTCGATACTTTTTGTTGGAGTTATGGGACTTTGACCACAATAATGACTCCGTTTTATCAAAAAATTGACCTTGTAAGCGCTCTCATGCCTACAAATTTTGACTGATTTTCATTAAATTTATACCAAATGTTTATACCACTAATACCTTGGTCAAGTTGAAAATCAGCCTTGGTCGATAGACTCGATAATAGTATACTGCTTGACCGGCGGGGGACCCAGGAATTCTATTCTTGTGATATTTTGTATTAACATTTGAACTGCTTTGTGCTTGCAATATCAATAATGAATATCATGCGAGCTTGAATCATACACATTAATCTTTGGCAATGTTGAACCTAAACTAGTGTAGTACTAAATATTAAAACTAAATACTAACTATAATTAAGAATATTTCAGGCTGTCCAAATTCTGGCAGAAAATGCAATACATACCAGTAATTAATTGTATTTAAACTATATTTATAAACATGTATCATTATTGACAAATTCCAATCATTTTGTTGAATTTTTGTTTTGTTTATTTTTCTTTTGTTATAGAATTTGAATTAAACTGCTACTGGAGTGATCAGCTGAAATTGATGGTTTTACTTCAATTTCTTAATAGAATTATTAATAAATAATATTGTTATCAATTTCTTTTTGGTGTGAATTTTTCATTTATATCACTTTCAATTTTGACAATTGCACCAAGCAAAAAGATTACCTGCCTCCTGAAAGCAAACTTTTTAATTTCTTGAGTCTGTGTATTACTGATTGGTTGCTTGGACTTATACGAGTTTCATGTCTAATAAAAGACAAAAAAATTAGGCTAAAAAAGAAAAAAAAGTATTTAGTAATATTCATATACATGTACATTCCTCTGAAGAACTACTCTCTCTCTCTCTCTCTCTCTCTCTCTCTCTCAATGATTGTGACATATAATTTAAAATACTTTAAACATGCAATATTGGTATATAAGGGCATTGGTAACAATACATCACCAAAATGTTTTGATAAGATAAAACTGTGCAACTCTAAATTGTCTGTACAGATATATACCTGTATTAAATAATTGACTGCATACATCATAATTATAAAAATAGAACAATGTTGCAAGTTATTCATTGCTTTATCCGCGCCATCAACCAATCAGTGACTTGTTGATACAATTACCGTAAGGAGGTTGATATTGTATATACCGGTACATGTACTTGGCACAGCTGTCAAATGGAAGCTGACGCATTGCCAATTGGAAAATTTGTGTAACATATATGATTAAAAAAGGAATTGATAATACTTAATAACTGCCTTATCTTTCTTTTTGTCAAGTTATTTTTAACATTTTAACCATTGAACTTCTCTCTCTAATGTTCTTCATTAACAGATCAATTCAGGTTCAATTTTTACACCACATAATGTACTCCAGTGTATCAGTATCAATATATTTTACATAGTTCTAGCAACAAAAAGATAAGTTTTATACACAGAATTGGAGACACTTATTATACATGTTCATGATGTATATTTTTAGCCATGCTCACTCTTATATTGATGGTCATTAATCACTCTCTTCTTTCAGGGGTGATTATTTTATTTCAGATTACAAAAACTTTTACTTTTGAATGAAAGATAAAATGGTTTTTTAAAAATTGAACCCAAGGAAAAGAGGAAATATTTTGCCTGCCTTAAATGTTGATTAAAAGCTAATCATTTTGATATATAAAGCCTCATTAGCATCTACAGTTAACAGTGCATAACCGCATGAAGACAATATTAATATGAAGTTATATTTTAAGACAGACATGATTTTAACAATTATAATATTTCAATTTGCCTATGATAGTTAATGTTTCATATACACCTAAAACATCTTCTGTCATATATACTGTAGATTCCATATTTTATGCGAGTACTTAATTCCGCGATTTTACCGTTTTCCATTAAATTGCAAGAACATAAAATTGCGAGTATCATAGTTTCATGTAGTTTACATATGTCTGAAAAGTTAAAGTGAGATTTTAAACTTCGCAAGATGTACTTCTCGCGATTTTACGTGGATTTTTATTCCTCAATTTTAATTAGGAATCTACAGTATGCTTAATCTAACAAAACAAATATATATGCATAATTATCTCCATTTAATAAGTTTATTATTTTTATCACTTGATTAACATTATTCAATGCATTATACAGCCTTTTAAAAATCTTAAGTAAAAATTTTTTCAATTTATTTAGAACAGTGTAAAAAACTGGAAGAGGAAGCAAAGCTGCTGAGACCTTTGCCAGAAAAAATGGAGAAATTCCGACAATTGGAGGCGAAACTCAATGGAGAAAAGCACCAACTGGAAGGTAATTAAGGGAGATAAATCTTTTTTAACCGGGTTTTCCAACGGAAAAATCCGGTTATTAAAATGGTGAAAATGGCGGGCGGGCGGGTGGGCGGCTGCCTACAGGGTACCCTCATTGTACGGATAACTCCTCCTACAGTTTTCAAGATAGGAAGTTGTTCTTTTGCAGATCAATTGTACATATATCAGAAGTGTGCATATTGCTAGGATTTTGATTTCCGATAATTTATCGAAAAAATACCAGCTTTTGAACTTAGTCATTTTTTGGCAAAATATTGCATATAGGGAACCCTCATTGTACGGATAACTCCTCCTACAGTTCTCAAGATAGGAAGTTGTTCTTTTGCAGATCAATTGAACATATATTAGAGGTGTGCATATTGCTAGGATTTTGATTTCCGATAATTTATCGAAAAAAAACCAGCTTTTGAACTTAGTCATTTTTTGGCAAAATGTTGCATATAGGGTACCCTCATTGTACGGATAATCCTCCTACAGTTCTCAAGATAGGAAGTTGTTCTTTTGCAGATCAATGGTACATATATCAGAGGTGTGCATATTGCTAGGATTTTGATTTCCGATAATTTATCGAAAAAATACCAGCTTTTGAACTTAGTCATTTTTTGGCAAAATGTTGCATATAGGGTACCCTCATTGTACGGATAACTCCTCCTACAGTTCTCAAGATAGGAAGTTGTTCTTTTGCAGATCAATTGTACATATATCAGAAGTGTGCATATTGCTAGGATTTTGATTTCCGATAATTTATCGAAAAAATACCAGCTTTTGAACTTAGTCATTTTTTGGCAAAATATTGCATATAGGGTACCCTCATTGTACGGATAACTCCTCCTACAGTTCTCAAGATAGGAAGTTGTTCTTTTGCAGATCAATGGTACATATATCAGAGGTGTGCATATTGCTAGGATTTTGATTTCCGATAATTTATCGAAAAAATACCAGCTTTTGAACTTAGTCATTTTTTGGCAAAATGTTGCATATAGGGTACCCTCTTTCTACGGATAACTCCTCCTACAGTTCTCAAGATAGGAAGTTGTTCTTTTGCAGATCAATTGTACATATATCAGAGGTGTGCATATTGCTAGGATTTTGATTTCCGATAATTTATAAAAAAAATACTAGCTTTTGAACTTAGTCATTTTTTGGCAAAATGTTGCATATACATGTAGGGTACTCCATTTCACTGGATAAGGGTTGACATGGATTATGGATACAGTTTACATAAAAGAAAACCCGGTTTGCTGTCACATTGACAGCTTTTCACTACATGTATCTCAAATTTTTAAATGAAGGAATACAGTATCATTTATATTGTTTCTGTGGTTTTAATATTTGACACCAAGATGTAAAAAATAATGCATTTAAGGTGGTATGGGACATCTGTCGATATTACCGGTAATGTGGATTAAAGTACTATATAATTAAAAAATTTTCACTGGTTTAGAATTTTCAAATTTTACAATATTTAACCAAAAAATAGCTTTTAAAAATATTTGAAAAGGTAAAAAATTGTAAAACACCCAGCAGGATTCGAACTCATGACTTACAGGTTGGTAGTAAACCCTCCAACCCACTGCGCTACGGAGTTAGGTGACCATTTTTGGAAAGAAACTACTTATATAATTACACTTTATTTTATTGTTTATTTCAAAAAACAATATCATGTCACAACATGGAAGTGTCCCATACCACCTTAAAAGTGCTTTTATCATCACTTTTAACAGAAAAAATACAGAGATTGCAAGGGGAGTTAACTACCCTGCGGACAGATGTTGTAACACGTCAACAGAGGGAAAAGGAGCTGTACGGACAATTACAGCACCAAGCTGCTGAAATAAAACACCTTGAGATGGTCTCAGGTGAGAATTGTTCAGTTGTTAGTAACAGTATAGTTACAGCATGTCTCCCTTTATCAAAAATGTCAAAAACCGTTAACTTGAGAGAAAGTAAATTTGGAAGCAAGGAAATCAAATTATGCCCCTTAGGTTTGGATTCATCTATGTGTGTGTCACAAGTATGTACACTTTTTGGAATTTTTTTTTTTTAATTTTTCAAGATGTTTAGGGGAGTTAATAGTTTCAGTTAATTATAAAGCTAATTTTTGTCTCTATAATAAATTGATTTTCATTATTTTATGTGATTGATTTCCCTTTCAGATGAAAAAACAAAAGCAGCAGCAATCTGTGACTCTCTGAAGAAAACAGTCAAACAACTGGAGAAAGATTTACACCGAAAGACAAGTGAGAAATAAAATTTAGATACATGTATCTGAATTTTGTCAATTTCAACTTAATATATCTGTTACTTATAGGTTGCAGCAGTTTTTGGAACTTTCAGCACTTTGAATAGAAATTAAAATTTCCATACATTCAACTGAAAAATAAACCCATTGAATTAAATCTTAAATCTATAGTCAACATCTACATTTGGCACCAAAATAGATTTTAGGTTCATGAAATTTTGATGTTTACCTGCATGGCAAGCAGGGTATATGCTGTGTCATGGCAAGAAAATTGTGGCATTGCAAATGTAAAATTTTAAGCGAGTGTACAAAAGGCTATCTAATTTACATTTAATTTTGATTTCTTGTAATGGGCGAGGAGAAGTAATGACAGACCAGACTGCGATTCGAACCTGTGCCCCCTGAACCTCGAACTTTACATGTAGTCAGGTGCTCTAACTTCTGAGCTACCTGGTGCTGGTATTAGAACTGATCTGACCGTCACATCTTTAAAATTTTACGCAGCTTTTGGTAACAGTAGCTTTGAAGTTTATGAAATGCACGTAAAAAAAACAACACCATTGCAGTCTGTCTGTATACTTTGGTTCACGTGTTTGTATAATCAGAGAAATGTGATGAGTTATTATAATGCAGCCTTTTTAAAACAGGTGAAGCTGCCCAGTTAGGAGGCTTTGTCGTCTACAAGGAACTTTTCGATCAAAAGAATCAAGAGGCTTTTGTCTTGCAAGAGTGTCTGAAATACAAGGAATCTATCATCTTGGAGATGCAACAACAGCTGGAGAACAGGGATGGTCAGTGATGAATTTTGATGACTTAATATCAGTGATTAACAAACATGTAGTTAATTATCCCATTTAACTGCCAAACAAAAAAAAAACTTTAAAAATGTTTGTGTTAGATTGTGAAAATTTGAGGATATTTTTATGTTAGAAGTATATCAATTTCAGGTTACAAGTATCATGCAATTTCATGTTTTAATTTCCTGATATCAGTTGCATGAACTTCTTTTCCAAATGACTTACGAGGGCTGGAAAGTCATGGCCACTTTTACATTATATGTATCTCTTTAACAGGGAAAGTTTTTAAAATAAATATTAAGTAAATTAAAAGATTATAAGGCTTTCTTTACTTTTGAAATGTCTATGGTGAAATAATTCATATCGAAATTTTTAAGGTAGATCGATCTAATAGTTATATAATATTTTGACCATCGATTCAGTCTCTTTAATTAATCAATGTGCCCTGTTACCAAGATCAGATGATGTTACTTGAAATTAATGTAATTAACAACAACATTTTGGATTTTTTTCCTTCACAGGACAAATTATTGCCTTGACACAGAAGTTAAAAGAGACACCTTTGTCCCTTAAAGATGTAGAAATTCGTTACAATAAACAGCTGCAAAAAATGGAAGAAGACATGGAAAAATTTTACGGTATCAATTTTGTAGATTTCAAACTATGATATTGCATCAAATTATTGTTTAGATTTGAGAAGTTTTTATCAAATTTGGTAAACTATAATATGCATGTATATATTATAATTTTCAAATACATACCTTTACATGAAGTACATGTACTTGTAATTAACAATTTTAAAAAATTTGAATGCAGTTACATTTACACCTTTACATTGTACTAAATTATACAAAAAAAAGCAATGAAAAGTTTTCAAAGGAAAAAAAACTTTTATGCATGCACTACATGTGTTATTGATTTTAATGTTTAAGATATTTTATATTTTGTTGAATATTTTAGAGCGGAAATCTGAAATGGATAAAAGACATACAGAGAATTTAGCTAAAGAATTGGCAGAAGTAAGATCAGCCCATTTAGAGGACCAACAGAGAATGCATGACGGTAAGATACAGTACATTCTTTAATTTACACGAGTACTTAATTCCTTGTTCCAGCCATTTTGCATCAAATCATGAGAATATAAAATCGCAAATGGCCAATTTTCATTAAAGTTTCATTTAGTTTACATCTGTATGAAAAATAAAAGCGATATTTAAGATTTGGGAGGGCTGCTTCTTGCAAATTTGCACAGGTATTAATTCCTTGTGTTTAATTGCGATAGCAGTTAACGGGAGTAACTACTGTACGCTCTTTACACTCGTAAATGATTTTACCGAATATTACACATAACACATGTAGCCAAATGTACAGTAAATGGAAACTTTTGTATTATTTTCAGAGAACATGAAATTAAGAAAGAGCTTTGAAACACAAAATAATATTCCCAATTGGAATTCAGAGGAAAGGTGCACACAGTTGGAAGCTTCCTTAAACTACTACAAAAGTAAGAGTACTGATTGTGCTTTCTGCATTTTATTTTTTCTTGCTCATTATTTTTTTTTCTTATGCAATATACACAGGTTTTTAATACAATATTAATGCAGCAAAGTTAATAAGATTTAATGTATGTTTGAATGATTTTTGTACTCTTAGCCTTGGCAGGGAATTTCTTAGAAAATTTGAGTTGGATCAAAATCAAATCCCATATTGTAAATTATTTGAGATATTATATGACAATTTTATTACAATTACCAATTTAAAGTGTTGTTTTTTTTAAATACATGTTTGAAAACATATCTATTTATGTATTTTAGATAAAGTTCATGAGTTAGAAGAGAGATTAACTATCAGCTATAACAAGTAAGCAGAACTAAGAGGATTTTTACATATTTATAACAGTTTGTTGTCATAAACACGTGACAAGAATTATGAAACAATCTTTTATAGTCTGCTTTTCATTTTACTGGTATATAATATATATTTTATTGACCTGTATAAATCACCAAAATTATATGCCGCCGCCACCCCCCCCCCCCCTATTTTTCAAACATTCACATGTAAATAATTTTATCTAAAAATGTGTGAGTGGGTTTTGTATAGATTATAATAATTTATGTAAATGCTCATTGCCATTAAATAAAACTTTGGTTTTCATTTTAATTTTGGTTGCATTACATTTTTTAATAAGACAAAACTACAGTACTATATGTGTTAGGCTACATACACCTCTGCACCTCTGTTTGTCTCTAAAGGGGAGGGGGGGGGGGTCTGATATAAGTTTTCAATCATGATTTCCTCTTTATGGATATATACCGCCTGTATTGTAATATCTTTCTTTAACACAGGAGTAATAGCTGCAGCCCATAGAATGCAAGGACTGATACCTCCTAATGACAAGGCAACAAAGATTTTTTTCTATGCAGTAATGGACAGTTTCTCTCTACTATTTAATCATAGCATAAATTTTTATTACTGTAAAAGTGCTTATCTATAGTTATGCGGTAAGCTTAAAACCTTGTAAAACAACCCTAAAAAATCAAATTTTAGAGTAGAAAAAAATGCAAATGCATATTTTAATACCCACACTTATTTGACGATAGAAAACTTGTACCTAACCACAAGCGCAAATAACCACTTTTACAGTAATTCAAAGATATAAATTTTATAAATAAATGTCTTCTCTTTCGTAAATACAGCACGCACTGTGATATTTTAGAAGATGTTGATTTTGTTGGTGTTGTTCATTGCAAAATGCAATGTTTATTTTTTATACATTTATGTACTTAGATGTTTGTTCCATTAATAGAGGTTTGTATCAGCAATTCTACGTCTTAATTAATTAGCAGAATGATACTGTGTTCATGATCATGTTAATGATTTAGTCATTTTTGAAAACTTTCTCTAAAGATTCTAGATTGTTTTAACCATGTTATGTAATATATTACAGAATATATTCTTCTACACATATACTGGGCATTCAAAAACATTTTTCAATTATTTTCTTACTCTGTCTCATATTTGGGATAGTATTGTGGACTTTTTTGCCACTTAGAATTTATTGCATGTACAAAATATTTGGCACCGTAAGATTATTTTATTAATCCAGTTTGATTTTAAGTTTAATGAAGATCTTCCTGAACAAAATACTGTATTAATAACAATTACATGTAAATATTCAAGTTATTACTTCACTATCATATTTGATACTACACATACAATGCTGTAGAATAGTTCTTCTTCAAATAATAGTATTAGCAGAGTAAATAGAGCTGTCTAAATTTCTATGCTTTGATATATTTTTTATGACGGGGCCAGAACTAATGTGAATGAAATTGTGCAAAATAAATTGCATGCAAGATTAAATGTTCGCCAGAGGCCAACAAATTTTATTCAGTGTGCAAATTTTATTTAGTGTGTAAAATTTCTAGAAGTGCAAATAAGTTCTTTTTTATGACACATTCTAATCTTTAAATGAACCAGTAAATTGCTTTATTCATTCTGGACAAGATTGTGTTTTTCTTTCATTTCAATAAAAGATGCAAGGAGTGGGAGGGCAATCATTGGTAGATCATCAAACTAGTTGATGCCCATTGAATCTCTCTATGAAATAAGTATAACTTTATTGCAAGATAATACCATCAATGAATCATTATCATTAATGATAACAACTTAGTTGTGTTACTGTAAGTTTTACAGGTATACTGTTTACAGTTTTACAGGTATACTGTAACTACATCCCCCCTTTATATTGTCAAATTGTTTACAGTTATCTATTCAAGAAAATTCACTCTTTGTAAAACCATGATCCCCATGAAATCATGTGAAAAGTCTACAAAACAGTGCTCCTACCCAAACCCTCTGAAATTAAAGATTCCAAAACTAAATTCCTCCCATCGAATACCGGTATGTACTGGTGTACAACAATGATTAACATGGGATCGCATTCATCTCAAGTTTGTATGTTTTTGACAAATTGTTGATGTATGAAAAAGGATAATTTTACTCTTGTTGAAACATTTATGCTGTACCTTGAAGTATTTTATGAATGAAGATTTTTAAACAAAATAAAAAAATTAAGATTTGATTTGTTATTTGTTGGGTTTTTTTCGGAGCAGTTTCATTGTTCTATAATTAATGACTACCATTAATGAAATCTTGCTTTGAAGTATTCTTTTATTCAACAGAAAAATACATAAAATATCAACTCCTACATATATCAAGTGAACTTTCAAAAAAGTAATGAAGACTGGCATGGAAATTTATAGTGCTTTGCTTGTTTCAATCATATTAAAAAACAGGGAGTACTGGTAATCTATTACAGTATGCATGTACAGTAACTCCTGACATCAATGGATAAAACCAATGATGGGTCCTGTTTAAAGTGTCAATTATTGTCATGTTTCTTAGTTGAGAAAGGTACAAAACTTAAATTATGGATTGAAGGGAAAAGAATAAAGATAATCTTTTAACAAGTGTGGCAAAGGGAGTTTCTCAATGTCTGATGGATGCACAAAGCGCTGAATAGCAAATTTGCACAAAGACTGTAAATTAAGCACATTCAGTAGTTGCATTACTCTGATTTTCCTGTCCCAGCAGGCAATTGCAGCCTGCTCTCCTGTGGAGGACAAAGAGAGGCAAGTTGTATTGGGAGCAATGGATCCTAACTTAAGCAAAATGTCCTCAAAGTCTGGGCACACTACAGTCAAATCAATCTCAAGCTGGAGGTTTAAATCGTCTGCATCTAACACTTTAATTTTCAGATTAAAGAGTGCTGAGACAATGCAGTTGGAATCATATGAGTACTTGAGACAATCCACACAGCTTCCGAGGTCACTTGAGCTGCAAAGCATCTTTTTCTTCTCAGTGTTGATTATGTATAGTACTGTATCATTAGCAGCAACTGCCATAACACAGTGTTGAGACCGAGGGTCAAAGTCATAGGTCGAAGGTGACTGGAGGTCACAATCTGAAAGTATTTCTTCAAACACAGAACATACTCCTTGACCTTTTTTCCAGTCGACCACAATCAATTCCCCTTTACTGAATCCCACAGCAACAAGCCTGCTATCCGGAGACCACTTAACGTCTGCTCGGTCTGTGAAAGGTAGGGGTGGTGGTTTAATGTCGGGGTACAGGTCGGGTATTTTCATCACAGCATCAGGAACTAGTACCGTCTCTGATCCATACACGGAAAGCGTATAGACGTTACTTGAGGCTTTAGCAACAACTGCATGATATCGGCCATTTGCAGAAGTAGCGTAGTCTCTGTACTGTGTAAAATGTGAGTCCCGTGCCCTGTGAATTATGGGATGACCTGGATTGTACACCACTAAATGTTCATGAATAGAGGATGTATCCAAAGTTGTTAGTTTTCTACCGTCTGGATTTATCTGGAGTTTTGGGAATCCTTTACAGCTTGCCTGAGGAATGACACCTGATTCTGTGAACATAAATAGATTATGTATCCAGTAAACCAAGTTGAAAACCTGTACATTTTTAAAATCAAAATTAAAACTACATGAAATGCAAAGTTCCCTTACTTCCATTGTCTAAATTGTATTGCATAACTTTTCCACAAGGTAACGAAGAAACTTTTTTCCACTGGATTCCATGGAGAATCTGGAAGGGTGTGGATGTAGAGATAATGATGTTGTCATTGTTTGGAAAGAACTGACAAAATGTCCACCAGACATCAATGGTTGGATCTGTCAGTAAAAAACTTCATTAGTGAGATGAAAAAGAGGCCTATGGCCCATGATTATCAAAGAAAAAGTTTTCAAATTCTCAAAAGATTTTTGTATCCTTTTTCAAAATTGTTTAAGAATTGCTCCCATTTCAGCCATATCTGGGCTGCTGTATGTTTCCCTTAGAAGACTGAAAATGGTTACAAATAGTCGATATATCACAAAATTAATACCAATGCTCAAAATAAAACGGCACTAAAACAAATACTGTCAAAAAGTTGTACCAAGTCTGGTTTGGGAGAAGCTTGATTCAGGGACCTATTAACAACTATTAATTACCAGTAGTTGTGAGATATGCACGAAGCACATTTGATATGTGAAACAGTCAGACCGGTATGATCACCATCATCGGATCGCTCAGTTGGTAGAGTACCTAACAAGAGACTAGGAGGATTCTGGTTCAAATGGGGGTCCTATTTCATTATGTTCTGTGATCAACCTCTGGAAATGACAGGTTTATAACTCCTGCTAGGGGAAAGAACCTGGGATGTTGATATTCAAGGGCAAAGATCATTTAAGGGGACATGAAATTATGTGACAGTTAGAATTGTTGGATACTATAGATATTAATTAAATACCATGAATTAATATCTGCGTGAAATAGTTAGATGCATATCTCAC
The DNA here is from genome assembly GCF_963853765.1 of Magallana gigas. Classification (NCBI taxonomy): domain Eukaryota; kingdom Metazoa; phylum Mollusca; class Bivalvia; order Ostreida; family Ostreidae; genus Magallana; species Magallana gigas. The sequence continues at coordinate 34,472,012 of NC_088859.1, forward strand.
AGATTTCAAAATCTCGCTTTTATTTTTAGGACAGGTGTAAACTAAATGAAACTATTGATAAAAATTTGGCATCTGTGCATGATTTTATATAATTCTTGCAGTTTGATGCAAAACAGTTGAATCACAAAATTAAGTACTTGTGTAAAATAAGGTTCGAATCTACAGTAGTCAGAACTCGGTAAAGCAATTGAGATTCTGGGGTTCTGAGTGCAAATCCTATTCTTGATAGGCTAAATCTGATTTGTAATTATTTTTCCCATCTCATTACAGATATCGCATCTCTGCCATATAAACTGCAGCTTCTTTTGTTAAACATTCTTTAACAATAGCTTTATCGGGACTATGCTTTTGACAGCTACAGACATTTACTTACTTTCCACGCTGTATTTTGGTAGAATCCGCAGGATCTCAATCAGTTCTCCTTGTTTCTTGCCTTTGTGTCCTGGGAATTTAGTTAGAGTTTGTGATGGGTAACATCTTACTACATCCGGACAGGAATGTCCATGGGCTATATAGCCCTTAAGGGTTGAAGTTGAAACACCCATTGTTGACTGTCACTGTTGATAATGTCTCATTAATTAAATCTAAAAGTCCCATACATAAAACGCTATAAGTACATGCAGATTAATCCATTATGCAACCGAGTAAGCACATCGTTATGTATGCACTCGATAATCAATTATTGGTGTCGCATTCAGAAATATATTATGTAATAATAACGGGTAATTGCTGGATTATTATGAAAATTACCTTATTCATTGTGAATTTCCTTCACAACATTTCTCCATAAAATGTAAACATCAGAGAACGGGAAGTAACTCTACTGAGAGTTGCGCAATGCACCAGTTCTTATAATATTTTTAGAGTAGTTCCCCTTTGACTGTGCTCTGAATCACCTTTTTCAAATGTGAAGTGGGTGCTAATTTATATAATATGTATCGGAGCTTTCCGCAAAATTTAACAAAACGCTTCATTTGCTTTATGTATTTCTGCAAGCTTTCTACAAACTTGGTCGTTTTTACTTAATTTTATAGGTACGTTTAAAAATTGTGTTTTTAAAAATAAACAAATAAAAAACTTCCGCAACATAAATATGTTTAAATTAATGATTAATCATTATTCAAGAAAATTATTTTAGAAATATATTTTAAGCCAGAAACGGATTACACATTCTTTTTTTAATATCGAACGCCAAACGATCTATCCTTATTTTGGGAAATTCCCTTCTCTGAGTGAATATTATATGCGCATAACATTCTTGAATTGTCCTTGAACTTGGGAAAAAAAATAACTCAGCGCCTTTGATAAGTCTTTAAATTAATTTACTGCTAAAAAGGTTAAACAATAAATCGGAAAAGTATTGTTTGTTTGGTGTGTTATTTATCGGCAACTGTAAACATTGATTGATTTTAGTTGCTGGTTAAGTTAAAATAATTATTCTAACTTGTGTTAACGTTTTGATTTCACTAATTTTGTCAGTACTTATATTCCTTATTCAGATTTATTCAGAAAAAGCTATTTCTGTGCTGAAGATTTTTTTTTAGATATTTATTTTCTGAATTGATAATATACCTACATGTACAAACACTACATCGTTGTTTTTTTGTTTTTTTTGGTTGGACAAGACAAAATGCGGAGGGACTTGTCGGTTCGTAAATTCATGTTTTTACAATATTAAGAAAATGGTACATTATCAAAAATCTTTAGCTTGCCCTCTCCTCGTACCAATTCAATTGAACTTTGCACTTGAATTGCATTTTTCTTATTCATTCATTATATTTCAAGGTAGGCAAAGAAACACTTATTATATAATCATAAGTATTTGTTGTAATTGATCTATTTACTTCAATTCCATGGTGCAAAAATTGTTATGCGATACAGTTTATGAGTCTATTTTTTCTATTTCGTTAATTCAAAATCAAAACCAAACTTGAGAGAGAGAGAGAGGAGAGAGAGAAAATTCAAAATCAAAACCAAACATGAGAGAGAGAGAGAGTGTACAAACACCCTTTGATGTATTATACCGACGATAGTGTTACTTAATTCTTACGAAAACAACAACACTTATCACTGTGCAAAGTATCGTAATCTTTTTATTCATTTGGACAGATTAGTGTAATGTATGTAACAGTGAGAGATAACATCGGACGTTTATTGAATTACACCTGTACGCGCGCGCAATTACACGTGTTTACAAGAAATCGGCCTCTTTGACGCGCGTTTGCTGTGAACAAGTGCAAATCTCTAACTACCGTGTATACAAGAGGAAATTTCACGTAAGATGTAAATAATGTTTGAAAAGACTAGCTATCATCAATCTAGAGTAAAATATATTAAGGCAAAATTATTATAAATTCAACCGGAGCATGTAATCATTTCCAGTCCTTTTTACTGTATAATTGCATGACGTTGGTACCATGACAATGAAATACGAAGTTTAACCACAAATTAATACATTTTCCTCTAGTCGTGTTATACTGCGCCTACAGTAATAGTGAATATGTAAATTCTGCACGCCAAATAATATATGATGGTGTATAAAGAAGAATTGAAGTGTCTATATGTGTGTATACTCGAAAATAAAACGGTTTTATTTATATCTACTTGTGTTTAAAATCTAGATTAATATTCCATAGCAAGGTTTTACATGATAACTTGCAATTTACGACAAAGTTAAAATTGATAAGTTATTCATAAACTAAGAAATGTTAAATGTTTCAACTTAAACAACTGATATATAAATTTGTAAACTGAATAAAATTGAAGTTGTTGGGAATCCAAAGTACTATGTAAACTTTTTTTTCAACGGGGATTTTTAAACCTAACTGAAAAGATTTACGACAAGCCTTTTTTCAGTTTGTTTGTTTGTTTTTTATGCGCAGCCTGGGGACGTCTGTGAACACCCCCGCAAAACAAATAATCAGACACAAAAATTGAATATTAATATTTTTACCAGTAAAATATTGAATTCATAAGTTTAATAACCCTACTCCCCCATATAGATAGGGGAAAATAAAACATCCAAGAAAAAAGTTGAAAACATGTATGCGCAGCACTGATCATTCGTGAATTGACATTTCTCTTGGGTCATTTAAGTTTCGTATTTTTTTTTTTATCTAAGCGACACAATTAAACAACTGAATTTAAACCTTATATTGATCAAATTCATTTAGGTTAAAAAGAAGTATTTGTTTAGTATCACGAAAAATTGAACTGAAAAGTATCTCTTTAATTTTCAAAATTCTTTTAAAATAATCATCTTTATCCTTTTACTTCAATACAAATGCCATGTAGTCGCACAAAATGTTTTCATACTCCCATGCAGAAGGAAGTAATTACAATCAAGATAAAATCAATTGTATCTCAATCGAGTCAAAATCCTTATCGCAAGATTATGTTCATCACGAAACAATTGAAAATGATTATATCTATTCTGTTCCTCAATTTCTTCTACATATATTTTAAAACGGAAGGGGGGGGGGGGCAACAGCCACAACACAAATGCAACAAACCCTTTTTACCTAAATCTTCTTGATCAAAATTGTATTAACTTAAGGGTACCGTACAAAATACTAGGGTAATTCTTTCACAACTTTAATTCTTCTTTCTTCTCATTGTTCATAAATTTGCATCTCATGCGGATCTGATTATCAAATAAAAAGTCAAACGAAGATAAACATTTTATAAAAAATAATTTAATCAGTATCAAATGTAAAAAAAGAATAACATACAAAGCAATATTATACCAATATATCAAACAGTATAATGTGGATGGATTTACAAATGATGATTTCTGTAGATAAGAGGCATAGTTGATTTAAAGTTAAATTCATGATGGAATAATTGATTCCATGTATTCTTAAGGTTTCCTAAGTTCCATATCATAACACATACAACAAGAACAAAAACTTACACCATCTAAACAAAGAAAATCTTAAAATACAGAGAACGAAAATATTCTGGAAATATTAAATTTGTGAAATCGAATGTTATAACATTTACTTGTCATCCACAGACTTAGAACTTGGCACATTGAGAATCAGATATATAATTCATATATAAACACAGACAAAAGAACACAATAGAGGCACTTCTTTGGGACTTCAACTCATCATAGCTGCAAAGATGACGAAATCATGATTGAACAGCCACTGTTGACATGTTCAATGATTCGTCGTTTAAGTTTGCATACTTGGTCTCTGAGAGAAGTAGCCGAATTGGCCAGTTGGTTATTTTGTCCTTTCAATTCAGCCACACGCTCTTCAAGTCTGGCGATGCGTTCCAGTTTTCTGGTGCGACACTTTCTGGCAGCAATCCTGTTCCTTGCCCGTTTGCGTTCAAGTTTGATTTTTTCTTGATTGTCCATGTTAATCGGTGACAAGGGAGGCGACCCGCCAACACATGGGACTGTTTGAGGTTCTTCTTTAATGTCGTCAATTCTTGAGCTCAGGTGAGAAAAGTTAGCAATGCGGGGAATATTAGAAGATAAGCCGCCGGGAAGTGAGGTGGTGGTGGTCAGTGGGAGGATTCCGTCAGTGTTGGAATAGGAGGACTGGGAATCGTCATCTTCACTGTCAGAATTCTCCATCTTCACACTGCCTTGACTTGTCTGTGAGGGTAATGACTGGGGACCTGAAGTTGATGGAGGCTTAATCTGATGAAGTTCGGCCAATGCCTCCACGAACCCGCGTGCATACTGCTCCTGTTCTTCTGTGACGTGTTTTGGAAAAATGAACTGGGTTGGTGTCGGGGTAGTGGTGACCATTCCGTTTGCTTGTATGATCATTTTCTCTAGTTCTGGTGAAGCCAATTTCAACATGTTCAAGTCGGGCGAAGCAAGTAAATTGGTTACCTTCTGTTGTTTTGTTTTCGATCCTGAATTGAAATCGAGAGTCATTTTTCTCTTCAGTTGATTAACTTGATTATTTTCAAGTTTTAACCCATGCCCATCATCATGGTAAAACGTGCGGTCAATCGCTTCCATTGTTTTCGCCAGTTTCACTTCTTTCTCTATTCACTCACAAATTTTGATTAAATGACAAGCTATGTTTGTAAACACAAGTTTACTGATTCACTGTCCTGTCCGCAAATGCCGGTTGAGAAACTTTCTTTAAAAACTTTATGAGTCACCCTTTGCGCTGTAAATTGTAGAGTGTTAGTAGTTATACGTTTCCCTCTCTATTTATACGAGAATGAGTCAGTTTCTAAATTTAGAATGACATCATCTTTTATCTAAATTTCATTGGTGGAAAATGACATCACCATTACCACATCCTCTTACTCTGAACACATCTTGATTTACCCACATTCGATATTACACTGCAAGGCAATGTTAATGTAAAATCTCGAGGAGTTTCGAACAAATTAAGAAGATCCATTGGCTAAAACAAGTCACATGTCTGCCGAAGGGCACTACGGGAGTTTAACCATATACAGGAAAATAACGTGACGTCTGAAAACTAAGTAAGGCCAACCTCCATAAACAACATAACAAACCACGCCTCTAGAGTGCAGGGTACTGCATTTGATGCTTTGAAAAATACATGAAATATAGAAATATTTGATTTCATTCAATTTTATAGGTATTCATAGTCTATTTAATTATTTTTTCGAAGCATTAAGGCACATGACGTTTTGCTTGATCGCACAGCGCGTGGTAGGGAAATTCCGAGCGCCGATGAGTCATACATGCACAAGGAGTGTTGGCAATACACAGAGATAAATAAATGGGCTGGGCAGAAATACTCGCGAAAGGCGTAAAATAATTTAATAGACATACTTGTTTAATAATGGCAATATCATATATTGTATCTGTGGTCAATCATTTTAAAATCTGATATTTAATTTGGCGATTTTTTGTGCCATTTTTTTTATTTTAAAAGAATGACTCATTCTAACGTTTAAATAGGCCAAACCAGGTGATCTGATTTTAGAATCTCATGTATATTCATGGTTTTAAGACTAAGCATGGTGTAGCATGTTATTGTTTGTACGTATGGCGTGACGTCTATGAGACCTCTTAGTTTTCAAGGTATTCCTGTGGATTTAAAATAGAGCCTGAGTCAGTTCTATAAATATTTGGTGTTATGAAAATGAAACAAAATACATACACTGATGTAAGATATAAAAATAGTCTTCATGAAAGTAATTACAGGGACGTATATATAATAAATGTATATCTATATCCCCGGTAATTAAAATTAATAATTAATATAGAGAAGATTTCAGGTGTAGATAATTCCTGTATAATAATAACAGAAGTTACTTTCAATCTTTAACATAGCGATATACCTTCAAATCTAAGGCTATAATTTAATATAATTTGTCATATTTAGTTTCATTTTGAAAATTGAATACCAGACAAATTTCTCATCAATCGGACCTCGTATGAGACTGGGTACATATGCCTATATCACTCCAATGATGCATCATGTATGTACTAGCTACATGTACATGTACATCTACAACTGTTATAAATGACCCTACAGGCATTGACTAGTAGCTGTCAAGTGTATGGCTGTAGTGACACTGATGGAATCCCAATCAATTTTACTTTCTACACTCATCACTCAGTTATTATATGTAGCTTCTGAACAAATTCAAAATTCCAATGATTTCTAAAATACCACAAAAACAACCTTTTTACCCCTTTCCATTATGAGTATACTGATACATCTATAAACCACAAAGTTATTATGTGCATGCATGCTGTTTTCAGCTTAGTTTGTCAGTTAATATAAATATATATCTATATATTTAGAGTTTACATTGAAAAATTGTTTTACTACATTAAAAAACATTTTTTTTGTCCAAGAAAAAAATGGGCATCATTTGTTAGTTTGGATTTGATAATGAAATAATTGTTTCCTTATCAGATATTTTATAAAGAGTAATGCATCTTCAAATTAGCTGCAAATGTAATACATGTAGTATTGAATGGGCACAGTATAAAGCATTACTATGTAATCTAAACAAACAACACATCTCAAGGTTTCGAGAATTAAGCATGGTATTTTTTTGTTTTTATTTTGGGGTTTTTTTTATTTGAAAATTTAAAAATCCATCAAAGATGTAAAAAAAAATCTCTGAATTGTAAAGGAAAAAGTACACAATTGTACAATTTTGATTTTACATTGAAAGATATATACATTAATAGTTGTATTTTTTTTTCATTTAATAATTCACGATTTGTTTTTTGCAGTGAATTAATATTTTGAAATAACTTTTATGCCCCCCCCCCCTCCTGTATAGTGGTTTTTATAAAAGTATTTTGAAAGAAATTCATTGTTTACCATATTTGGCAATTCAAATCATGTTTACCGCTAAATAAATGTGAGGGGAAATGTTAACTATATTTCTGAAACTTAATGGGATTATGAGTGTATATAAATAAACTTATCCCACCTCTCTTTAGGAGTAATGCACAAGGTGTAAATGAAATTGGAATACTGATAAATATCAAGTTATACAATATGATGTAATTACTAGGCTAGAGAGAATGATTTTGAGTGTTTTAATTCAATATACCTTCTATCCGTTTCAGTGCCTGCCTTTATTACCACAAAAGGAATATTCAATTCAGAAGATAAATTATTTATAATCTTATAAAACCATGCAATAAAATAAAATATATAAGATGTATGATAAAGATTAGAGTATGTGTTATTCATCAAATTTTGTTTATAATAATTGTACTGTATGCAATTTATACATTTAATTAAGATTATTAATTATTATTATTGGGATGATGGTAATGATTTTAATTTATTTCTCCTGTAGATGAGGGGATTTGACAGGATGAAGACCTAATTGATAGAACAGTAAAATTCCGCAATTGAACATGAACTCAACGTCTGGATATGGAAACTCAACCCTTTCCCACAGTTTTACCTGCAATCAGGAAACCATGGAAACTGGTGATTCGGACAGTGGAGATATGGATTCCACTTCGATTAATGAAGTACATCGAGTGATGCCCGATACTGTAGAAGATGACCAGGTAGGGCCATTATCAAAGATGTGTTCATCTCTCCAAACAGCTTCCCTTAATTTTGAGAATGGTTGGTTACATGTATTTTTTCTTGTTATATGATTTATAACCATATGAACCATAGTTTATCAATTACACAATTTCATTCAAAGGCGTTGATCAAAGCATTTTAGTAAAATTTTAAATAACAGGAAAAATTATTTTAATTGATAAAGTTGAATAATACATGTATATTTTATCCATGCATTTAATATCATTACAATTTTGTTTAAAAAAAAAACCCACCTTTTCAGGGGAATATATGATAGGGCTAGTCACACTAGCTAGGGGAAACAGAAATATTTGTTTTTTTGGCCTAGCAGTATATTATATTAGTTTTCACATTGAGATTGATTAACCAGGGATCAGTTACTCATAGGCAGAAGCGAATTATATTAAAGTAGTATACTTCAGTCCTTAATAGTTACTTAAAGTGCATCCAAACCATCTGTCATGAATTTAATTAAACTTTATAGTGAATTAAATGTTGGTATGAAGGGTAACATAAATCATAAAACATTAAAGGGTTACATAAATCATAGCCTTTATGAACTAGCAATCAAATACAGCATTTTCTTCTCCTTCAGAACCGTTCTTCAATTGTTAATGTAAAGTGAATAAAAGTATGTAATTATTGTTATTGTCTGTCAAACAATAGCTGTGCATTACTTAGAAAAATCAGCCAATTCTTTCAAACTACATGTACAACTATTGAGAGTCTGATGTCAGTCCGTGCTCTCAATTAAGCAAAAGTTTTGACCAATCATGAAAAAATTCACTGTATATAGTCAAAAAAAAATCTATGTTTTTTATATTTGATATTTTCTAAGCACTGGTAAATAATGCCTTTTCAGGCTGCTATATAGTTTTAAAAAGTTATATGAATATTTATACATGTATATTCATGTGTGATATTGATTAACATTTTCTTTAAACTATGGTAGCTGACTATTTAACGGGTTATCTAATTGAATTTCTTCAGGAAAGAGGAGAATACATGTAAAAATTTTGGATTTGAATATTGAGTCCTTGCTGCTGTTTCATTTTCCATAAAATTTGTCTTTTTATATTTGTTGGTCAAGGAGCATTCAATATTAATTATAGATACCTGATAGTAGTGTAGTGACCACTTAGTAAGAAAATACTCTTGTATCTGATGACACTAGTCTATTGAGTGTTGTTCCACCCTGTTATATTTTTTATGCCCCCCTTCAAAGAAAGGAGGGCATATTGCTTTGCTGCTGTCTGTCGGTCGGTCCACCAACAGTTTCCGTTCATTTTCTTCAAAAAGGATGCACATATTGAAATGAAATTTAGTATACAGGTTTATCCTAATAATATCTAGGTCAAGTTTGATTTTGGGTACGATCGAGCAATTTTCAACAGAGTTGTGCCCCTTGGACGTAGAAAAATTCCATTTTTTGCAGTTTCCGTTCATTTTCTTTGCATAGGATGCACATATTTTAATGAAATTTGGTATACAAGTTAATCATAATAATATCTAGGTCAAGTTCGATTTTGGGTACAATTGAGCAATTTTCAACAGAGTTTTCTTCGCAGATGTTTCCAAGAGAGAGGGGGGCATAAGATTAAGTGTTTTACAAACATCTCTTGTTTTTATTTTCTGTTGAATTCTCCTGATATTTTGTTGCAGGAGGAAAACCATGTATGCACTTTAACATTTAATATCAAATAAATTCAGAGTGAGTTTTCTATAGAAGTGTAAAAAAAAATTCACATGCTAATTTTGAAGAGACTGTGTACACGTATATAAAGGAACAGGAATAGTTATTTCATGTGTATATCCTGAGTGAATGAACAGAATAAGCCTGGACAGGAAATATCATATGGTTAAGGATCCTTCGTATAGCAGTGGGACAGTTTTGGTCCTTGTATAATACTGTTACTGTGCTTGGTTGACCACAAATCCGCTTAGATGCCAAAAATAACAGGAGTTTGTATCCTCAATTAAATCCCCTGAAGCATAAGGTCAGGGTGACAGACGAGCCTGCCACTGCCTGGATATTGAACTACATGTGTAGTAATGATAAAAATCTTCAGACATCTAAGGGTTTTGTTATATGGTAATCAAAGTTCATCATCTGTGGAGATAACAGATGTGGTATGATACATTACGTTAAAAGGTTAATGACACTATCAACTACGTTTTTTCTTAGGCCTTCCAAAGTTGCAGCAAAATTTGATAAATTTCGAACAGATTTCAACTTCTATTTGAAGCAAAGAATGGCTTTAAAATAAGCCTGAAAAACCTAACTTTCCCTGTGATATTTTTTTCTCCTACAATTTCGGGTTTATTTGAAATTTTAAATTAAAGATTATACCTGATTCTGCTTTTGAATCATTTTAAATTCTATATGAAATCTATTTAAAGGGAATTCAAAACAGTTTTGTGTTGAAATTGTGGTCATAGTTTTATAAAAAAAAAAAAGAAAAAAAAAAAAAAAAAAAAGAAGATTATTAGGAACCTTTTAAATTATTGCCATAACTAAACTGAAAACTCCAAAGTGTTTGCTCAATTCCAAACTCCAAAGTGTTTGCTCAATTTGGCAATCCAACTGTTTTGTATAAAATCACAAAAATATAAAATCGTGAGCACCACATTTTTATCCTATTTTCTTTTAGTTTACAATTGTCTGGAAAATAATTTTAATATCCAAGGGAGGATTTTGCATTGATGTTAATTCCTTGGGTTTAATTAAGAAGCTAGTCAATCTAAATTCTGGAATGGGTACGCATATAGCTGAAAATTTTTTTTTGGGAAATTTGATGAAACACAAATGAAGCCAACATTTTTTAAAATTCTAATTACTAATACAATATTAAATGTTTTAAGAGGCAGTGTCATCAAGCGTTAAGCTTTGTATGGAAATTTTCTTTGCAAATTACATAAAAAATTAAAATTACTGATTTCAACCAAAATCAAGGTTTCGTATCTAAGGAAAAAATTAAGAAATTTGAATAAAACTATATCCTTTGTGATTTTAGAGTACAATTTTTTAACTGATACCAGACATTTACTGCGGGTTTCACCCATTATTGTCTTGTTTGTTTCAATCTGGGTTCTTTAGTACTTTGTTTACAATCAACAAGTTGACATTTTCAAGTCCAGTTTGTTGAACAAGTATTGATTGATGGGGAAGTTGATCATCTAACATGAAGTGTTCTCCTGAAGTAGGGTATATCCTGACAACAGCTTACGTCAGACCTTAGCAGGAAAGGGCCGCAGATTGGGGCTCGAGGATCCAGGATCTGGGCCGATCTGCGTTATCTGCAACTCTAAAACAGATAAAAGTGATAGGAAATAACTTCTTTCGATCAGGAAGTTGGCAACAAAGCAGGATGTCTGATGGCTTCCTATGTATTTCTTGTTTTTCTAGTGGACTCTTAAAAAATCCCAAGCGGGGTTGATTATATAATTTTTTAATGAGTCGATGTAGTTGTTTTGGCAGTGTCAAAATTGCTTAATGAGGTATAAGAGATTCTCTTTAATTTGTCTTTTTAACAACACTCATGATGAAGTCAGACTCATTCATTCATTCTTTATTTCTTTCAGCTTTGCAGCTCATCAGATTATACAAATTAAACATAGTAAAGTACAAAAGTGGGTATTTTACAGGAGACCCTATTACATTGTACATACATAAATATGAAAAATTGACAGAAGTAAAGAATCAAAAGAACAACATCTAAAGTTAATTACATATATCGTTGATGGTTGAAAATTTGGTCACTGATGTTGAAATCCTTTCCAATCCAACATTCATAAAGACAAATAATGTCATGTACACAAAAAAGATTTGAAATTTCTCTCACTCCATTTGTTTTCGAGACCTCCATGTATGTTCCATGCTATTATGCACAGTCCAGTTTGGTTCCCCTGACCCCTCTATTTCCCTCTGCCGTGTTTTTGTCCTCTTCCTCCCGATGCCTTTGGTTGGGTTGGCGTTGACTTCATCTGGACAGGACCATCATCGGAGTAAAGTTTTCCGTTGATGAATTTGTTCCTCGCTAAGAGAGCCTTTCGATTACTTTCCTTGGCCCTTTTATAATATGGTAACAATTTTTCCCTACGTTCTTGGATTTCTTTTAGGAACTGTTCCCCAATGGATATATGCGTGTCTTTAAGCTTGTAAGAACATTTGCGGACCATTTCCCGGTGTGGAAATCTATTATATTTTACGATTGCACGTGGTTTGTTGTTGTTTTTTTACCCAATCCTGTGAGCCCTTTGAATTAGGATTTCAGATCTGATTTCTAATTTTGAAGCACATAAGGACATAATAATGTCTTCTCAATTTTCCTGTTCTCCTGATTGGGCCTCTTCGATACCAAAGAACAATAAGTTGTCCTGCATTGACCTACATTGCATATCTAGGACACTTTCCGTTATACGCGCATTTTCTTGAAGGGACTGATCTAGAGCCATTTTCAGTTCCGAAAGCTCGGTTAGAGCTTTGGAAGTATTTTTTTCATTATCCTCTAATGATTTCGAGATGATCGAATTCCTGGCTTTTTTTCGACTTCCACTACACAGTTACTTAAACCCTTTATTTCTCTTTTCATGCTTGGGAGTGAGGTTTCAATAGTGTCTAATTTCTGGTTCATGTGTTTCAGCTGAGAAACTATATCACTAACCCATTGGGGGGGTAACCTGGGGAGTGTTCGACCGTACATTCTGGGGTTGGTCTGCATATGAGTTTGCATCGGTGCATTTGCAGATTGTATATATTGCATTGGCTGTAATTGGTGATAGGTGAGGTTACCTACTTGCTGTATGGGCTTTTTGGACTGGGACAGGTTATCATTGGGATATACCGAATTTGTGCAAACCCCTTGTTTTGTAGTCGCCATCTTGCCCAGAGTTGATGATTTTGTCCTTTGTTTCTTTTTCTTCGGTGGTTTTGAAGGCGACAGTGAACTCAAATTCATAGGAACAGAGTACAATACTCACGTATCAATGGTGTATCACATTTACCGCAAACTATAACTAAACTAGGCTATATATGGTATGAAATTCCTTATAGGTCGTGCTCCGGTAAAAACACGTCCACCTCCATACATGTCACATTTCACGACTTTGCTTAAAGTAAAAGTGATGGTTTAATTAGATATTAACTAAAATTTTATCCTTTACTTGCCATGTAATAAAAAAAGTTGCACCAATTATATGCTAATATAAATTTCAAATTCTGTAATTTTTCTTATGCCTGTTTATCATTAGTCTACATAGAATAATGTTTAAATATATATATTTCAGTAAAGATATAGTATCTACTGGTAGACATAATTAATAACGAAGGCTGAAAAAATGCTCAATCCTTTGGACTTGTCCTGTGCTATTAAAACAGTCGACTCGAAATGATCGAAGTAAAACTTTAATGTTAATAAAACAAATAAGTTTTCTATGATTTGGATGGGAAATACGGAAACTCTATAAACCATGTAAAGGTACATTTGGTCCTGCAAAACACTTTTAAATTGCCAGAAGAAATATATGCATACAGATGTAATTGCAAATACATGTATAAGTGAGCATGAGTATGCAAACCTACTGGATTGATACAGGTGCTCCTCCCTAAGAGGAAGTATGAAGTGTTTTGTACCCCTCAGAGATATTCCTAATCAGAAATAACCTCTAGTCTCTTAGCACATTATAACATAGACTGAAGTAGTATTAAGGATTCAATCGTGCTACCAATTATTAAACTACATGTAGTTGTAGAGGAAAATTTCTAGATGGTTGTATTAAGTATTATTTTCAATGTTGCAACTGATCACGGAAACTTGATTTCTTCTAGCGGAAACTGTTGCTATCAAGTAATCTACACTGAAATTCTTCAGCAAGTGGAGGAAATCTAAAACAATGTTGATGTAGAAAAAATTCATAACTATTCCAAATATGTCACTGGTACAAATGGGATTGTATATTAAAAGGGGGGGGGGGGTGTTTCTGACCAACATAGCATGCATGAATATAGGCAGCAAATACATGGTGAAGATTAGAATAGGAGTTATGACTTTTTGCCCTAAATCTGATAAAAAAAATTACAAAGCACAACTCATATTTAATTCCGCATAATTTTATTTATTGGTGTATAAATATAAAAAAAAAATTGACTTTCTCAAATGTGAATGAATTTTTCTATTCTGTGCAAAGAATAGATTAGACATTGGTATGTATTTTGATTTTTAAAGTAGCATAAAATACTATTTATTTCAATTTTTGTCACTTTAAAGTACCGGTAAGTAAGTACATGTTTAAGTGTAAGTAAATAGTTTGGTCTAATTTTTTTTACCCAAATGGACTTGCAAATGTAGTAGAAGGAAAAAATTAACATAAGAGGAGATAGAGATTCAGAATGAAAGTTGAAACAATGTAAATAAGGATAGATGGAATACACTTGTAATTAATGAGGAAAATGGTAATAGTCTGCTATATGCATGTGTTTATGTAACGTGTAATTACATCATTCCAGCATTTATGATATATAGACAACTTTTCTCAGCTAAGAGGAATATATATACATGTAGTTTGTTAATTATAAAATATGTGTGAATCTCCAGATATTTGTCTGAGATGGGGTGGGGGTTAATTGTTATTTTGCTACCCATTAGCATTTAAATTATTCTTATGATCTAATGAGAAGGCAACAACTGCAAAACTGCAAGGAACAAAGGTTTTAGGTTGAAACAAATTGTCCTTGAAAAAACTTTGCACAGTGTTTGTCCTTGTGTCAGAGTTCCCAGAGCATCTGAAGGATGCTAGCTGGAAAGCCGATAAGAAGTCCATTTCAATTGCTATATTAGGTCACTTATAAACTGCTTCTGTTCTCTGATTGAAGTCACAAGAGCTGTATACTTGAAGAAGGTATTTCTTGTTCTAACCTCATATTAAGAAAACAAACCCGACTTTATCTGGAAAACAATCTAAACAGCTCAAGTGTTGCTCTTAAGAAGGTGTCTTTGGCCCTGTGCTGTGTTAAGTAAAGCATACATAATACATATGTAAGAGAATACCAAATTATTTCTCCCACTTGAGTTTAGCCATGTTAAAATGCAGCAGTTCTTTTCATCTTTGAAGACCATGCAAGAATATCACTCTGAAAAATTGTACATGTATACTTGCATGTTTTTGATGCATTTGATTGTAGCTTTCCAGCTGTTTTAACTATTCCAAACAATAAAACTACCTTTTTTTAAAATAATTAAACCCTTGAGAAACTGTAGAAATATTATCAATATGCATGAATCTCCTGTTAATCAGATCTTTTTGCATGACCTTGAAAATAAAGGACTATATTGATGATTAAAGTTTAGAATCAGTCCCATTTTTACAAATGTTCAAATGCAATCAATACCATATTATTCACATGCATACCGGGTATACATTAATTTTCAACAAATCCTAAAATAGTCCATCACCAATACTTTCAAGTACATGTATAACTATTGGCCATATAGGCCTATACAGTAATTATTCCTTTTTATGATGTCTCAAAAATGAACCAACTACTGTCATTAGAAACACATGAAAAATGGTCCTTTTTTTTGTCCTTTGGCCCTGGGGTGCAGAGTGGACCGAAAACCTTTGGCTAGCAAAGACAGCGTAAAGCTGATCATGGACCACATTAACAGAAGACTTAGTTTATATTATTTATGCATTTTATGTAGGAAATAACAATATTCAATGTTTTCTCACAAAAAGATGGATGATAATCAATAATCTATTTTGTGAATTTAAATGATCATCGTGACATCATATCTCTGTTATAACATCAACAGGATGCTTTGTGGTATTTTTATGATTTTGAAATTTGTTTTAACATTCTATTGATACTCTTAATTTGTGGTGCTGAAAAATGATTACCGTCAATGTTGAAGAACCCCCACAAGTTAATCATGATTTAAAAAAAATAAATTTGATCAAACTGTGCTATTGTTTATGTTGGTTCATTCCATCATACAATGCATATTTTCAGTTATATCATAATTGAATCAAATGTAGTTCAAATTGTCCTGTCACCCTCCTAACCACGGATGTAAACATGTAGCACAGAGTAGTTATGCAGACCATATGACATAGCCAGCGGTCTCTGACATCTTTGTAATGCACAGTAGTGAGATAATTAGTCATAACTCTCTCTCTATCCACTTAACTAATACATCATTACATGAATAAGGAATTATAACCCTCTTCATTCAATACGTACTCGTTGTGTAATATGGTTTCCAGGCCTCTTCAAACAATGGACTGTGATGGCATTGCGGTTTTGAAATTTTAATTCGATTACATAGCTAATCTTAATATGATAGGTACAGAATCCTACAGAGATCACCACAGATGATACCAAAGAAAATGAGAGATAATTATCATAATTTATATTGCATTTCATTATAATTGTTTAAATACATACAGTTTATGTTACATGATTTACTGATTTGTGTTATGAAAGTGTCAGATGAGTCTGAATGCTGCAAAACATCTCGCATATTATAAATTGAATCTATACTTTTGTAGTTATAGGTGAGATGGCCAAAACTATTTTGTGGTTGGATTTTGCTTAAGACTTAATCATATCAGATAGAAAGCTAAATAGAAAGATAAATTGTTATTCATGAGATTGATATTAATTACCCATGGTACAAATAAATGTACATGCATGTAAACCTTTAAGATAAATTGTTATTCATGAGATTGATGTTAATTACCCACGGTACATGCATGTACATGTATATACTGTAAACCAACTGTTCATTTGCTGGGGAGAAAAATTTTAATTAAGAAATTCATGAGAACCTTGTAAAATGTGATTATTAAATATCACAGTTAATCAATCAATTATTAATTATGATAAGTATAAATTACTGTAAACCTGGTTGCAAAAATTTGCTGCATTAACCTGATTGTCACTGGTAAATCTCAATTTAAAGTTGTTGCAAATAAATGCCAGTTTTATTAGCGATCTGCTCTGCGGACAATCTTGTCCCTCCAAGTTCACTGGTCTGGAGCATATCTCTTCTCCCCTTGGCCCAATATAGCTAAGACTTAACCCACAATGTGCCTTTGGATAAAGGGTGTGCAGTGACCTTAAACCAAGATTCTAGGTCAGAGGTTAAGGTATTAGCAGAATCATGTGAAAAATTATTGTCCAAATCATATATTCTCTCCCCTTGGATCATTTTCACTCATACTTAACCCACAAAGTGCCTTTGGTCAAAAAGTGTTCAATTTCTAGGTCTAGGTCATATTATACCACAAAAAAATCTCTATTCAGAGCATACAGTAAAACATGGTTATAGCGAACATGCTTATAATGAATTGACCCTTATAGGGAAGTGATTTTCATTCCCCGTGACTTTATTACATGTTATAAACTTGACGGATATAATGAATTACACTTTTAACAAAGTAAAATTGCTCCTCCCTGTGACTTCATTATAAGCATGTTTTACTGTAAATACTTTCACCTTAGCCCTATTTGACTCATACTTTCCATAAACAGAGCTTTTAGGGGGAAAATTGTGCATTGACCTTGAACCAACTTTAAGGTCAAATGTAAAGGTCATAGCAAATCCCTATAAAATACAGTTTTAGACCATAAATTACTTTCCATTTGTTCAATCTTGCTCATATGAAACCAGAAGAATGCTTGTAGGTAAAGGGTATACAATGAGATTGAAGTAATTTCTATGTCAAAGGTCATCTTAATTCCATTATTTAAGAGGGGCTCTTTGAGATGGTTAATATGAAGGCATACTGTGTCAAACCAATACAATTCAAGTTTTTGTGGCACTCTGCAGGGCATTGGGTATCTCTTGTTGATGAAATTTTGTTTGGCTACATTTGGACTTGAGCCTTTTGTGAGGACTCAAGTCAAAATATCATTTCCAAGCTGAATCTGTGAGGTTAGGATTTTGGAAGAAAGTTCCATAAAAATACATGTACCGGTATATATTTTTTTACATTTTGTAGATATATATGTCTGTTCTTTGGCATAATGGAAAACTTGGAATGGCTTACTATGACACAGAGTTGACACAGATTTTTATGCTGCTGGATATAGTGGAATCGGATGATTTTCTGTTTCTAAAGAGAAGTAAAGATTTTTAAAAAGTTACTATATATATATATATTTACTTGGCTTTTTTTATATCACATCTTATATTAGCCTGAGGTCGCTGTATATCAGCCCGAGAGCTCTGAGGCATGAGGGCTGATATACAGTGATTGTGAGCTAAAATGGGATGCAATATGAAAAATGCCAAGTCATATACTGTACTTATAGAAAATATCAAAGAAATAATTAAAAAAACACCATGTGATGAATGATTATTGTCAACAAATCATTGGGGTGTCTATAAACTTATCTATGATAAACTTTCCAATTAATTTGTGCCAGCTGTTTGTTTACTTCGTTGACATTGTTATATTTACATTCAGTGTATATTTCCCCGTTTGTTTGCATTGGAAATCTGCGACGTTTAATTTTCTATGAATACACATTGCTAATTCATGCGCCATGAACACAAATATAAACGTCACAACGTGTTTTAAGTATATTTATTTTTGTAAGATTAAATGAAACGTTCAACCTTATATACCAATTTAATATGTCTGTACTTTTGAAAAATAATCATTAGATTATATCTATTCCTAAATACCGGTAATAAGATTTTTCTCTACAAAGGTTCTGAGAGCATATATGGCTTTACAGCGACGATACACATATATTTCATACAAAAAAACATCATTATGAATATAAGCATTGAATGCTTATTTTTGGATGCTGTCGGACCTATGACACACCAATGCGGTGCAGACAAATTTTCATATCGTGCTAATGCGCATTATCCAAAAATAAGCATTCAATGCTTATGTAATCATTTTGACGTCATACTTTGATATCGGAATTTAACGACACATACCAAGTTCTTCATCATAATACTGTTAAATTGGTTATTTACACATGGGAGAAATTTACACTAGTTTTGTGATAGGCTTAAACTGGTGTTAAAAAAAACCTGCGTTAATGGTAAAATACTCAAAACTTTAGTATGGTCAATCATACATCTGTGTATTGTTTGACAATAGAAAACGCGTCCTTAACCATTAGGGATGGGACGATCCACCGGTGCATCGCGGTATTTATTTTGACGATATTTGGATCGATACATTTACCATTAATACAACGATACCTTACCGAACTTTTTTTATTTTTCAAAAATATCCGAACTTCATATATCGGCTATTTTCAGTCCGTGCACTAATATGAAAGTACAAAGATGGCGGAAGCTAAATATGGAGTGTGGAACACTTTTGGAGTACTTGTTTATGAAAAACTAGTGTACACGAGACTAAAGTAATTTGTAAATTGTGCAAGGCTCATTATGAATATAACAAAATAACTTTGGACATGCGGTAATACATCTGTAGGTTGAATAAATTTTAAACTTTTATTCATGTTTTCATTTAATTGCAATGTATCGTGATATGTATCGTATCGCATCTCATGTATCGTGATATGTACCGAATCGGCTCAGTACAGTATCGTCCCAGCCCTATTAACCACCAGTGTAAATACTGGGTAACCACTTTTACAGTAGCAGCTTATTAATAAAAATTGGTGTGTACTGAATTTTTTACGCATCCCTAGGGTTTATTACACACGAGAAGGCGAATTTTAGGTTTATATTGCACAGGGCCATAAAGGGTATATTTACTGTTAGTATACAATATTATATAAATAGTGCCTGTTTGGGAGGGCAACAGTTGAAATTGACACCCAGAGAAAACCATTGTCAACCGACGCGAAGCAGAATTTCAATGTTATCCTCCGAAACGGGCACTATTTATTTTATAATACTGAATGTCTTAATTTAAAAGAAATTTTTAATGCTTTTATATAGAAATGAAGTGAATTCTACGGCAAACCATACGCGCATAATTTATGCGCATGTAACAATTCATTGTGTTACCCGTTGCCAAGTGTGTTGCTAACGCTGAGGGTAATAGAACGGATTATCAACTCTGTCTAGACCAATCAGATTTCAGTATTTAACATTAAAGTATAATAATTGATATTAACATTCTCTCTTGTATTACGGTAACAAGTCTTGTAAACAAGACCTCCAAAAAATATATCGATTTTTATTTTTCAGTTTTGCGGCAATTGCATCCAACATGCGTTTTGCTCAGTTCTAAACAAGATGATCGACTAGTGCAGACACTGAAGTCTCTAGGTAATGAAAACAGAAAACAAAAAGATATGACATTCATCAAGTTAAGTGTACTGCTGTACGTATTAAATTTAGATGCTAATTGATAACTCTTTAAAACACCAAAACTTAATGTCATGCAATTAAGATCTTGCACTTTCAGGATTTAATGTTCTCATGATATGAAAATGGCAGTAGGCATAATTAATTTCTTGCTTATAATTAGCAATCTACCATAGCAATTGATGTTGTAATCCAGGAGTTGATTAACTCAATGTATCAATGCATAAATGTGTCGTTTTCTTCACAGTTTCCACCAACAGTGATGCTGGAAATATTTCTCTTGCATCAGATGATATTTCCCTCTCAACTGAAGATTCAAACAAACTTCAGTTTCTACCCAGTATAGATTTCAGTAAGATAACCATTACTTCTGCTTTTTCAAACTTTTTTCAAACATCAAGTTTGCTACACTGGTAGGCAGTGGTAGCCGATAATAAGGAGATGACCGCTATTAATTTTGAGGTCGAAGATCAAGAGTCAAACTTCTAATAGACTAAGCATTGTCCACTCAGTATTATAGGTCACAAGGTCAAGATATTGTTGGCTCAATATCTTTAGAACCCTTTACTTATCAGGCAACAAACTTGCTACATTGGTACTTTTAATTATCTACCTGTACTCCTTAGAGTATTAAACCAATATTTTTTATTATTAGTCTGTGAGGTCAAGGTTCAAACTATCCTGGATGTATGTAGAAAGAAATTGTCCTCTTAATATGAAATAGAATTACTTGCTTGACAAACATCAACTTTGGTAAACTGATACCCCAAGGAGTAAGGGGGCCCCTATTTTTTCATTAGGTCACAAGAATCAGACATATCTTGGCATGGGAAGCTATGGTCTGTTTACAAATGCTGAGAATGCTCTGTTTGTCTGTTCAGTACATCTTGGAAAAGTTTACCCTTTTCAATATTGCTGCAGTGGGATGTATTTTTTCTAAAACATTTCTTTTTTCAAAGTCAATGAATTTTTCTAAAACATTTCTTTTTTCAAAGTCAATTTTTTTTCATTTTAACTTCAGTAAATATAAAGCTTTAATGTTTTCATGACTTTACTTTATGACATTCTTGCTGTAAATGAAATTAAACAAGGTTTGATATGTTCCAGATCCTGATATTTGCAAGAGACGAATCTTGAATTTAGACCTGCCAGGAATTCCTGATCACTATACAGACACAGAAAAAACCCTGTATTTCTCCTCTCTCATCTCTTTTGACAACATCACAACAGTATGTCAAGTTTTTAATTGAGTCACATAATTATTAAATGTCTCTAGGAATGTGTACTGAAAATGTGTGTAATTGTTACATTACATCTAAACAAGACAGGAAGTCTTTTTACCGACGGTTACCTGACCAGTATATTATTGGTTTTAATAATTTAAGGATGATGAAATTAATTTTTGGTATTTTTTCTAGTGATTTTTTCTCTTTTAAGGGGCATGGTCACAATTTTATTTGAGAATTTGGTGTCTATCTATTTACAGATCAGAGCAACGGGTGGGCTGCTGAAATACCTGGAGAAGATGAGGGTAGGGGTAGAGTTAGAGGATGTGTCCGTTAGAGTGCCAGTGATGGATCTCAAAGTTGTCACTCTGTAAGTATCGGCCAATTAATTGGGGATGGTTCAGACATCTTTACATGTAAGTTTTTGGCTTCTACTTGAATGCAATTCGTAACATGGAAAATATCAACAACATTAAGTATTTTAAAGTTTTGGAAATTTTCAAAACAGACTGAAAATTTGAAGTAGAGATATTTTTGAGGGCCAAAAAAAGAAACGAAAGAAAAAACAGAGTATTTTAGTGTTTCAAATTTAAATATATATCTTAATATATGAAAAAGTAAACTAAAGCAGATGAAAATGAGGAAGTTAATTTCATCAGGTACTATTTATATCTCAACATATGCACAGATATGTCACAAAGGCCTACTGTAGCTGTTTCATAAATACATGATCTGTGAAAACCATTCACTTAGTTTATATCACTTGATTAACATACAATAATTACACATTGAATGACTGACAAACAGTAACTGAAGGAAAAAGTATCTTGTTAGAAGGAAATTGTGTCCATCATGTGTCAAGTGTCCATTATTTAATTTGTTTAATTGGGACAGGGCTTACTGTTGTTGATTCTTTTTTGTTCCTGATATTGTAAAACCATGCTTAACTCATTAAAAAAAATCAAGTAGATTGTTTTAATTCTGGTTAAAAATTGACTATTTAGAGGTTTCTTTGGGAGCCTTTTTACTATTATTTCATAAACAAGGGTTATAGTAAACCTGTTCCTTGCCACAGTTACATATTAGTGCCAAAGTAAAAAAATTAGCACTGCTATAACATTTTTCTGCAGCACCAAGTTAAATTTACTGCATCTCAATAAGATTCACTATTTTTTTTCAATAAAGGTTCCAGTGGGAGTTGAAATAATCATGAAAAATTACTATGAATAAAAAGCGCATTCAAACTTTATTATTTTTAAAACATCCCCAACAATTGTTTCTGTCTTCACTGTAAAATGACCATTAGTGTTCTTTTCTCGTAAAACACTTTTTAACGATGGAGAAGTGTGTTTGACTTGACTTACTTAATCAATTTTAAAGTGATGAAATTAATTTTCCCCAAAGTAAAAAAATCCCAGAAAATATGATGAAGGTTCTCAGTATTTTGTATCCTAACATTCAAACTGAATTTCCCAGAAGAATTTTAACAAATAAATTGATGAAACATTCATTTTGTATAAAGTTTGATTTATATTATTAAGGATATAAAGCAAAGAATTGGAACGATGTTCTAAATTATACCACATTCATAATAACAATGCACAAACAGAAAGGCAGTTTTAATATCCGGCTTCTCTGCCCCCTTGATTTTATATTTTATCACGTTTCATCAAGTGATTTTTACATGTTAAAATCCTGGAGACAAAATTAAACCTGAGATCACAACTTGAGATCTACAGAGATATTTGATGGCGTGAAGTGATATTTTACTCAAGGGCTCTTCATTCCGTACTTACACTTTTGCCATGTTTTGAGACTCTACTTTACATGGCCCTCTTTGTAAAGTGCAGTTATCATTTATGTCATGGCTATTCCACAAAAACACCACTGACAGACTTATAAAACTACTAGATATTGCTAGCTATTTTGTAGTATGCTTTGTGTTTTCATTTAAAATACATAATGCTTCAGCAGTTTCAAGTACAGGCAGGGGTTATCAAAAAGTCACCGTGTTGTTAACCTTTTGGTCCCGCGGTTACTTTTAGAAATAGTCTGGATCATAATGTTAAACAAAAATCATAACATCACATAGAAACTTCCAATAATTAATTTCAATAAATCATGAACACTTCAGGGATGAATTTGATAGAAATTGTAAAGTATATTGTAGAGTCTAATGTGAATACTACATGTATTGTAAGTTTTAATTGTTATTAAAAAAAAGAATTCAAAAAAAAAATTTATAATAACACATTTTGAAGTTAAAGATCCATAGCTTAAAGCAATACATATAATTTGCCTTTTTTCAATGAATTGCCCTTTTTTCCCAATGTTTCAAAGTAGGTATATACACATGTAGTGTATTTATAAATGAAAATGCAAAAAAATAATGCATAAAAGGTACTCAAGCCATGTACTTGCAAGTAAACTTGTCAAAGATGGTGAATGTATACTATATTTGACCATGATATGCATTATAGAATTTTTTTACATAAGTAAATAGTAGAGCTCCAAATGGATTATACCAATTCAGTAGCTCGGATGCTTTATCTTGTTGCTCTAAAAAGTTAGACATAAAGATAAAATTTTAAAGAATGAATAAGATTTATATGGTTGGTTTTATTGTTATTTTGAAAGAAAATAAACTTCACATACTGGAGTTGCAATATGCCTCGTTTAAAGCTTAATTAGATTAAAAGGACTATGTGCAGTATGGCCAAATATCTGCCCCCGATTTCAATCAATTTTTAAGTAGTATCATATAAAAATCAAATCATTATAAATCATTGTACAGAGGATGCCTATCACTTTAATCTTGATTTTTGTCATCATTGCTTATTCGCTGTTTATCTATGACATCACCTGTAAATGACCAAATTCCCGCAAATTTGCAAACAAATGAGAATATTCTCATTTTTGGTTTATATTTTGCACTTGGAAGTATAGAGTGCAGGTCTGCTCAAGTATGATTTTAACATATGTTTTTCTTCAGATAGTTATACACATTATACTTAAACATGGTACTTGAACAAGCCTGTGCTAGATGTTTCCAAGTCGAAAATACCCTCGGAACATACTTTTGATATTATGAAGAATAACCCTGTGCCTATTTACAGCCTGTTCCTTGTTTTTTGTTTAGGGATGACCAAATATCTCTGGATGACACAGCCTTTAGGTAATTCACACATTTGTTGAATAATTTGTCCAAAGGGAAATAACTTAAGCTCTGGTGATTGTTAAAACCTAACACAGTTGTCTTTCTTTTATCACAGTGCACTGCAGATATTCCAGAAGGAGGCACATCCCTCAGTCTACAAGATCGGACAAGGTGGAGCCAAGGAGGGACTCAGTCTGTTTGGTGAGTATCTTGATGAGTTCTTGCTTACCAGTGTTTTTATCTGAATTATAATAGGAAATACATGAAAACATATCATTGCAGGCCTATTAAACAGATGCAGGTCACCAATTGGTACAAGAAAGCTTAGGTAACACCTACCTACAAGTATACTTGCATGTATCTTAAAAAGTTACATGTAATATACTCTTTGTCAGAGGGGTATTTTCTTTCTTTCCTTTCTTTGTTCCATTGTCGTAAATGAAAGTAAAGATCAGTCAGTGGTGTAATTTTTTTGTTAATCTGTCTTATATTATAATTAATCTTTCTGTTTGGTAATACTTTAATATTTGGCATAGTATGATAATGTATAAATATAATCCACAATCATGAATATTCATCTTCAAACCTGTATCTTTAATAGACTGTGGTTTTTGCGTCCAATCCGGGACATAGATGTCATAAAGCAGAGACAGGATGCAGTAGCCTTCTTTGTGAATCTTCGGAACATTGAAGTTTTTTCTACCTTAACAGACTGCATGAAGAACATCAAAAACATAGTGGTAAGGATTTGTGTATATGAGCAACCCAGAAAAAGCCATCCAAGATTCTCATTTTTTGGAATGCATGAATTCATTATAAAGGTTATAATATTACATAAAAAGAAAAGAGATATATACTGTGGAATCATTAGATTTCGTGGTGGCTCAATTTTCGTGGAATTCGTGGGTACCTCTCATCCACGAATTAACATCCTCCATGAATTAATAAATGAGGGTAATAAAGTCATATTTCTTTGGTATGTTTTAAAGAATACACGAAATTACGTCCCCACGAACCTATGAAATGTAAGCAATCCACGAAAATTGGCCCCCACGAAATTTAATGATTCCACAGTATCTGTAAATCTTTAAATGATTTGTTTGTCAGCCAGTTCTGAAGAGAATGTACCAAGCTCAGGCGACCGTGATAGACTGGCAAGCACTGTATAAGGTAGGATCAGCAGGTGTTAATCTATGTTGTACAATAAAGACCTAGTCCATCTTTAAGAAATACATTTCTTTTTATCTTGGTTGACTTTTATTTAAAGATTTTATGATAGAACACTTTTAAAATTCTGAAGTTTTATTTTTACATACCCTACATCTTTGAAATGAAAAAAAATCCTATATTTAGTTACTAAAACAAAACCTTTCTTTTCTTTAGACAGTTTATCATGCTATTTACATTGGAGATTTGTGTCGAGCCCAGCCTCAGACTGTTCATATCGTTAGAAGGGTTTGTGATTTTTTTTTTAAATCTACATGTAGTTAGAATGTTAATTCTTCTGCAAACAATCGCATATGTATGATACCTTTCCTTTTACTTTAGAAATATTTTTTTTAGATTAGTGAAGCATTTAAAGATGATCTTCACAGAATTGCAAATCTGATCAACAAAATTGTAAGTAAAATAAATGAATTTTCTGAATGCATGCCAAAAGGTGAAGTAAATAATTCAGTACATGTATTACCTAATGAAAATCATGCAAGTTTATACATGTGGTATGCTATGCTTGAGGAGTACAGTACAAGATGATTATTGTTCATGTATGTATCATTGCTACTTACAGGTGGATTTTGAAGAGAGCAAAGTGGTTGGCAGATTTGTAGTGAAGCCCAATGTTGATGCTGAATTAGATGACAGTGAGTGGCAGTCTTTTGTTAGTTCTCATCAAGAGTTTGGAATCAAATTCAATAATGGTTAAAGACGTGCAACACTTCATTTTATTTCATTTTGAAGAATATTTTACAACTCAAGCAAGAAACTAGATTTTCTTTTATTATTCACAAAACTTTGACAAAACTCAATATTGATCTCAATCTCGCTTTGGGATATATTGAGAAAAAGTGAGACTACCAGGGACATGTGCTTTATAGATCATTTGATTACATGTACATATAGCAGTTTATAACTCATGTGGAAGTTAGTAGTGTATAACGTTATTTTTATACAGAAAAAAGGACATATAATGGTCTGCCGGATTTCATGACAAAGTTAGCAGCAGAGGAGCTGGAGAGACTGAGTGATGACATCCAGGAGTGTAATGTCATCTACCTCCCACAGGTCAGAGCACTCAACCAATCAGATGAAGGCTTGTATTGTATGCAGGCTGTCTAGTTGAGGAAATGATGCATTTCGTCCCTTTTTTGGCCTTTAAAACATTTCTGTTTGGAGGCAACTTAAATGCTTTATAGCTTAACAAGACGAAGTCGGGAGAAGCGCTTATGCTTTACCTTCAGCGTCGGCATACGAACTTGGTTAAATTTTTTGGAGCAGGTTCTGTATTTATAATTTACTACTGTCCAATCTTCACAAAACTTGCATGGAGGGTGCATTTGGACATTAGGGACTTTAACAGACTTGAATGCTGAAGCTAGTTCATGAATTTCAAATGATGGAGGAGAAAAAGGTTTTTGGAGCAGGTGCCCTTTGATAGTCATTTCTAAGTTACTACTGGTCCTATTAACTTCACCAAACTTGCATGGATGGTGTATATTATGATACTTATACACTTGACATGCTTGGATGCAGAATCTGAGTCATAAGTTTAGGATGCTGGAGGAGGTTTTGGGTTTTGGAGCAGGTTAAAGTTTTTAAAGCAGGTGCCCTTTGATGACCATATCTGAAGTTTTTACTGGACTGAACTTCATTAGACTTGCATGGATGGACCATCTTGTAATGCATTTGAGCCACAGGCTTCAGAAGATGAAGGAGGTTAAGGTTTTGGAGTAGTTTAAAGTTTTTGGAGCAGGTGCCCTTTGATAACCATTACTAAGTTATTTTAAGTTCTATCTTTACTAAACTTGGATAGATAATGCATCTTGTGATACTCATACTGATGCACGTGGAAGGCTTGGATGCTGAATCTTAGCCATATATTTTGGATGCTGGAGGAGGGTATGGTTTTTGGAGCAGGTAACATTTATAGGTAAATATTGGTCCTTACTTATTAAAACGTGCATGGTTAAATGAATAAATGAATCACAGAGGTAGCTTCAAATACAGAAAGTGACCTTGATTACCAAGATGCAAAGGCAGAATTGGAACACTCAAATGGTGTCATGATCTTGAAGCTGATAACATTATGAAGTAAATTCTGTTCATACTAAATTGGACTTGCACAGTTAATATATTTATTGTTGTGTAATAGTTCCAACCACGTAGAAATGTTGGGAAAAAATGCTGTCTTGACCAATTTTTATGGTTTATGTACATTTAGATTTGAAACATAAAGCTAGCTTCAGATACAGAGCCTGATCTCCATTATCAAAGATTCTAAGCCTGTTTGATGAATGTGATTGTTGATAAATGATATACCATATGATTCTTATTCCTGCAATATTAAATCATATAAACATGCAGTGTTGTATTATAACTTATGATACAAATGATATAATACAATAATGTGTAGTATCATGATACACTATTGTATGATATGATTTTGACATCTTGTTTTCCCTTGGCCTGAAATGTCACACTTTCATTGGTTTTAACATGGCACATGACTGACGGATAAAAATCTATGTCCGGCATGTTGGATTCAGTATATTCGGCACAAGGTCAAAGCTTTGTCGACTTATCTCAGACTATGTTTCATTATATTTCAAAAACTGTGTTCTGTAAGTTTTCAAAAAATATATTGGAGTACCTGGTTCTTGCCCTTTGAAATTATTTAAAAATAAGAGTAGTTGCCCTTTAAAATGATGTTTTGTTGTGTCTGGAGCAAAATAAAATGGCGGTGTTGGAGATTTGCTCAAACCAAGAAACTTTTAAATTTTAATAGCAAAAAATTGAAAGAGATTTTTTAAGAGTATTTGGAAGGTAAGATTGGCAATTAGATTTGAATTCCATTTTTATATAAATTATATAAAATTTTATTGTGTTAACATAGCTGGGTTATCTATTGGCGATCCCACGTCTTGATTACATGCAGACAGAGGAAGACTTTGAAATGCCAGGGCTAGAGTTTGTGGTAAGTACATGTATCAAAATACATGTATTATTGACTGTAAATTCCTTTAATGATTCATTGAAACCTGATGTTATACACTCATTGTTTATACCTTTCGATACATTGTTTTAATTTTACTGAACAGTTTTTGTCAAACAATATGTTGCACTACAAAAGTGATCGCACAAGAGGTATCCTTGTTAGTTCATAGACTGGTTGTATTTCAAATAATTTTTTTTACTAACACAGTTGTTTATGATGTTTATTGAAATGATTTGCAAGATGATTTTTTTTAGATTAGAAAAAAAAAAATTCAAATTGTTTTAATACACAATGATGAAAAAGTTAATGCTGTACAGTGCTACTCTCAGTTATGTTCATGTATCTACTGGACTTGTTCTGTTATTTCTATATGCCATACAAATCATTTCAGAGTTGGATATACTTTTGGGAGATACACAGTGTGAGATTACAGGTTTGATATTTTTATCATAATTTTTTCAACAACTTATATTGTGGTTTCATTAATATTCAAGGGTATCAATTTTCGTGGATAAAGTGAAAATCACAGTTTCATGGATATGTAAATTCAATCAATACAAAATGTTAAAAGAAATTTCATTTCAATGAACATTTAATTTCGTGGATCAACTTTAAAAATGAAATCCACAAAAATTGATATTCAACGAATATTGATGAAACCACAGTATCTCATAATAGTTTTCACTAAGGAATTGCAAGAAAATCTTTATGAAAATGAATTGCAATGTAAATTTCTTCTCAAGTATTTTGCAAGTTTACCTGCATGCGCTTGATTAGAAAAGGAAACTATCATTAGGATTGTGGCTGGGTTTTTTTTTAAATGTCTGTCAGTAATAAAACGTATATATATTGCAATTATTATAGAGTTTCATTCACAATATTTTTGTTTCTGGTTTAATGATAGACCAAGAAACTGCCATCATGCACAAGCTACAGAACGCCATCCTGGAGAGTTATAGAACCCTGATTGAGGTGCAGGATCTGTGTGCTGAGCTGGACTGGTGAGGGACAATATATGCTTCTATGTCTAAATATTTAAGGCTAATCCTGTCAAATACAAAAATAAAGTGTCACTTTCTTAAGTCAACCTTTTAAACTTTTTATTATATCAAAAAAGAAGAATTCACAAATTAACAATACGGTCCGATATTCACCTTTTACAGTCATGAAAAATAAACATGCATTCTAAATGTCTACCCGGTACATGTAAATGTTGACTTATAATACTTAGATGACATGTATACTAGTGATAATAACAGTCTAACCGGTGTCTTTTTGTATAATTCCAAAGCTTACTGTCACTAGCTGCCTCTGCAACAGAGTTTAACTACGTCAGACCTTCAGTTGTTAGTGAACGAGTTATCAACATAAATGGAGGAAGGTAAAAATCGACTTCGAACAAATTCTGACAAAAACAAAGAAAGGGTGTCTAAACGTGAATGAACTACGAGAAGCTTCTGTTTACAGACACCCAATCCAAGAAGTTTGCTGCAGTCCTTTTGTGCCGAATGATACTCTCAATAACACAAACAATGGAAAGATGAAAGTTCTTACTGGGCCAAATGCATCGGGAAAGAGTGTCTATCTGAAACAGGTAACACAGTCTTCTGTTAGGTTACAGCATATTATCTCTTTAGCATTCTTGTTTGTAATCAAAGTGTTAAAGTGGTGTCTTTTCTTTTACAATATATTGCATTGACATCTCCTAATAATCACACTTGTTTAGCATTGACCTCCCACCGTAGCCTGCTTTTATGATATTCCCAATTGACTAAAAGGGTCAGCCATTCCCCGAATTCTCCTTATTTGTTACATGCCATGACCTACCAGTTCCAGTTTAATGTTTGCACATGATCCTTATTCACTTAGCCCAAAAGTACATGTGCATAATGAGTCTTTAATTTGTCTTCACATATCCTCTAGCACTTGCTATAAATATTTATCCTTTATGTCCATCCTGGTTGAAAATGTTACCCCAACATTGCTTGAGAATAAAGGGTGAGAAATGAACTTGGAACTTAATTTCTAGATCAAATGTCAAGGTAAAAAATGCATGTAGGTAAAAGGTGTATTGTTACCTTGAATCAAGTTTTGTCTAAATGTCAAGGTCATAGTCACGTAGAGTGGTAACAGGTTAAATAAGGTTCAGTCAGTGACCTTGAAGAAACTCTTCCGGTCAGTAGTGAGAGTCAAAACAACTGTATAAAATTCCATGCGAGTCTGTAATTTTGAGATCAACCCAGCTTAATTTTTTTACCAAAACTTGCCAACTGAGGACTGTCCTGCATGTATCTTTTTTTTGGAACATTGGTCCATACCATACTTGATTGAAATTACAATATCTCTGTGTTTTATCTTCTTCAATTTTGCAAGCAATGTTCATGTATATTGTAGGTAGCTCTGATAGTATACATGGCTCACATTGGTAGCTTTGTTCCAGCAGAATCCGCGGTGATTGGCTGTGTGGACAGGATATTCACTCGGATTAGGACAATGGACAGTGTGTCTGTAGGTCTGTCAACCTTCATGATCGATGTGAACCAGGTAAATAATACATGTACCATTAAAGTTATGAAATACATGTATTGAGATTTTTTCAAAATGCTGGACGTATAAATTTATTTTCAAATGTTCCATGAACTTCTAATGCAGATGTCGGAGGCTTTAAGGGATGCTACGGAGAGGTCTTTAGTTGTAGTAGATGAGTTTGGTAAAGGAACAGAGCTGGTAAGTAGAAAAATATGCCAAACTATATTATATTTGTACTCTCTCTAATGAACATAACTTAATATTAAGGCATGCTCTGCTCACATTGAACCAAGGTTATATAAGGTCAAGGCATAGTTCTTTACAAGTTGCTTACATCTTTATGTCCTTTACTAATCAAAGTACTGAAGTACTGACGGGAGTTGATTTTCTCGATTGTTATTTATTTTAAAATCAACGATATGTTATTTTGCGTGGCAAGTAAATTCCTATAAGTATTTGAATTACGCACATTTTTGTAATCTGAATCCTACAGGAATTTCGTGAAAACCCAAATATCAATCATGATGTGTAATATTCAAAGAGTTGTTGATACATGTAGGTGGATGGCATGGCTCTGCTGTGTTCTTGTCTGTCATTCTGGATTGACAAAGGCAAGTCCTGTCCCCATGTGTTGGTGTCCACACACTTTCACAGCATCATTCATCAGCAGCTGCTCCCAGAGTCACCAATGGTTAAATTCCTGGTAAATCTTTATACTGTTTTCTCTAATGAGCATAGGGGTTAATCCAAACTTTGCTTGTTTGAATCCAAATTTGATTTGTGATATAACTGAAGGCCTATACAGATTGGTATTGTGTTAAATATGATTTTGCAATGAGGGAAGGGGTAGGATTAGAGATATTCTTATCACAGTGCCACTTATGTTACAATGGACAGCAGAATCCTTGAAGCAATTAATTTTTTCCCCATCAGAGTTATTGTATACTCTGACACCATGCATTCTGCATTTACCATATTAGACTGTGTTGATGTTGCTCTCTGTAGACGATGGACAGTCTGACAGAGGAGGGGGAGCTCCTCTTCCTGTACCAGCTGGTGGAGGGACATGCCAGGTCAAGCTATGCCAGTCATGTGGCTCTACAGGCAGGGCTACCCCAGGAAATTGTCAAAAGGGGCAAAGAGGTAAATGTTTATAGGGATACATTTACGATTGATTTAATCTTACCACATGCATTCTGTGCATACACAATTAGCCCAAAGTAAATCCTTATAAGTTCCTTTAGTGATTCTTTCATGTGAAAACTCTAGGTTTTAAAAATGTTTCGTACGAGAATGATAAAAAAGCAGCAATGTATTTGTGACAGGCATACTGAGGCAAAAAGTTTTGGTGTTGTCAAAAAGGTAACAGGTATACTGGCCTGTGAGGGTTGTACAGAAGGTTTGAATGGTGTTTAAATGTTCAACTAAAAAGTAAATTGTCATTTTAACAAAATGATAACCTTTTTGCAGGTGTCTGAGCTGATCCGACAGAACAAGCCAGTTTACGCCATTGACACAGCTGACACAGAAACTCATTTTAAAAGGTGCTTTCAATCTTCAATGTGATTATTACTTAATTCAGGATGTTTATGTAGGAAAATTTGAAATGTATGGGTGAATTTCAATTGACTAGTATTTGCTAAAGATTGCACAGGATGAAAATATCCTTGTTTACATGGTATAGGATATGTTTAAACTACCATAGATAAAATCTGTAAATAGCTATAACTTACGCCTCCTGATTCAGAGATTACATGTACCGGTAGCTATATTTAGGTTGTACATACATGTATAACTTGGTGTTTCTGACTTTGTGTCAACAATTATCTTCATCTCAGATTCATTGTTATTTATTTGACTTTTTCTTGAAAATAGATGTATTTTTCTGATTTTTGATGACAGAGAAATTTCAATTTGAAAGTGTGTATGTTGTTGTAGGAGTGAACTTATTGTCAAAAAGTTTTTGGACCTGGACTTGGAAACGGATGATTTGGAAAGTTTCTTGAGAGATTTTGTGATGCCAACAAGTGAAGGGAAGCTGTGAAAGTGTTTCCTAAGAACTGCAGTAGAAAAAAACCATTGATTTGAAAATCATTCAGTAGTTTGATGAAATTGAAGTCAATTAGGCGCAATGCTTAATTTAAGCATTACACTAGTACATGTACAACTAAGAAATCATAGCACTGATAAATGGAGGAGATTTTGTTTAAATTATTCATTTTTTATAGAGAAATATATTGAACAGCAGTCTGATCATTGATGATTCAAATACTTGCTTCTATCATTTTCATCATGCTTTTAGTTTCAATAAACTGTTGAATGTTTACGATGTGCATTGTTATGGTTTCAAGTAAAAATGGTTACTTAAGTTGGAAGTAGTCATTTTTGTATCAAAATTGAACATCCGATTTTACCTGTGAAGGATAGTATGCATAGGTATTGCCTATTGTATTGATTGATGTTTTTTTTATCTATTGTATATAATATAAATGATATTAAATGATAAGTTATAAAAATTAAACAAACCTTCTTTTGATTTTTAAATTACATTAGAGGCCGTAGTGCAAAGTCAAACTTATAGGGAAGGTTAATTAAAGGAAAAAAAGAATGTCACAAGAAATGATGAACTTTTTATATATGTACCTCATAAAATTCAAAGTATACCTTGTAAGAAACTTTAATGAAAGAAATATCCAATTTGGTCTTAATTGAAAGCAATGCTCTTGGGGTCTTGTGTAAAAACTTGAGAGAAAGCAATGGTGTGATCAAATTTTGTGATGAGGTCTTAATTAATTTTGTTAAAAATAAAATAAATATTATTTTTCTGGTGGGTAATTGGTATTGGGAGACATTTTTTTCAATGCCTGTACTTTTATACATGTATACTGTTATGAGTCAAGTTGCAGCAAGGATACTTAAAAGCTTTGAACTTTATTTTAACTTTTAAGATTTTAACTTTAAGTAAGCAATTTTCAGTCATTGGAAAACTACATCAATACTTAACTTCAGTTAGATATATTAAAATGCCCCCTTGCCTAATTAATATGCTGGCTCAAGTGAGGTATAAAATGATCACCATGTGGTCTGCATGCATGATACTGTCCATCTATAAACTTTTAAATCAATTTACCAATTTGGAATCAGTTTGGCACAATTACCACTCTTACGTGACGTGAAGGAGATAAGTCTTAATGTAAATACAGGGTGACACCCATTTCCAAAGGGAGATATACAATTTTGTTTAAATTATAAAGAAAGCTTTGTGTCTTTAAAACACAAATTTATATCTTCAAAAAATGGCTTATCCAGAACAGTATGCCTAGTATTAGAAAAAAACATTGTTTATTTAGTCTATAGATTATTGTTCAAATTGTGACTGACTCCTCAGATTAATAGTGAACTTGAAGTCCCAGGAGGAATGCAGCATAATATGTTTAACACCCTAGGATTCAATGTTGTTTTGATTTTCATCTCATCTCAAGAATTTAAAAACTAGAATTTGTGATACATGTATTAATTACTATATTTCAATATTCTAATACAGAGTAGATTCGGCCATTGAGGAATGCAAAATTTGATCTGCCCAGATGAGTGAATGTTTTTAAAAACAGTTCACTACTTAAACAGAACATGGTATATGCAGAAAGTTGCATTCAGGCGATATTTAAAGGTTTTGGTGACCTCCCAATACTGATCCGTCTGAGCATCTGTGATCAGGTGTTTGGAGTATTTCTCCTCTCCCCTTGGCTTAAACAGGCTCATACTTTACCCACAGAGTGCCTTTAGGTAATTTTAAGGGCAGTGACCTTAAATCAAGTTTCTAGGTCTGGACTATGGTTATGGTCATGGCAGAATTATCTGAAAAATCATCATCTGGATCATTCATTCTCTCCCCTTGATCTAATCTGGCTAATACTTCACCCACAAAAAGCCTTTGGTGTAATGTGTCCTTGAATGATGTTTCTAAGTCAAGGTCATATCAAACCATCATTTTTGGAAAGCATATGTACTCTCTCCTTAGCCTCCTCGTACTTTTGATTGACACAGTGTTCTAATATAAACAGAACTTTTGGGTGAAGTGTGTGCAGGGACTTTGAACCTAATGTGATTAAGGCCATAGCCTATCTCTTTAAAATCCAGTTTAAGATTATCAATTATTTTTCATTAATTGGCTTAATCTTGCCCAGATTAAACCAAAATTGCCTATTGGTAAGGGATATTGAGCTTGAATTAAAGTTCTATGCCGACTGGAAAATTTCTGTCTTAGGTCAAGGTGAAAACTCAAAATCCTCTTAAATGATTTTCATCCTATTTTCAATTTTTAAACGGGGCCTTTAGAGATGGTCACAGCTTATTCTCTTTTAAGAAGTGGACAGGCACAGCATTGGCATTGCATCTTTGCCCTAAAGGCGAAAGTGCAAAGGTAGAGGTTGCCCCATTGGAACAGCATATTATCAAAACCGATTTGGTTTGACTTTTCCTATAGCGTCACGATCATTTCTGTCAGCTACGTCATGCATAAATTATACACGCCGCCGGTGTGAAAACTATATGATTGGTTAACTCCTATTTTTAGGCCGAGTTATCAGTATACGCTTATGCAATGCCAGAGCTGAAGGATTTCTCAGAACAGTTTATTCCCCCCCCCCCCCCAATATTATTCATTCAAAATCGACTATCCCGTATGTTTAAATTCTGTGCTAAACCCCCCCCTCTCTCTCTCTCTCTCTCTCTCTCTCTCTCTGTGTAAACGGGCGTTAAACCATAGCCTCAAGCTACGGTCCAGAGTACGGCGTTATAAAAAATATAATATTAAAAAGTTGCATGTGCTAAGCGTTCATTTCATGTAAATACCGTAAATGTATAATGCACATGTATTACCTACTAACTTGCCAGTCAAAGTGATAGGTATGAATTCCTCGATTTCTACACCTTTCGATCGGCAATCGACAGTCAGTAAAAGTATTGAACGATGGTGTGAAAGAACGAGACGGAAGTGGAGAGTGCAAGGAGGTTTGTACATGTGCGTCTTCATTCTGAGGCAAGTGTCCGATTCGTTTCTCTTCTGTTGCCCTATCACTTTCGGTGTAAATATATATATACTAAAATATCCACAAACCATTTACTGCAGATTTCTTTATTTTACCTGTCTCTGAACCCCCGATCACCCGCTCCATACATGAACACTGGTTTGTTTACATACATAAAAAATACAGTTCTTGATCCGCTTTCCGAGTACGGTTAAAGGTTGTTTAATAGGAGAAAGTTTGGGGCGGGTAAAGCTACAATTATTAACAGTAGTAAACTAAATGAAGAATTATTTAAATGGATTATTTGCACAAAATGTGGTATGGTATGATGTAAATATTTTTTAAAAATAGTGTTATTTTTATACGCGGCAAATTGCCGTAAAGTTTTTTTGTACATGTAAGTATTGTATGCACTGTAGCTTTATATTTTCTAACCCAAAATTTATACACAGAGCTACAGCTATATATGTTATGTACCGTATGTATTGTTTTATCACAAGTGTACACTTTCGAAAAATAGCCCAATTTCGACAGTCACGAGTACCCATGTGAATTTTTCATTCTCTGATATGTTGTTGTTCTGTCCGTGCATAATTTAGTCTTAGTTAACCAGCAGCCAATCAGCGGTAAGCTGAATCCACCAATAAAAAAACTGTGGTTAAGGTGCGGGTATTGTTTATGTATGACGTAGCTGAAAAAGTTGAACGCGACGCGATCGGGAAAGTCAAACCAAATCGGTTTTAGTAATATATTACAGTCGAGCTATATCTTAAGACGTGTCCTAAGTTGATCTTATGATGTTTCTAACTTTTTCTTAAGCAGTATTTTAAACTCGTTAAAAAACTAACACTCAGGGCCGAGAGCCAGTATAATTTGTCAGCCCTTTAAAAATCAACCAGCCCGGAGAAAATAGTTGACATTTGTGTATTTTTTTATTTGCATGTAAAACATTAAAAAATCTGTTTTTCGATTTTGTTTCATCAAAAAGTTGTTTTTTTTTGTTGTAAAGTTTTCGTCCACTAATCTCAGCGAGATTTGTCAAGACTGAACTTGAAAATTTTGACAGACGTCTCTTCCGAATTTCTGATTGTCGAAATGAATTAAATGTAAACAAGTTAAAATTTTGTTGGATTTAAACAATTAAACGGTAGGAAACTAACATTTTATGTTAATAGGGAATAAAAACAATTTTCAACGTAAAACGCTGATTTAGTTTTGCATACTTCTATCATCAAAACACCTGGCCGAAGTTTGGACTAATTTTATGAATCACTAAGTAATTAAATGTCGCACTGGTTTGAGGTTAAAATTAGGAAGAGACGTAGGCCAACTTCAAAATGTTCAGTCTCAACGAATCTCCCAGAGACTACCCTGCATTATTCCGTAGCATGACTGTGGACTCTACATTGCCATGCTTACATGTCAAGCATTGTCTACATGAATTAAACGTTTGTTTTGACTTTTTTATGACCATACAAGGAAAGCGATAGTGTGACAAAAATCATGCAGTTAAAAATTCTCAAAACTCAAATTCCTATATTATATACACTTGACTCAAAAAATATCCACGTCCAGTCGGGCACTCGTACAAAGAATTAATTTGTTCGCCTGTGCCAAAAGTTATGCGTGTCGGGCGGAAAGGTTATTTAAAACACTGTTCTTAAGACATATCTTAGGCCCACATACACTTTAGGTCATATCTAAGAAATGTTTTGTGAAAATGCTAGCCAGAATTGTTTCCCTGGCCTACGCGTAATGCTCCGCAACAGTAGAATGCTGTTCCAATGGGGCTACTGTTGCAGAGCATCATGGGTAGGCCAGGGTAACAGGCTAGTGAACATGCCTGCAGGTGATCAGAAAACCTTCTTGAACCTTCGGTTCAGGCGAGTTAAAAATGAAATATGTCATCACCAGAGACAAAAATAACAGATTGGCAACTGATTGACATCTGGCGGTCCCTATTGTGTATCTTTCTAATAAACAATTTTTAGGAACCATTTTAACAAAACCTTGGACTTTCGGTTGGACGTAACTATCTATTTCTTGCGTCAAAACAAGTTAAAAATGACGCGGTTTCAAGCGAAATGTGCACTGATTGCGTAGTCTTAGCTAAAAAGCCAGACAAATCTAGTTGATTTCATCAGGACGTATATATATTATACGGCCCTGATTTCATAGATGGAATGCTGGAGAAAACGTACCCAGGAGAAAACGTACCCAGGAGAAAACGTACCCAATCTCTAGTTAATTTTTATTTTTTTTGCACTTTTTGAAATTTATCTATAAAACAAAGTTGCTTAATAAAACCAAGTTCACATGGAAACTACTACGAAATGTAACATTGAACAGTAAATTTGCTTCTGACGCCACTGACATGCTGCTCAGGTATTTAATTGATTATCACTATAATTAAAATCAGGGGATCTCGCATGGAAAAACTAAAATCGGTAAGGCTAAGCTACCGATAAATGGATAATTAGAAGAAGTAGTCAGATAACACTTTATGACAGGTCATTATTAAATTCGTACTAAAATAAAAGTTGCTACAATTATTATAAAGATAATATTCATAAAATGAATATATTTCTATACATCTATGCATTGAAATATGCATTAAAGTAGCATTTGAAAATTATTTAATATGTCCAACCCCTTTAAAATTATAAAGTATTAAATTCATATATCTATAAAACTCCTACATTTCTGTATATTTATTATGCAAAATAGTATTTAAAACTATTAAAGTCTGTCCCAAGTTATTGCTTCCATCGCTTTTTGATGATTTTAAATAAAATTACACATGCCTGTGAAAGAAATACAGTTGAAATCGTTAAAAGGGAATTTATCGAAGATATCTTCACTGAAAAATTATCCCTTTCCACTCAGAAAAATTCACAGGAACGAAAACAGATTCCTTACGGAGATTTATAATGGGGAATGTTTACATCTTTTCTCCATTCGGAATACACTCGGAATACATCGCGCAATTTTTTAACGTTATCATCCGGGCTTATTAATGGCTGTTGCAATGCAAAATCTCCGTAGACTTTCAATTTCGGGATGTGTATTGAAACCTGAAGCGGTAGAGGGGGCGTTTCAAAACAGATAATCTGGACTTTTTTTATATTAGTGGATGAACGTAGTTTGAGCACAAAGGTAATTACTCTTATTGAAATATCATGCAAAAAGTGGTGGAAGCAAAAACTCGGGACAGAGTATAAGTAGTATAATTATGATTTTCATAGGGTACGTTTTCTCTTGGAGAAAACGTACCCTAGAGATTGGGTACGTTTTCTCCTGGGTACGTTTTCTCTTGGGTACGTTTTCTCCTGATACCGCTGGGTGGCCAGCAATGAAATAGACAGGTCTACGTCACATTGCTGTTTGACACCAACTACCCAAAGTATAAGCTCTTGTTAAGATAGTTCTAAACAGAACACGGTATAAAGGTACCAAAAAAACCCCAAAATTAGTCATAGATTGAAAAATTACGAAGTTCAAGTTTTCGCGCCATTTTTATGTTAAATATTAACTGCGGAACTGTGGTTTATTTCCAAGTTCATGGTCGTTTGAGAAAATGGGCCGATAGTGAAAATAAAATGATTTCTGTTGTGTATGGATGACTTTTAGTATGGGTAGAAAGAAACGCGTGGTTGGGAAAATAATATGGGGCCCCCGGAAAAGTCACATGAAAGAGAATGGAATGGTAAGTAAAAGTACTTTTATCGATATAAATGAAAGTGGTAAGTTTTGTTTGTGTGTTTATGTGTCGCAATGATATGTCGTCACAAGTGTACTGGCAAGGAAACTTTTACATCAAGATCGGACAATACTTGTTGATTCATGAAATTCGCGATTTTATATTTTTATATCCAGTCATCTTATACAAGTTTATGAGACCAGCAGATGGCAAATAACGCCCAAGACGCTGGGTTCGAATTTCCTCTTCTAAGTTCTGTTCATATGTCGTGTGGTGTCACGTTGTTCATGCTATATAACTGTGTCTACAAGGCAAAATAAATTATTTTACTTTCAATAACTGATGGATCGTTCTATGTTGTTAATAGTAATTGATATGGGACTATAGTTATCAGGGAAATAAATTCTTCTTATAACAATGATAACGTTATATAAATACGTATAATTGTTTATAATGTGTACATATGTTATAACTTATTATTCAAATGGTGTTTTGCCAAAGTATTAAAACATCTGCATGGCATGATAGGAGCATCAAATGGATTTGACCTAAATATACAAGTACTTGCAACTACAGTGTTTGTATTTTAAGGATTAATAGAAAATCCTTATGACCTATGTTACATACTACTTAGATTTTAAGTATTTTTAAGAGGAAAATGCAGTAATGTTAAACATGATTATTGTAAAAAAAAAAACAAAACACCTATCATCTGCCTGGCAAGGGTGAAGTGTTAATATACTTGTGTACAGTACATGATAAAACACTAGTGTGCTGTAGTGTTTTTGGCTTTTATTAAGGAAGGGTTAATTAAAAATAAATTAGAGAAGCATAAATGGATTATACATTATATTGAAACACATTTACATGCCCTGATTTGGATTCACATTTTACCAAAGATTATTTATTGACTCTGGTGTTTGTTAATTCAAACTTGTCAATTACACATCTAGACTTGAGAGTCATTGAAAATTATACACATCTTAAAAGTATTCTTTGTAAATGTATTTTAATGAATATAAACACTATTCAATCTTAAGATTTTTTGTTAGTCATGATAAAAACAGATTCTAACTGATTGACTTATTACATGCTTTAATTATGATTTAATCTTTCAGCCATTAAATGAAAATATTATATGACAATCATGGAACAATAATTATGAATGAAAACTAAAGCCAGTGTTTTGTTGTAGGACCCCAGTCAGGGGCAGGCCAGTGTGTACCACGCCCTGATTGTCATCTTCCTGGAGTTCTTTGCCTGGGGACTGCTCACCTCTCCAATCATTGATGTAAGTCAGTTCAGTCTCTTATACTGTCTCGTACTGTGATTATAAATATTTTGTTGTGTGAAAATTTGTAAATTTACACAGCAAGGTGTTTGCATGGTATGTTTGTCATTTGGCTTACAAAGTGTCCAGAGGAAACAAACTTTATTTTGTTAGAGGTGTGGTACGACTTTTTCAATTTTTTTTTATACGTTTGGGAAAATAATGCACATTGAATTATATTAAATCATTTTGAGAGTATTCTTTTATTTAAAAAGATAATTTTGATTTACATGTACATATATGTTGGAAGAAAATATGTGATTTACTGACCGCCACCAGTACCATATATTTTGGAAGAAAATGGGTGAAAGAATTTTTTTTACTATTTGATGTCTTACAACTATATGTTAATTATGAAAGATTTTTTTATCATAAAAACAAAAAAATTTAATAATGGCTTTAATTCAGTCTGGCAGTGTCCAGTCAATAATAAGTATACATGCAGAGAATGGTCTTACTAAATTGATCAATGATTACCAGTG
Organism: Magallana gigas; assembly: GCF_963853765.1. Classification (NCBI taxonomy): domain Eukaryota; kingdom Metazoa; phylum Mollusca; class Bivalvia; order Ostreida; family Ostreidae; genus Magallana; species Magallana gigas. Next base: position 34,514,008 of record NC_088859.1, read on the forward strand.
TTATGATATAATATAGTTGATACTGATCAGCTTGCAGAATGTTACAAAACAACAGCAGAACCCAAAACTATCATAGATGAAATGCATTATTGAAATCAATATTTCTCTACTTAATATCCTCAATTTGTGAGTGAGTTCTTTGATTCAAGTATCAGGTGCATGTGATTCAAGTTTTTTGTAGTTTTCATAAAATACAGGATGTCTTATAATCTGAGGCACATAAAAGTGCTTGTGTTCGTAGGAAAATTCCTGTCAGATATTTTGCTGTGGTATGTGTTTACTTTTCAATCATAGAGCCCTTGGATGCTTGTGTCTACTTATTTTTTTAACTGAAATACACACTAACTCTGTCTCAGAATCGAAAAAGGAGATATAGGAAAAGTGTCCTCATACCCTGACCTATTCAAATTGGTAAATATTAGTTTTCAACGAAGCAAACTGGTAGAAATAAATTGACTTGACAAGCATATATGAATAAAAAAAATGTTTTGTTTTAAATACATTTAAAAATAAACTCTTTTTTTTACTGCACTCTGTTATATTTTGCATAGAAATTAGTGTTTCCAAAATGTATTGTCATAATGTTAAAAGGTGAAAACCAAATATAAAAGTCAATCAAGGAAGCTAAAGGTCACAAAAAAACTGTACACACTCTCCATATATTAAAGTTCATAACAGGAACTCTTTTTGTAAAACCAATAACGAGACATAATTTTTGATAGATTCTATCATTTATTAAAAAACATATCCGCTGTGGGGAAATATAGTTTTGTAAAGAAAGAAAAAAATGTCCTTGCTTCGAGATTTTACTGCTATAGATCATTTGATGGTGGTGAAATCTCACCATTAATTGTCAAAAGTTTTAACTGCTTCACAGTCATACTGATGACTTCTGGCCAGTTTTGTGTATAGTGTTACAACTTTTGCAAAATCATTTTCTGAAGTACCAATATTAAATAACAGATTACAGATGGCGACCTTAATTTCCTCATATTTTCATCAACACTTGTGATGTAACAATGTAACAACAGATTTCTGATAAATAGAAGTTTAGGTAGCAGATTTTTTTGGCATTGCCTCACATAATGGCGGTACTCAGCTGTTACTTCTATATGGATTGATGCTTTGTGCAATGATTTACATACATGTATGCACAAACACAGAATGATTCTGCTGATGAATATAATGACAATTTAACATATTGTATACAGTAACGATCTGATGGTAGGGCGATAACCTAGAAACCATTGTGGGTCATACTGTTCATGTTCAACTGCTGCTGTGGATTGAGATACCTACCATTACTAAAAGGCAAAAAAAACCATTTTTTTCGCTGGACTGACATACACTTCATTGTAATGCATTGATAATTTTTATTTATGATGCATAGTTTAAAGTTTTATGAGATGTACTGCAGTCTATGAATATATGTCAGTAAATTAATATTCATAGGTAAAAAATAATGATCATCAATGTAAAAAATAATGATCATCAATTTGGTGCAGCGTTACTTACCTACAGTTTAATTAACTGCTAAAATTGATGGCAAACAATTCATAAAAAGATATAGTTAGGTCTTTAGTATGTTAATTGCTCCATTGTTTAGCTTGAAATTACGTGTTTACTAAATTTGTTAAATGGTAATGTCTTGTATAAAATACACACATTCCACATTTATTATAATTGTAAATATTTGAGTGTCACAGTATTGTAGCTATTGTTTATGTTTTTAGGTAGCCCAGAAAAAAATTCTAAAGCATCTAACCAATATGATGCACTATTTGAAAAAAAAAACCATGTCGAAATTACAATAATCAAATCTGTAATAACCTAATATTTACTTTTTTATTTTCAACAGGTATTGAATAACACATTTGCCAATCACACTTTTCTTATGAATGGGCTAATACAAGGAGTAAAGGTAAGCTACATTCAATGCTAAGATATTTATGTCTGCAGGCAAAAAACACTATGCAAGGTGTAAAGAATGTTATGAGAGTGCAACCATTACCCAAGGGAAAATTGTTTACTGACTATGAATTGATGATTGTAGTTCTGGATATATTTAGTGGATACCTACTGGATATTTTGATGAATTTTTTTTTTTAAGTTGCATTATTCAGTCTTAGTTTTTATGAAAGCTATAAAACTATGGCTTTAATACTTTGTTTTATGTACATTAATTTTATTAGCGTCTTTCGCACCTATAGGAAAAGTTTCACATACAAACCCAAACTTCTATATTCCTTAGAGATATCTAGCATATATTTAATGAGTAAAAAGGTTCAATTTTTCAGTGAAAAAATAAACTTTTAGAAATTCATTTCTATTCCTAAAAATGAAAGTTCTTGCAAAATTTGAACTCAGGACCTCTTGGTCAGTAAACCAAAGCTATACCCATTGCACTACAGAGATAGACACCCAATATTGGTAACATTAACAGCTTTACAGTGGGGGTTGAAATTCACCATGTTGTGACAATCATTAAAAGTAAAAGTCGCTGAGTGGGTATTCCCGATCAGTTCATGCAGTAATAAATAAATAAGAAGATATGGAGCACAAAATGCATTTTAAAAAAATGATTTTTACTTGAAATAATTCATGAATATTTAATAGGTGTTGTATTCCCATGTTAAGGTTCTTCAGATACAGTGACGGGTGTATTCAACTCATTTGCCAACAAATCATGAATAAACCAATGTATATATTCTTTAAATCTGTTTGAAGTTTGCTTGTGTAAATTTCATGAAGGCTGAATACACATAAGCAATCAGGGGATGGAATCAAATGAACTTGTTTGCTTTTCCATAGGGCAAGATCTTTGTATTTTGTTTTGATCATATCCTAATAAAAGTTTTCTTTATTAATGTGTTTTTATTTTAAAAAGAGACTGATTCTGAGGGTTTAATTTGGTGAAAGTCTAATTAAAACCTTTTAGAAGAATTTGTATGAAAATAAAAAATAAACTGTTTAACAACAGGTTCTTAGATTTTTGAATTGATGAAATACATGTAGTGTAGCGAGCATTTTCTCTTTTTTTTTTTTTTTTATAATTTTAGCAACAAGTCTCTTTGGCATTTCCCTCTTTCGATGCCCTAAAATGATGAAATTCAATCATAGAATTATTGGATTATTGCATAATGCTCATAATTTTCAAATTGCACTTTTTTCCTGCAGGGATTGCTGTCCTTTCTGAGTGCCCCTCTGGTAGGGGCTATGTCTGATACACTGGGGAGAAAGCCATTTCTTCTAATTACTGTCTCATTCACATGTGCACCCATACCACTGATGAAAATCAGTCCCATGTAGGTTTATTTTTGTTTTTGGTTGTCTTGTGTTGATTTTTTCATCTGTTAAAAAATAAATTTCTATCTCAATATCCTAACAATATTGAATTTATCATAAATCTAATACTTGTATAATGTACATCCTTAATAAATTTTCAAGTAGAAAATACCTTAATTTGCTTTCTACATGTTCGAGAATATTAAAAAAAGGTTCTTGTTTCCATATTGCAGGTGGTATTTTGCCATGCTTTCTATATCGGGTATATTTGCTGTCACCTTTAGCGTAGTTTTTGCTTATGTTGCTGATATCACTACAGACGAAGACCGAGGTCAAGCCTATGGACTGGTGCGTAATTAATGGCTTTTATCTCCTTTTTTTTTTTTTTTGCCAAATACTGTATAATGATTATAAATGATGAGTTTTGCAAGACCCAAAAGTGAAATTTCCTTGCAGTGAACCAGTCTTTTAATTCATGACAAAATAATAATTATCAAAGAAGGCTCTGTTTTGAAAATTTGATGACACATGTCAGTTTATATCAGGAATGTTGTCAAATAAAGTTGACAAAAATAAAGTTTGCAGCAAATTGTGGTAATCTATTGTTCTGTTTTGTTCACTATTTTGAAATCAATTTTACCCTGGGTACTCAAAGTAAAAAGCACAGAAAATTTGCCAATTTTGCTTTTCTATCAAAATGATTCTAAAATTGGAAAAAATGACTTGCATATTTTTGAAATTTAAATTTGTACATCATTTTACATACAGCACCAGCAATTCTGTGATTTTAGATCTGATAAAACTAAACACTTGCAGATACTAAATCAATGTTTATTTATTTGCCTTTTTATTTCAGGTGTCGGCTACGTTTGCAGCCAGTTTAGTGACTAGTCCTGCATTAGGTGCCTACTTAGGAAAAGTGTACAGTGACAATTTTGTGATATGGCTGGCTACAGCTATCGCAGTGTTAGATGTTCTGTTCATATTAGTGATGGTCCCAGAGTCTCTTCCAGATAAACTGCGCACAGCAAACTGGGGATCTCAGATCTCTTGGGAGAAAGCAGACCCATTAGGGGTGAGTTCTACTGAGTGCCTATTTGGTCTGAGATGTTTTCACTTCTTTTTTCCACTTTCAAGTTTCATGTTTGTTGGATATTAGCGCAGGTAGCTTTAAACGAGTTGAAAGTTGTATTTTACAAATGCTTTTACCATAATTATTTTGAAATATAAATTTATCTCATCCAGAAAATAGATAAAATAGAGTCTGCTTTCATCAAAGGCAAGATGCATGTACCGGTAATGTGAATTGTACCTCGAAGGGATATCTTTAGCGTGGATTTGTTGCTTTCATATTTTGTTCTTAAATGTTGCTGCATGTTCTACTGCACTCTCGAGATACATTAAAGTGCATCATTATTGATCACTCGTTAATGTAAACTGTTGTTCTGTTTCTATGTCTACAACAACTAGATTTTTTTAGATGTATCAATCAATAAATGCATCAAAATGTGTATTATACATGTAATTTCTCTTGTTAATCATAATATTACGATTGTTATTCCATAAAATCAAATATCAACTTATTGTCATCTGTGAAAAAAAACTAAATCACCTGTTAATATTTTCTTGTTGGCTGACAAGTATTCAGATATCCACTTCTAGAATGGCAATGCAAAGTGAAACAATTCGCAATATACTAGAAGTTTCCATGATTTTATGCAGCAGTATATAGGTATAGTTCCCTTGTAGGAAGAATTATGGAAGAATATGCCAGTGGCCCTTGGTGTTAAGGTTTTTGGAAACAACCTTAGCTTCCGGTCGATTTATTTTCCACCAAAAATTTCATAACCAAATTCTCAGTCATTGGAATATATATTGATTTGAACAGCTGCAATTATAAAAACACAGTAACACGTTGTTACACTGGCATTGTTATGGTCTTTATAGTTGTGATGTAAAGTACATCTGTAAATTAAAAATATGATTCTTTCTTTAACATGAGACTTTAGTACCCATCTTTGAAAAATTTAATTATAAATTCATTTGGTGAAAATTGATTACCTTAAAAGGTTAAGAAATTATCAAAAGCCTTGGTGTGAACTTGTTGTTTTATTATTTGCAGATTTTGATTGTAAATCTACATGGGCATATCTGAATAGGGTTCAGCATAGCTAAAAGATGAGTTCTCTGTAATTCTCATTGCAGGCATTGAAGAAATTAGGTCATGACAAGTTAATACTATTGCTGTGTGTAGCAGTTCTACTGTCCTACCTACCAGAGGCAGGGGAGTACTCATGTTTCTTTGTTTACCTGAGATTAGTAAGTACATTTGTTTCATTACAGGTATACCCAGCATCCAAATCCAGTTAAATAATGAATTATGGTTGAGAGTTTCAAAATAACTAAGAGATTGTGTCCCTTTGTTTTAGGTTATGATGTTCTCTGCATCAGAAGTTGCCTCTTATATAGCCATGGTTGGAGTTTTGTCTGTTGTTGCTCAAGTAAGATTCTTATTTATATCTGTAATACAAGTTAAGAAAGGAATAACAGTATTTATGGGATTTTTATTGTTTGAATACATGTTTTGGAGTTTCAAATTTTAAACAGTATAGTACAGGAAAGATAGTGTGGACACACACCCAGAGTAGGTTTTATTGTAATGTTTATCATTTGTTTTTTAGACCCTTATCTTAGCTTTGTTGATGAAGTATGTGGGACACAAAGGTGCCATCATGTTTGGCCTTGTATTTGAAATTGTCCAGCTGGCTTGCTTTGGATTTGGATCGCAGACATGGTATTGTTCCAAACAATAAAACAAATAAAATTTATTACTGGTATATAAACCTGAAATAAGTACGTTCTTCAAACATTGTTTAAAGTAATCATGGTTCTGGGCTTCAGTAATTGAAATACACTAAACAATGTAGTTAATGATTTACTTTATGTTTGACACAGGGTGATGTGGATGGCTGGTTGTATTGCTGCCATGTCAAGCGTAACGTATCCCGCCATCAGTGCGTTTGCATCTTCCCACGCTAGTGCAGACCAGCAAGGTAATTGGGTTCTCTCTAAAAATGTCAATGTTCATTTTTCTTCTTTACTCATGTATTCTTCCAGTTTGACAAATATGTATGCTATGTTAACGATAAATGCTCCATTGTTGTTTTGCTGTTCTTTACAGGAGTTGCCCAGGGCATCATCACGGGTATTAGGGGACTGTGTAATGGTCTAGGACCTGCTCTCTTCGGTTTCATTTTCTATCTGTTTCATGTGGATCTTAATGAATCTTCAGACACACAGAGTGATGTTCATTCTTCAGAAAATAACACATACCATCAGATTTCCTCTGCAATACAGGTACATAAATTTCAGTTGGATTTTATGTTTTGAATGATTTATTTTTATCTGTCTTCTGAGCCCTTTTACATATATACTTCAATATTCTTTTAAGAAGTCCTTGTGTTAACATTTGACAAATCTGAATTATTTATATGTGATATTTTATATTAGGTATATTAATTGTAATTGATATTTTGATAGGTTATTTTATTATATACACAACATAATGATTCCTCATGTACATATTGTGTCAATAGATGCTACAAACAGATCAATACTCTGGTACATGTATGTACTGAAAGGTTATAATATAAAAATGATATGTAAATGCATCTGTGTCATATGACAAGATGTAAGAGAGGGTTTGTTCATTGTTACAGAGTGTTGTCCCGGGGCCCCCGTTTGCTTTTGGTGCTATTCTAGTCATCATGGCCCTGTTAGTAGCCGTCTTCATGCCAGAAAATCCTCATGGCACTATTCACATTGGCAAATCAAAAGTCAGGAGAAGAAACTCCCTAACACTGCAAGCATTTGGTCTAGACAATGGTAAGAATAGGAAGATGTTTGACTGTGAATTTAATACATTTATTACACCTCAGCAAACAAAGTTTTGGAGTGTGTTTGAACCAGCTATCTGTTTGTCTGTTGTCTGTATATATACATGGTTTTGTCAACAGCAGCTGTACAAAACAACTGCCTGAGATTTGTGTACTCTCTATTCATAAAACAGTTTGCAGATGTACAGCTGCAATTCTAATAATGATTGGATAATTTTTCCTTATCAGTATTTTACTATTTAAGTGCATTCTGTTAAATGAATTCAATAGTGTCAACAATTTATAAAAGTAAAAACTGGATTACAGCAGTTAGTACTTTGGGGGGGGGGGGGGGGGGATTGGTAAAATGTTTAAACTGTTACCAACCAGTTACTAACCAGCTTTATATATAAGTTTACTGGTAGATCAATATTTAAATCTTTCTATGCTATATATAAGTAGTGTAGAAGTAAAGCTAACTGATCTTTTAAATGAATTGAACATATCAGTATTTTATTTGAGATTTCTAATCTGATGTTTTCCAAGGCTCAATAGAAGACCAGTCTCCCCTAATCAGTGATGCAGATCAAAATCCATAGACTCAAACGTGAAAGGGACCAAGAAATGGAGACAAACTACGGTCTCAATGGACTGTGATGAGTGCAAATGGTTGAAGTACTGAACATTTGGAAAAACAAGGACGAAATCACCCAGATTGATGAAGGATGAACTTATTTTGGTGCAGTGGTTCAATGAAAAAGATTTGTCAAGGTGCTTTTACTTGTAAAACCAAATTTAAGCCTATAATTTTTCAGTTCAAGAATTTCTGTTCAAGTAACAAGAGACTCTGATTTTCCTGTTGCTTAATATTGTTTCAATGTGCCAATCTAGTGCGCCAAGTGTCTCTATGTGAGACAAAGTGTTTTAATTATAATGTACGACATTCTGTTTATTTTAGCTTGTTTATATATATTTTCCAAGAAAATGTTTTAAGTTGTAGTAAGAAATTGTGCAAGTTAATTAATTTTTTGTATGTACAGCTGTATGTTGTGAAGGTGGCAGGTGTTTGTTGAAATCAGACGTTTGAAATTTGTAATACACTTGTACACTGAAAAATCCGATTTTAGAGGTAAAACATCTGCACCCCTGTGAATTTGTTTTAATGTAAGTGGACTTTTCTGCTGTATGAAGAGAGAGAAAATTAGAAAGAAAGATGGCAATGAATGCTATGTCAGATGATTAGATGACTTTTAACTTTTTTCAAGTATTTTGTTCTTGCATATTGTGATACATGTAGTTTTCAAACTTTGTGTTGATATCCATGAATATCAAATGAATGAGTATTTATATCACGTACACCCCAAATTCCCCTTGTTATATTCATTATAGAAGGGTATAGGTATTCTCCACAGTCTATAATGAAAATATCAGTTGGAACGAAACAGGACAGTGCTTCTCATCTTTCCTCCAACTTTTGACATTTCATTCAGCAAGATTGTAGATATTTAGTTGTGTTTATTTTTATTTATTATTATCTTTTCATGAAATACATTAATTCAATAACATGAAGAATCATTTTGAATCAAAAGACAATCAGTAATATAAACAGCAATATATTCCTGGATGAAGTCGGCTCTGTTTATATTGGACATACATGTAGTTGTCATTTTGTGTACACTTTCTTTTATGATAGGCAAGATACAGAGAAAACAACCTTTTACCAATATTTTTTGTAGCATTTTAGGATTTCACCATGATACAAGCTTTCCTAAATAATATTCCTTTTGACTTTTCTTAGGCTTGAAATGTCTGCTCAATAGTTGTTAAAAGAAAAAATCTTGGTATTCACCAGATCATTTTGAATATGAAGTACGTTTCCGCCCCTCTAGTCATACATGTATATGATTTCATCTTCTAAAATGTAAAAATTTTGAAAATATGATTTCTATCACGGGCCCTGGAAGTTATTGTAAATATATTGCATGTGCATGTATAAAAAACTAAGGGTAGGACACTCTTTTTGGGGCGAAATCGGGTTTGACGAAGTCTGGGCGTTCCTCAAACGAAATTTCGCGATAAATCGTTCAAGTATACTTTACTTACGACATATGTATACATTCGTTCCGCTCCAATGCTGTTACGTCGAAGAAAAAGGTGTTTTTATACATCCAAGTGCCTAAGAATTTCGCTAGACTGGTTTACATCCGGTTTAATCGCAGTGAATCGAAAGGTAAATTGAAAGGTAAGTTCTGATTGGTCAATAATGAAATAAATTCTTTAATTTCTAATCGATATTTGTCAATCTTCTTCATTATTCTCGCATTTCATTGTTGAAAGGCCAAACTACCCAGTATCTATATGCATAACTCCTTTCAAACATTTGATACATACTCACCATAAATTGTTATCAGTTTCGCCACCTTATATTGACGAGCAGATTTATATTATTATTAACCAATCAGAACTTATCTTTCGATTCACTGCGATTAAACCGGATGTAAACCAGTCTAGCGAAATTCTTAGGCACTTGGATGTATAAAAACACCCTTTTCTTCGACGTAACAGCATTGGAGCGGAACGAATGTATACATATGTCGTAAGTAAAGTATACTTGAACGATTTATTGCGAAATTTCGTTTGAGGAACGCCCAGACTTCGTCAAACCCGATTACGCCCCAAAAAGAGTGTCCTACCCTTAGTTTTTTATACATGCACATGCAATATATTTACAATAACTTCCAGGGCCCGTGATTTCTATGACCAGATGTGCAATGTGTGTGTTGTTCGACATTTAATTCCACTTCTGTGGTTAAGATGACTCTGGATTTGGATTGATTGTTTCTTCATTAAAGAGTCAAGAGAAGCAGTTATTTCTGCACTTAAATATGTCATCTTTAACATTAAGAATTATAGCTACAGCTGAATGAATATCCAAGTTTTATTTTGTGAGATGAATTCACCACCAGTCCACTTGAAAGTAGTATTAATTTACTTTATACAAGATTTCCTTTTTCTTTTATATTTTTTCTCGTGATTAAATGGTGAGAATTGTTGTAGACAAGAAAGGTGTATTAGTATGATGTGTACCTATTGGAAAAATTGATGCTTAATTATTAAAATTTTGTTTTGATAAAATGTAAGTTTTTATTTATTTATTTCAACATAATACAATGAGGAAAGGTTTTACAATGAAAACTGAGAGATGTCTTTTTGTGGTAACAATTTAGATTATACTCAACAAATTAACAAGTCAAGTTAGTGTGGGAATGGTGGCACAGCTTGGAGGCATTTTCTTTGTCTGCTGATTTTCCGGTTTGTTTAAGGAATTTCCTGTTTATCTTAAATGAAATATAATTTTAACAGCAAACAGAAGAATGCCCTTAAGGCATTATTAAGATATAGACCTCTGGGGTAGAGCAGAATAAACATATATAAAGAATGAAAATCGGAACATTATCATAAGCGTTCAGGGGACCTTTGGGTAGAAGAGCAGGAGATAGAATTCTTTCCTGCTAGTCATGGGTGTATGGATTGCACCACCTCGACAGTGAGGTTGGCAAGAACCAAAGGCCATGACTTGCAGAAAGAGAAGGAGCTTGAAAATCCTAATATATCAAACTTCTCATTTTGAAACGGAACAAACGATATGGAACTGAAAGGTAATGTGTTTCAAAATTACCTCTACATACCGTCTATTAAAAAAAAAAAAATGAAAACTGCTATAACTAGTCGGTCCTCATTTTTTTATCGCAATATTTTAAAGTGTTCCATTTTGCCTGTCTGTTTTATTTATCCAACGAGATCATGTGCTTAATTGTACGGAGTTTGTAATACGGTATTATCCTCCAGAACGGCTACTTCGGAATTTTTATCTAGGGTTTGATGCCATTTTAAGTTAAGAAGTAAACGTGATAAATTATTGTGGTTCGATCAAATATCCGCAGAGATCATCATTTAATCATGTGTTCCTGTGGATCATCTGACCAAAAAAAAAATAAAAATAAAAAACAAACAAACAAATCGGAGACTTTCATTGTCATCCATTCTCATTTTACAGAACAGCACAGTACAATACTTAGTGTTTGTAGTGTATTGCATTTAGAGGGCGTACTAAAACGTAACACTTGTAATTAGTTATGCCTCTGTAAGTATATTAATATCGCACAATCTTAATTTTCGTCTCTTTTCGGTCTCTTTCCCGGTCGCACGACCTATTCCACATTTTATTGATTCCTCTTAAGATTGATTTGGTCATGCTGCACGTCTCTCCGGGACTATGTTTATAGTCTTATCCTATATATATCATTTTAAGAGCTTTTTAGTAGCTTTTTGAAATATTCATCGGCCTTAAAATATTGCTTTCGATCAAATGTGTTTCACTTGAGTTACAATTACCATAATTTTTAGTTTAATTTTGAAATACCAAATATTCTTTTCTGATCAAATTAGGAATAAAGCACGATGTGATGTTACAAGCTTGAGCTCTACAAGCATTACTGCGTTCTGAGAACAGAGAACACCACCATACTTAATCCTACCATGCACGTGACCGCACGCAATAGTACTACACGCCATCACAGAGTTTGACAAGTACCACTTGATAGTACCACATATTTTTTTCTAGCACCAAAAAAAACACTTGAGTTTATAGCACTTGGTAGCACCACTGTTTCTGCCTAGCACCAAATAAAACACTTGGGTTTATAGCATTTTACGGAGTAATACTTTATAGCTAAACATACCATTTCTTAAAATTTTAATTAGATCTGATGATTAATTTATTGACCAACCAGCCCCCTAATGTATTTGGTTATTAGCTCTTGGTAGCACTATTTATTCATAAAGCCCATGGTTGCACACATTAGTGTATAGTTTTAGCACTCTTTTGCAGCGTCATTCTTCTCAAGCATTAAATTCACGCAAGTGTTTTCACCTGGTTTTTGTACCTGGTTTTGAGTACCTGGTAGCAACATTTTTTTTCAGAGTTGTACATAATTTTAAACTTGATCACCTGGTAGCACGTTTTATCAGTCACATGGTTTTTTCTTCAATTAGGCACATAAGTATATTATTTCGAGCACTTGGTAGCACATCATTTTTATCAAGCACATACTTTAAACTATATATATATTTAACGTATTTTGTTATGAGCACAAGGTAGCACCGATTAAATTTTCGTCAAGCACTTGGTAGCACATATTTTTATAATTGAGTTTTGAGCACTTGATCGCACTTTTTTTGAATCACAAGGTTGCTTAAAATAATTTTTAATGCCTTAAACTTCTGTACATACTTAACCCATTTGGTTTTGAGCACCTGTGAGCACCATTTTTTCATCAAGCACTTGGTTGCACACATTAGTAAATGGTTTTTAGTACTTTGTAGCACTGTCATTTTCGTCAAGAATTGGATTCACTCTATTGTATATATTTAATATATTTGATTACCCGGTAGCACTATTAAATTATTCATAAAGCACATGGTTGCACACATCAATACACTGTTTCGAGCACTTTATAGCACTGTCATTTTCGTCAAGAATTGGATTCAAACTAATGTATACAGAGTATATACATGTATAATATATTTGAGCACCTGGTAGCACTATTTATTCATAAAACACATGGTTGCACACATTAGTATATGGTTTTAGCACTTTTTTCCACTTTTTTTCCCATCAAGAATTGGATTCACACTATTGTATATATACATAATGTATTTGAGCACCTGATAGCACTATTTGTTCATAAAGCACATGGTTGCACACATTAGTGTATGGTTTTAGCACTTTGTTGCAGTGTCATTCTTCTCAAGCATTAAATTCACACAAGTGTTTTTACCTGGTTTATGTACCTGGTTTTGAGTACCTGGTAGCAACATTTTTTTTCAGGGTTGTACATAATTTTAAAATTGAGCACCTGGTAGCACGTTTTATCAGTCACATGGTTTTTTTTCATCAATCAGGCACATTAGTATATTATTTCGAGCACTTGGTAGCACATCATTTTGATCAAGCACATACTTTACACTATATATAATTAACGTATTTTGTTATGAGCACAAGGTAGCACCGTTTTTCGTCAAGCACTTGGTAGCACATATTTTTATAATTGAGTTTTGAGCACTTGATCGCACTTTTTTTGAAGCACAAGGTTGCACAAAATAATTTTTAATGCCTTAAACTTCTGTACATACTTAACCTATTTGGTTTTGAGTACCTGGTCATTGTACCTTAATTAATTTTTCTATCAAGCACTTGGCTGCACACATTGATATATTGTTTCGAGCACTTGGTAGCACCATTTTATGAAGCACAGATTTTACACTTTTGTATACATTTAACTTATTTTGTTTGGAGCACATGGAAGCACAGTTTTTCATCATGCACTTGGTAGCACATATTTTTACAATTGAGTTTTGAGCACTTGATCGCACTTTTTATCAACACAAGTTGCACAAATTGATTCTTGATGCTTAAACTTTTGTACATATTAAACGTATTTTGTTTTGAGCACCTGGTCATTGTAGCACAATTAATTTCTATCAAGTACTTAGTTAAGCAATGGATTCATGCATTTGTTAATACAATAAATATTTGACTCATTTGGTTTTGAACACCTGGTAGCACCATTTTTCATCAAGCACTTGGTTGCACTCATTAGTGTATGGTTTAAGCACTTTATTACACTGTCAATTTCATCAAGAATTGCATACACACTATTTTATATATATAATGGTTTTTAAAAGCACCCGGTAGCACTATTTATTCATAAAGCACATGGTTGCACACATTAGTAAATGGTTTTAGCACTTTGTATTACTGTCATTTTCATCAAGCATTAATTTCACGCAAGTGTTTTTACTTTCATGCATTTGGGCTTTGAGGACCTGGTAGCACGGGAATTTGTTTTCGTGGTTGCACACAATCTTAAAATTGAGTTTTAAGCACTTTGTCGCACATTTTATCGAGCACATTGTTGCACGAATATTTTATTGATATTTGAGCTCTTTTTAGAACCAAGTTTTTTTTATTTTAATCAGTCAGTCACATTAGTATACTGTTTCGAGCACTTGGTAGCACCATCGATATCATTTTTATCAAGCACTGAATTATCACTATTGTATATATTTAACTTTTTTATATTTTGAGCACCAGCTAGTACCGTTCTTTCATCAAGCACTTGGTTGTAAATAAATTTACAATTTATGCACTTGATTGCACCTTTTATAAAGCACAAGGTTGCACAAATTTATGTTTAATGCCTTAAACTTCTGTATTTGTAGATATTTAACAGATTTGGTTTTAAGCACCTGGTAGCACCATTTTTCATCAAGCACTTGGTTGCACATATAAGTAAATGGTTTTGAGCACTTTGTAGCACTGTCATTTTCATCAAGAACTATAGATTCACTCTATTGTATATATTTAATGGTTTAAAGCACATGGTAGCACTAATTATTCATAAAGCACATGGTTGCACACATTAGTATATGGTTTTAGCATTTTGTCATTCTTATAAAGCATTAAATTCACGCAAACTTGTTGTATATTGTATATATTTCACTTATTTTGCTCTGAGCACATGGTAGCACCGTTTTCTATCAAGCACTTGGTTGCACATATATTTGAAATTGAGTTTTGAGCACTTGGTTACATCTTTTATCAATCACAAGGTTGCCCAAATTAATTTTTACCGTCTTCCACTTTTGTATATATATTACATATATCCCCGAGTACCCAAACTCCGTCACCATAAGCAGAAAACCTCCCGCGTTTCTCTGTAAATTATTTTTTGTGGTTTTTATCGTTTGCAATCACTAAATATAATATGAAACAATATAATTTATAAAAATTTTTACAAAAATATTTTTATTTTTATTCAAATAAGCTTTCTGAATACGACGTTTATCACGCGTGCTTATTATATCTTATGAACCCAACTCCGTCACCCAATGCTCTATGATATGGCAGGGAATGAAGACACATTAACAATTTAGTTAAAACTCCATTTGTATCTAGTCCAAGTTATAATAAGTAAAAATGGTGCATACAATTTAATTGTATTTAATTTCATCGAAATGAAATGATCGCCAGAATAAACAACAATCACAATGGCCTTTTCAGAATGTATGGATGCCGTTTGATTTATGTCCTTACTTATTTCAAATATTTTATATCATTAATTAATATATTACTTATTGTAATATTTATCTATTACATTTTTAGAAATGTATCATATTCTAAATAGCGATATACCGGATATATCTATAACCCTGTATAAGGCAAAGGTTACGGCATGAGCGATTTGACGTTATCATCAATAATAGTGCATAAAGGCTATTGCGGATTGAAAAAAATGTGTAAATTACCTTAATCAAAAATGTATTACATGTGATATGTTTCATCTTGACATCTCTAAAAATGGCTGACCACCGTAGATGATCGAATGGGCCCGCATGTCAGAAATATCGATATTTTAGTGCACCCGTGAAAAAGTTTTAGCTGATTTCACACAATTAATGGTGCATAAAATGAACAAGGTTTAATTCTGTTATTTTTTGACACATTCTTAAATTTAACCGTTGCAAATTGTTGACATTTGATTAAAGATTTTTGACATTTAAAAAATGACGTCTTAATCGTACTTGATTTCAAACGGCGAGGAGTTTCCCGAAAGTGACGGAGTTAGGGTAGTGACGGAGTTAGGGGGCTATGCGATACTTGCCTTTAAGCATCGGATAGCACCGGATTTATTTTTTTATCAAGCGTTTGGTTGCATGAATTAGTTTTTTAAAGCACTTGTTAGCACTTTTTTACAACATTTTTAAAAAAAATAAATTGTTGTACACTTATTAAATCGGATAACAGTGGGTTTAAGCACTTGATAGCACCGTCATCAAGCATTTGCTGCAAACATTTGTATTTCAAAAATAATATGATTTTATTACGTTGTAGTACTCAACTGATACTTTCATCAAGGACTTTGTTGTACATATTTATTCTTATTGACAGTTAAAGCTGATTTATGTCAGAAGCCTTCGATATGGTTATATTATTAATTTATAGTATAGTCATATTCTGCTTAATTTGCCGTCAATTTCGGGAAAGGACTGTCTCACAATGACAAAGTCATCGGTTGTTTTTATACCCATGGTTCTCGGTCGTTACTCACCTATATGCAACGTCACAATTGATAACTTATTGTGACGTCACAATTATATTGCTATCAAAAGCCTTAGCGATTGATACGGTCAAGTTGTGTATCGATATGGGGTTGCTGCAGAGTTGTTTTGCGAAAAAACAAGGTGGGGGTGATGAAGGAGGAGGCAGAGGTGTACGAGAAGGTGCGCCGAGCAATGGTCACTGAGGACGTGACGGAGAAGAAGGGTGGGCTGGCCTTCGGTCTGACGTTTGTCTCCGAGGAGGAGCCTAAGATGCCACCACGCAGATTGACAGAGCTCAAGAAAGAGGATTTTGATAAATGGAGGGGTAGGTTACAACGATTTTATTGTTTAGGTGTTTATATTCATTTACCATAGGTACTAGAACACGTGTTATATGTTTTGGTTTTATATATTTAAACCTTTAGCCATTGGCTACTATTTATAGCGTATAACCTGTAGAACAGGTATTCAAGTTTAGCACGATTTTCACTCACTCGAAGCTTTTCTTTGACGCATTTACACAATCTCCACCCACCCACCCACTTATTTAGTACCATTTAAAAATCCAGGGACAGTGCACAATAAAATATAAATTGTTTTATTTCAGAAATAAGTTTGAAGAATCTTAATAATTATGTATTTGTACGTGTAAATAAATGCAGCAAATAAGCGCTTCCTTCACTAATCATGTGTTTTGTTATTGTTGTAAATAATTATGTTCGGTTAAGTGGAACGAATAAGAACATAAGTCATATATTAGAAAATGAGTGAATAGACTGTAAAAGATTTAATATTCTAACACAAATTTAACTGATTATTATTAATTATTTTCTTCTCAACAGACGATCAGGAAAAGGTCCAGTCCCAGAAACAGAAGCTGGCTCAGCAGAGAAGGGAGGAGGCCCTCATCCAGAAGAAGATCGAAGTCGCCCATAAAGAGATGGAGAGGCTGGAGAAATATGTCAATCTCAGCGTCCAATAACTGTCTTATTACAATTTACTTGTAATAAACAACCTTGATTCGAAACTTGTTTTGTTTTTCTCTCTCTACATATAATATATCAATCAATTAAGGAGGTGTTCTTTATCACGGTATTTGATATTGAAAAAGTTGTTATTGTGAAAAAAAATCTCAGTTTTATACTAGTATAATATTTTAATGTAAAATTCCTTGTTTAATGAAGACTATGATTTTAAGTTGTTCAAATTATGAACAAAGGATCAGAAAATTATTTATGGAAAGTGTCAAAAAGTTAAATTACAATGTATCTTCACTCGAAGAAAAAAGAGGGTAGAATTTACGATATCTTTGAAAACAAGAAGTAAAAATGCAATTCTATAATTGGGTAATTACGATCAAAATAAGAAACCACAATAGGGATTCATAATTTTTTTACATAGATATACTATTACTTTTGCCAAGACGTCATTTCACATTTAGATCTATGATGTCTTTCTTTGGTGTTGCTATCGT
Organism: Magallana gigas; assembly: GCF_963853765.1. Lineage (NCBI taxonomy): Eukaryota > Metazoa > Mollusca > Bivalvia > Ostreida > Ostreidae > Magallana > Magallana gigas. Next base: position 34,531,807 of record NC_088859.1, read on the forward strand.
CAATATCGTGTTGATATCGATTCGCTACAATCAATACATGTCAACCAATGTAGTTGTTGAGACATCACACGTCAGGTGTTCGTACTTTGATATCGATACATCAAGGTCAACATTTGTACTTTGATATCGATACATCAAGGTCAACATTTACATGAATGTTGAATCGTCATAAACAAATGGTAAAAGTTCACTTTGCTGTCAATAAGATATCGGTTCATTACCGTCAACAAATAAAAAATTAATTCCCTTTTGTATCATTGCATTGATGTCATCAAAGGTGTTTTTGCATTGGTCGAATTCAAATCGACACCCAATCTTTGATGTAAACAATGATGATCAGTATCGATGTCGATATTGTCACCATCTGTATGATGTCGTCAATATCGTTATTTAAAGTTACCTTGTTATTGGTTAATTGGTGAATAGCATGGTTTGATTCATATTAGAAAAAAAAAACCAAACCAATATCGATATCAATGTCATAAATACAATATCGTCGATACAAGTATTATATGAAAAAATGGTCCGGAAATGTGCATATTGATCAATTTTGTCTCACGATTCAACTGTATTGCAGTTTGATTAAATCTAGAATGCAATTAAACATGGTTGATATCAATGTCAGATATATCGCCACAATAAATTGTTTTTGACACTTTTTTGGTATTTAATTTTCATTATATTTTCTCTGCCTCGAAAACTCCCGTGGTCTTATCTTTACATCATTGGTTTCCTTCTTTGAGTACAATAAAGAAATAAGTAAATATGATAACTACTACAAAACCCCCTTTCCGCCCAACTTCTTACCCCATCATTTTGAAAAACCAACCTTACAAAGGATTTTAGCTTTAAACCCATTCCTTGAGTACAAATCGTCAAATTATTCCCTAATTTCAAAAATCCACACAAAAAAATAATAATACAGTAATCAAAAAATAAAGCAACCGATTTAAAGTAGGTCGCAGTCTTATCAATATAATTGTTAAAAACATTAACCAAATACTAGTACTTAAAATTTGTATTTTTGGCTATAAATCGATCCTTTTGAATTTTAAACGGTCAAAAATCTCACGCGAAAAGGAAAATGGCCAAAAACCAGCTGGGACTCCGACCCCACCCTCCCCCTCCCGGTAAACCTAGGAAAAGGGTTTGAACTCGGGCAGGGGAATAAGAATTTAATTATTTCACATGCAAAACAATTTATTTGTTTTTAACAGTGAATATACTTTTATGGAAAAGAATGCATATACCGGTATATAAAAGCTTTAAAAAGTTACTCATTGTAAAATGTTTCATTTTTTTGGAAGAAACCCCCGACAAACGACAATTGATCTAAGCAAATGGGTTATGTACAGAAATGAATTCATAAGAGTTGTAAAACTGGCTATATTTTAAAGCAGTTTTGAGCTGTACTCGTTTTTTTATTTTTTTTTTAAACCCTGCTTAATTAATAATTTTGAACTAACTTTAAATTGTACATGGCCACAATAATATTACTCTGGTTCAATGAGGGCCTCAACAGCGTTTCTAAAAATATCAATATTCAAAATTTAACAAACAATTAAGTTATAAACCATAATTTTTCATTTTATACATGTGGTCAATTACAATTTTCCAATGGAAATTTCCTACATACTGATATAAATTTTATATATGAGTAGAATTTAAGAAAAAGGAAGCTTTTCAATCATTAGCCATTAAAAAAAATCAGTTGTCAAATATCGATTTCAAGTGTTATGACAAAATTACATGTATATATATTTGCTTTAAAAAATCGATTTGTGGGACCTGTGTACAGTGATTATTTAAATTATTTCACATTGTAGAGAGTTGAAATTTTTTAAATATAAAGATGCATATAAAAAAATGAACAGAAAAATCTCATGAATGACAATGACTACCACAGCGAAACGATACAGCGTACCGTTTTTATCCGGACGGTGGTTTTCTATTAATCTTGCGACTGGAAAGATTTCATTGGTTGAAATTTTTAATGGAGGATTATTTGAACGAAGAAAAAGCTTAGCAAGTATGTAATGTTGTTGTTTTTAAATCCGAAACGCATATTAAAATCCAAATGTGATTTTAAACCCTTGTAAATAAGTCTTTAACATTTCGAACTCGTATACATCTGAGTGTAATTCATGTCTCGAATGAATCAACATGATTTTAGGCATAATCACTATCACTATAATCACTATCATAATAACCACGGGCCCTGGAAGTTATTGTAAATATATTGCATGTGCATGTATAAAAAACTAGTTTTTTATACATGCACATGCAATATATTTACAATAACTTCCAGGGCCCGTGATAATAACTAGATAGTGGTCAACCACTAGATTTAGCCTGTTAACCTGAATTACCTACATAGCTTTATTAACCCCACATGAAGTAGGTTTTACTCATTCATACATTTTTCGTACCTTGTACAAAAATGCACTTAGGCGCAGCAATAATTTTCACTTGAACTTTTCAACTTTGAACATTGAACTGATCTTATTTGCACAATTTGTTTAAAACTGTACTGTATGTCGTTTTCAAACAAAATAATGCTATTTAAAATCTATTTTACTTAAAGGTCTATCACCAAATGTTCTGGCCCTTTGTGTTATCAAGCTACATTTATCAGGTTGGGACCAATCTCCCAAATGGGATATGATAGCCCAAATGGGATATAGATTTAAAGTGCAAAAAATAAATAATTTTGATTTTGAATTTTTTTTAATAAATCCGCATTAATGTGAAACAAATGCAACAACTTTTGGTTAAGAAGTTTTTCTATTTGTCTATAGTTTATAAGATTGATCCCCAAGAAGTTTTGGATATACTGAGGGATCAATCTCTGTAATAGTACAGCTACAGAAAAAGTTGTTTACCAAAAGTTGTTGTATTTCATCTATTCTAATGCGGAATCATATCAAAAATTTCAAAATCAATTTTTTTTCATTTTTTGCACTTTAAATTTATATCCCGTTTGGGCTATTATATCCCATTTGGGAGATTGGTCCCAACCTGTTTATCACACTACATCCATTCACTAGAATGGAAAAGGTCCTGCAGCTAAAATGCTATAGTCTGTCCCAAGATATTTATGCAGCGCATTTGGACGATTTTTAATAAAAATACACTTACCTGTGAAAGAATTGCAATTGAAATAGTTGAAAGGGATATTTTCCAAGATAATTTCATTGACACAATATCATTTTTCACTCGGAAAAATTCACAGGAACGAAAACAGATTCCTTACGGAGATTTATAATGGGGAATGTTTACATCTTTTCTCCATTCGGAATACACTCGGAATACATCGCGCAATATTTCAACGTTATCATCCGGGCTTGCTGTAATACAAAATCTCCGTAGACATCACATTTTTTAGCATTGTATTGAAACCTGATAAGCTAACAGGGGCGTTTTGACTGAGAAATCTTGGAAATTTTTCATACTTTTGAATGAACATCGTTTGAATCCTGAGGTATTTATAAATATCAAGCAATTAAGCCAAATGTAAATCCAAAATATCTTGGGACAGAGTATAGATTATCTGTTTTGAAAATAACACAGTCCAAAAAAAAGTCTATGTGAATTTTGCATAGTGCAAGCACTTCCAAATTGAGAAAAGATGTAAACATTTCACATTTTGAATCTCTACGATGTTTGTATTCAATTTGGTGAAATTCACTGGGTAAAATAGAATTTATAGATGATGTATCAATGAAAAAATCTTAAAATCTTAGATTTTCTTTATTTCTATATTTAATTTTCTTTATTTTTGATATGAATTGTGCTTCATTGACAGTAATGTTTATTTTAATTAATAATCACAAAAAGTGATGGAAACAATAAATTGAGACAGACTGTGGTAACTTACTATGTCATGTTATTTTACTCAAAATCTGTACATATGACTGACTGATAGTTGAGAACTGTATGCAGGGTTATTTTACCCAGTGTAAATTTCACCTTTCTACACTTGGAAAGAGTATCACCCCATTTTGAATTTGAAGGGGTGAAAATAAAACGGGGGCAAATATTTCCCTGTTAACAATATTTGATTTTTAACAACCTTTTGACATTTCTAAAACAAGGGATAAATTGACCCCAGTACTTGGATGTTTATTTAATGATATTGATGTTTAATAAAATATGTACAGGTAATTTGAAATATAAGTATTTATGATTTAAATATAAGTATCTGAAAATACATTATCTCTGTTTTATTTCCAGTCTTTGGGGGGGATGGACAACATTCAGGTAGCGATCCGTGTGCGTCCTTTGATTGCAAAGTAAGTAAATTACAGATTTGTTTATAGCATATAAAATTAAAAGTACATAAAGTAAAATTATTTTAAGTGCTAAAAGAAACAAAAACTGTCCTAAAAATATTGGTATATGTATGACATCCACCTGTCAATCCCTAAGGACACACTTCCTATAAAACTGAGATGTAAGAATAACTACAAAATTATTTTGCCAGTACTGAACAAAACCTTGCTCATTAACAAAAAAAACAAAACCCACCCCTCATCTTCCTGCAGTAGAAAACTTTTAAGAACAATGTTCAGTATTTTTAGGGATTATGAATTGAGGTTACTATTGCACATTGCAGGGAGACAAATCTGGGACAACAAGAAGTTTGGAATGTTAAAGAAAACACACTGGAACCCCTTGATCAGAATGGCAAACCAGGAGTACCTTATACATTTGGTAAAAATATTTTAATTGAATTGCATGATTGTAAATTCACATGATCTATAAAACTTATTTAAATTTTTTGGTTAACAATAGATAATGTTAATTGAAATGATAAGTATTTCTAATTTTTTGACAAATGATAATTGAAATGATAAGTATTTATTGATATTCAATTTTATGTGAATTTCAGACAGGATATTTGACGATCATATGACAACATATGACCTTTTCCAGGAAATTGCCAAACCTATAATTGATGCTGCTGTGCAGGGGTTCCATGGTGACACAATTAGTTAACAATATTCATGTGTAAAAAATAATGGCCTATGTAAAGCAATTTTTTTGAAGGGGTTTCAACATAATCTATTGTACGAAAGCCCATTGAGCTCATTTTCGTAGGTAAAAAAAATATTTTTTTCGCGAATAAACGCGAAACTTTCGCGATATAACGCGTTAGTTTCGCAAATAAACGCGAAACTTTCGCGAATAAACGTGTTAGTTTCGCGAATAAACGCGTAAGTTTCGCGAATAAACGCGAAACTTTTATATAAATATTGTCATTTCATACAGAACCCATATGAAGAAAAACGATGGAAAACAAACACATTTTAAGTTTTATATAATAAATACTTATTATTCATTATCATTACAATATCCGTGTTACATTGATTTATGAAGACAAAATTTCCTTTTTGCGTATAGATATTAATAAATCTGATAAAACTTTATCATAACATTTTTATATGTTATATATATATTATATATTACAGATATATATATTTATAATATAAATCATATTACGATTTTCAGTTGTTCGCCGACCCTGTGTTCGAACAGGCATTCATTGATAATCTTTTTCTTATAAAAATTGATATAAATTTTTAACCGTCACAAACCTTTTAAATCTTAGTATTAATTTTTAAATGACATATGTGATAAATTTGGAGGACGAATTTACGTCATCTAGATTTGAACAAAAGCTTGAAAATTTCAATTCACAGCTTGACTTATCTTTCTGATATAAAACTAGATGTTAAGTTATGTTGCAGCGATATAATATATATTATAACGTTTTATAAACAATGATATCCTTTTAATTCTAAAATGATACCTAATACAACGTTTATTTCGAATTAAAATTGTCATAATTAAAATATGTTGCTGCCCCATTTTCAATAATACAGCGCCCATTAGAATGTGAGAAGCGCGATGCATTATGTTCTTTGAAAATCAGTACTAAGATTTTAAAGATTTCCTACGTTTGAATTTATGTTTATTTGTATAAGGTTAAATCTAATTTATAATATTATTTTGTTTTATTTAAATTAATATATTTGTTTTCAGTAATTATTCTTCATAGTGTTTCTTCTATGAAATAACAATATTTATATTTAAGTTTCGCGTTTATTCGCAAAACTAACGCGTTTATTCGCGAAAGTTTCGCGTTATATCGCGTTTATTCGCAAAAGTTACGAGTTTATTCGCGAAAGTTTCGCGAAACTTAAGCGTTTAATCGCGAAAGTTTCGCGTTTATTCGCGAAAAAAATATTTTTTCTACCTACGAAAATGAGCTCAATGGGCTTTCGTACTATTGCATAGATATTACATAAATGGGTTAAAGAAAAATTCTGTAAACTCACTAGGTTTTCATTACTGTATTTTATTTTCATGCAAGTTCAACATGCTATATGATACATGTATGTATGTTTATATGTTACAACATGTACAATAAGTGCATACCATTTTAATGTATTTCTTTAAAATCATGGAATGCAGTGTACAACCTTTGTTGAAGAATTCCTTATTTTTTGTAGGCACAATATTTGCATATGGACAGAGCTCATCAGGCAAGACTTTCACCATGACTGGCAGTAACATGCAACCGGGGATCATCAAACTGGCCGTCAATGAGATCTTTTCCAGAATCAATAATGTAAGGAAAAAACTGATTGAAATCATCCTCCAAACTGTACCTTGTTTCAAACTTATGAATATAGGTGGTCATATATAATTCTTCCACTTAAAAGGCTACCTTCCTGTACAGAATTAGAATTTTGGGTGCCTGGCCATCTATGTCAAATCCTTCTATCTATAATTTATATGTAAAAACATGAGTAAATAGAATAATAAACTTAACATTCCTGGTTTTGTCATGGCTGCTTGTATCTGATGATTTTTCTTCTGATTATTGAAGATCCCCGACAGAGAGTATCTAGTTAGATGCTGTTACATGGAGATCTACAACGAAAAGGTGTCTGACCTGCTCTCTTCTGAGGATAAAATCATCAAAATACAGGAAGATACAGTAAGACTCTTTATATGTATCTTTTTTTTATTATTATAAAGTATATTACAACACTGTCTTTTCAACTTAAAAAATTATCTTGAAATGACTTTGTTGTGGAAAAAGTGTACCTGTGATTGCTAAGGATTAGATAACATTGCAAGAGAAATAAATTAAAATAAAATGACAAAAATTTGTTAAACTCTAGCTTGGATACAATTGTCATATGCTGTAAGATTTGATCAGAGTATGTTGTAAAGTTTTGCCTGTACTGTGCTTTTATCTTCCAGGAGAGAAATGTGAATGTGATTGGTGTGGAGGAACGCTATGTTATGAATGAGAATGACCTGAATGCTGTTTTGAAGGAGGGAGAAGGTAACAAACAGTATCCTATTCAGTATTTTTGCACGGTACAATATATTACTGAGTTGTCTTTCTTGCTGTGTTTAATTCATGTAACTTTTCATTGTGATTGTATCTGATATAATAAGCCTGAAAAAATCCAAGATTTGATAGTATTGTTTTAATCTTTGAATACTGTTTTTGTTTACTTACAGGTCACAGAATTGAAAATAATATAACTAACAATAACTTCTGTTTTGCAGCACGAAGACATATGGCAGAGACAAAACAAAATGACAGAAGCTCTCGGTCCCACTGTATACTACGTGTAGTACGTACTCCACTAAGCTCCTAGTACTAGTATTTAGGTTGTGATCTTGAAATGTTGTCAAACTATGTATTTTGTATCCATATGTACATGAACGTGTATGGTTTGCTTCTCATTGTAGATAATAGAGAGCAGACAAGTAGATGATGAATCAGCTGTTATGGTGGCTCATCTGGTATGATAAAAAGACCATTAGAACCTTTCAATTTATGTAAAGTCAACTGCATTTCTGCAATCTTTTTTCTTGACTCTTGTGAAATGATCTTTAGTGCAATGTCAAAAGAACTACAGTATTATTGAAAAAAAAAAATCCTTTGATATACCTGTTCTGCTTACAATTGAATGTGACAAAACAGTAGTAAGACATATTTTTTCCATGCACTCTTTTAAATTTAAAGGTCATTTATACCAATGTCTTGTTCTATAGATTTAAGGTTTTTTACTTAACTAAAATTAAAGACAGTTGTGGTTATAAAAAACCTGTAACCTCTGTTTTACAGAACTTTGTGGACCTGGCGGGATCAGAGAAAGCTGGTGAGAACACGGGGGACAGATTCCGTGAAGGCTGCTCCATCAACAAGTCCCTCTTTACCCTGGCTCGCATTATCGCTAAACTCAGTGAAGGAGTCAGGTACAATATCGTTTCTCTTGTTTATATAACTTATGAGATTGACTGTCAGTATTGGAATCTTTGTGCATTTTTTGGCAACTATTATCTTTGAAGTGTTTTAGCAAAATTCACATAGAACATTTATAGATAATCATTTGATCGCATATCAAGCATAGCATTCGAATGTTCTGAAAGTAGGAGTACTTTGATATATATTGTACATGTATTTTAATTGCCTGAACAGTGTGTTATGGTGTAACCTTAGCAGGAATTATCAAAATTCTTAATCATTTAAAGAGTTTTTAAATGAGCTGAATGGACAAACTGTCTAAAATCTGCAATCATCACACATAATCACTTTAAACCTTAGTTTACAACCTTGTAATTAAATATGATTTTACAATACTGTGTATTATTTATCTTCATTTATCAAAGTATTTTCTCAACACTCTAACTCTGAATTCTCTTAAAAATAATCATTGTACATGTACCTTTACTTGCAGCAATCAACACATTGGCTATCGAGACTCTAAGCTGACCCGCATCCTACAGAATGCTCTGGGGGGTAATTCTAAGACTGCCATCATCGCTACCATCACCCCAGCCTCTCTGGAGGAATCACACAGTACTCTGAAGGTCAGCTGATTAGAATCGTAACTTGTAAAGGGAACATGTATCAACTTATTTGTAGAAGTGCATGTATCTTAGCAATATTACACATAAAATAGAGACACTTTGAAGTTTACTTTGGAATCATTAAAACTCCCGAGGCCTCAATTTTTGTTAATTTTGTGGGTACCCCTCACTCACAAATAACATCCCAAACAAATTTCTAAACAGTCTTAATTCATTACGTGTGTAATTTCTTTACTTTCAAACTTGACAAAGAAAACAATTGGCCATGATGAATGTAAATGACTCACAGTAAACAGCAATTTGAGAAAAATAAACAAGTGGTCTCTTCTTTACAATTTAAGTTAAATAATGTATATAAACCTGACTTCATTTATCTTTTTAGTTTGCCTCCAGAGCCAAAACAATTTCTAACAAGCCTAAAGTCAATGAAGTTCTCTCTGATGCTGCATTACTGAAAAGAAGCCGGATGGAAATCCAAAAGCTGCAGGAAAAAATCAATGCGGTACAAGGCCATTCATGTTTCTTCATTTACAATGCATATGTCTTGAGATCTACATGTACATGTATATATGAAGATGACAAACCTTTTGTTAATGTATACACAAATACAACAACCGAGTACTTCTAGCATATACACTAATTGATAAATGTTTATGAATTGACCCTTTTTAGATGGAAAACAGGGATGTCAGTGAGTTAAAGGGAGAAAAGGAAGATTTAGAGAAGAAACTAAGAGAAAAAGAAGAAATGGAACAAAAATACCATGACCTTTTGAACTCTCTGAAGTATGTCATCCAATCCGGAACAACACAACAAAAAGAGACCATCCCCCAGGTAAAGGTCATAGATAAACTTAAAACAAAAGGTAAAGGGATCCCTGTAGCAGTCTCTTGTAATCTGAAGTGTCATGACTTTACACAATTTTTTTTTTCACTGCTCAATGTCCATGCTTAAAAAAAGTTGCATAAGATTTTCATCTCTGAAAATTGATGCAAAAGGTGTTTAATATAGCAAATAATAAAAGGCTTCTACAATTCATTTTTGTGAAAACTTTTATTCCAATTTTAGTCAAAACGTAGGAAGACTTGGTGTCCAGGAAAGGGGGCCTCCATCAGCTCCCCAAGACGGTTCAGCTTCATCAACAGGATGAACTTCTTTAATGGTAACATTTCAACTTTCAGTACTTTGTCTTCTTTCTTTATCTACATGTATTTCTTAGTTTGTATTTCTTTATCACCTTCCTCGTCTTCTGTCTTATTCATGCCTCTTTTTTTTTTTCTCTTTCACATTATTTACATTCAACATGTACTTTATAAAGAGTCGTATCCTATGAATCATGACCAAGAAGGTTAGTGAATTTGTTTTTCATCTCGTGAAATCTTTTTATTGTTGTTGAAAAATAATCATCGGTTTGAAACTTCACAGAGGCAGAGGAAGTTGGTATTGAAGATATTTCTCCTCCCCACATCAGAAAACGTAAATCAGACGGTAAATATACGGAGCCAGTAGAGAAGAAGCATGTGACATTTCCAGCTGATCCTGTCAAGATAGAGGAGGATGACGAGGCATTTATTATTGACCCTCTAGCCAGGGAACTTCTAGATATGTAAGTACAACTGTAGTGTGTAACAAACATATTCTAAAACCTGCCAAAAATATGAGATGCAGAGTTATTTTTATTTCAGTTTCCAGTCAATTTATTGGATAATACATGTATATATTATTGCTGTTACAGGCAGGACAAGTATGAAAATCTAATGAGAGACTACGAGGAACTGAAGAAGGAGAAGATGGAGATGGATGAATATCATTGTCTGGAGTTGGAGACCAACAAGGAGGGAATGGAGCGGGTGGAACAGGTATCTGTCCAATGTCTGTGAAAAGGCTGTGATGGTCACATCCAGCAAGATCTCTGATAAGATTCATATTTCAAAAATAAACTACCCATATTTATAGTTCCTTTATTTTCCAGTTTACTTCCATACATGTACATAATAAGAAGTCATTTCACTGAAATAAAAATATTTTTCTTTAACAGTAAGAATGGAAGTTATAAGTTCTTTTATTATTTTCTCAGTTAGAAGAAAAAGAGAAAAACAACAAAGAAGAAATAGAAAAATTAAGGAAACAACTGGCAGACCTGGAAGAGAAGTTCCTGGAGGTACAGGATTTGTTTTTGCAGAGCTCAGAATTTGTGTGTAGTTTATAGAGTTAAACTTCACCATATATTTATCCAAAGGTGCAAAGTAGGATATCTTGGACTGCCTTTGTGATTTATTGGCTTTCCAGGGAAAGATGTGTGTGTTGAATTTATCAATTATTTTAATGTGTATGTAATACTTTTAGAGTATAAATCCACTTCATTAAACAAAAGCATAGCTTGAAATTCACGTTTTGGGGGGAAAAATTATTCATATCTGACATAAAATTCGTGCATGAAATTGGATGATATACATGCAATATGAGAATTACAAAGTTTATTTTGTATTTCTTACTGTTTGCACAATTTCAGAAATCTCAAACAATGAAGTCCATGGAGGATAAAATGAATGTTTTATCAGATGAAAACTTTCATTTGGAACATAGACTACAGATTCAGAACAAAAAGGTAACAGAATACCAGTCTGAACTGGATGGAGTCTGGAAACAAACAGAAGAGGGGGAGGAGGGGAACTCAGAGGTCAAGAGGTTAAAACTAACCAATGAGCAGCTTAATTCAGAGCTCGAGAAATATCAGTCATCCAATGAAGAGCTGAAATCAGAAATGGAGAAATTGAAAGAAGTACAAAGTGTGCAATTCCAGGAGGTTGAAAAATTGAAGTCAGCTGAGGGTGAACTGAAGGAATATCAAGCCACAGTGGAAACACTTCAAAGCAAAGTTCACGAGCTGGAGATGGTAATTAACTATTTTGAAATATTATCACTGATGGCTACATCTGACATAGCTGCTTGTCTGTAGCTCCTGGTCTAAAAAAATTTGGACGGACGACCTAGGAGCTAAAGTGCTTCTCATAGTAAAAAACTTCAGTTTACGGAACACCAAAAAATTGCGCTTGTTTCGGACTGATTAATCTTATTTCCCAATTATTCTCCACAAATATTTGATTTCAAAATATTCCTCGGACATTTTACTATAGACATCGTCACTTTACTTGCCTATGATATTCTTTTAAACACCATCACAAGACCAGTAAAGTGAAGTGGTGCAGTTTGTTTACATGACAAAATGTTGACTCTCGATCTCGACATGAATTTAACATAACATTTTCCGAGGTCGATCAGCGTGCTTCGGTAGGAATTTGCATAAAAAATTTAATGGTTCTAAATTTTTTTCACAGAATTTGTGTGTTAATAAGGTTAATCAGTCCCCAACTAGAGCAGATTTTTGTGCGTTGTAAATTGCAGTTTTTTACTGTGGGAGGCACTGTAGTTCCCAGGTCGTCCATCCCAATTTTTTCAGACCAGGAGCTACAGACCTGCAGCTACATCTGACAGTTTGTATGAATTATTTTATTTTAAACATTCAACGATATTTTACATATTTTTTTTTTTTTTTTTTTTTGTAGACAATAAAAATGTTTGAGGAAACAGTTCAAGAATTTCAAGTTGAAACTAAGCACCTTCAAAGTTTGGTGGATGAAAAGACTCAAGAACTGGAGGAACAAAAAGCCAGGACTGAACACCACGTAGATAATTCAAATCAGATTCAGGAATTCCAACAGAAAATGAAATCACTGGAAGAAGAAATTCAACAACATCTCTTAGAAAAAGAAAATCTCAAAGCAAAGACCCAAGATTTTGAAAACACTTTGGAGAAAATGGGAGACAATCTGAATTGTGTTAAGGATGATAAAACAACAGATGGTGAATTAGAGAATATGAGGATTAAGTACAATGAAGCAAACAGAACAATTACAGAATTGGAAAAGAAATTGGAAGACCATCTTGATGAAGTTAGAAAACTTTCTGGGGTGAGAGAAGAAAAACAAGAGGATTTTGAAAACCAATTGAGTAAAAGGGAAAATGAAACAGAGGGATGGAGAGAAAGTCATGAAATCAGTGAGAGTGCACACTCGGCGAGAATAGAGGAGCTGGAGGCAGAGCTACAAGAAACATTAAGGAAGCACTCTGAGGAGATGGAGCATGTCAGAAAGGAATTGACGGAGTCCTCGGAGAATTTACAGACTGTAGAGAAGGAACAGTGTGCAAGGTGTGTAGGTATGAAAGAGAATGAAACAGTTCACCATTATCAACCAAAAGACAAAGATGTGGAAAAACTGGACAAAAGTATGAATGTAAGTTTAGAAGAAGCGGATGGAGAAAAAGAAAATACTTCTTTATTAAGATTCAGGAATGACGAAGAAATTGTGAGACTTGAAGAGAAAATTGAGGAGTTGCAGGAAAAGATAGCTGTGATGGAACAGGAAAAGGAAAATCTGAAAGATCCAGCTGAATTAATGAGCCAGTTCCAAAATATTGTGGAAGTAATGAAAAAAGAACATGCAAAAGAAATACAGAAAATGCAAGAAGATTGTGAATTTAAGCAAGATAATGGTTTACAGGATGAATTGGAAAGCCTGAAGAGTAAATGTCAGGAGTTGTCTCAAACCGTGGATGAAAAAGAAGCTTTATGTGAAGAACTGAAGGTGGCTGTGACTGATAAGGAAGCTCTCTGTGTAGAACTTCATGAGAAAATCATGCAGAGTGGGAATCTGGTCAGGCACCAGGAAAATGATACTTGCATCAACTGTCAAAAATACATGGAGGAAATAAATGATTCTCAAAAACAGCTTGCTCTGAAGAAAGAAGAGCTTGAAAATCTGGAAGAGAGCATTCGTAAATTCAAGGAGGAAAATGAGAATGTACATAACCAAAAATCGGAGATTTCACCCCTTCAGGATGAGTTAAAAACTCTTCAAAATCAATTAAATGAAAATGAAAGCAAAATTAGCAGACTGCAAGAAGAAAATGAGAGACTGCTGGAGAGTGCGAATCTGAATCGATCACCTCGGCACCGGTCTGAGAGCTCAAGTCGCATGAACCAAACTCAGTCAGACAGTATGGACTACACCGAGATGTGTGAGAGGCTGTCCCTGGAGAACATGTCCCTACAGGAAGGTGTGGAGGAGCTGCAGGAGGAGGTTGGCATCCTACAGGATCAAATCAAACATTACCAACAGGTAAACTTGTGTTCAAAGTCAAGCATGCTTGTAACATTGTAATGCATGTACATACAGTATTTAAAAGCTATCCTCATTTCTTTGTCCCCTTTTTGATACTTATACATAATTGAAATCTATCTAAATTTTTTTGGCAAAATACTGTAAACCAACTTTTATTTGTGTGTGAGAAATTTTTGCGAGGTTCGCAAGAGCCTTGTTGTGAATATTTCTTGCTGCGAACCAGCCCATGTCTTATCACAACATGGGTCTAGATAAGGTTTGGTCGTGAAAATTAGTAGTCGCAATCCAGTTTAACTCCAGGAAATCGCAAAATAAAGTCGCCGCGAATAAAAGTTGGTGTACAGTACATATATACAAAAATAAAATCATTTTTGAAGACATTCCTCCTTTTAACCCAATGTAGTGAGGTTTTATTTTTGTTAAGAAATAAAACAATTTAAAAAAGGTGTTTGTAAATAAAACGGCCAAGTCTAATTGCTTCTTATAAGTTCGTGTCTCTTATTTTTGATTTCAGGAAGTTGAATGTTTGGAGGATACTCTGAAAGAAGCCCAGGAAGAAAATAAAGTGTCACAGAACAAAATGTGGGAACTTGAAGAAAAGTTGATAGCTCAAACAGGTCAGATCGTGAAAGAAACAACAGAGAGTCAGGAAACCCAAACCGAGGACCTCAATGTAGGGAGACCTCATTGTGAGGAACAAGCCTCACAGACTGAGGGGCTCCAGGAGGATACACAGCGAGGACTGCAGGAAAAAATGTTTGAGAGTGATGGAAGTCAACTTGAGGTGGTAGATCATGGCAAGTCACAGAGGGAAGAGGAATTGATTCAGGAGTTGGCTCTGTTAAAAGAACAATATGAGGAGCAGGATCGAGCCAAGTCACAGAGGGAAGAGGAATTAATTCAAGAGTTAGCTTTGTTAAAAGAACAATATGAGGGCCAGGATCAAGCCAAGTCACAGAGGGAAGAGGAATTAATTCAAGAGTTAGCTTTGTTAAAAGAACAATATGAGGGCCAGGGTCAAGCCAAGTCACAGAGGGAAGAGGAATTGATTCAGGAGTTGGCTTTGTTAAAAGAACAATATGAGGGCCAGGGTCAAGCCAAGTCACAGAGGGAAGAGGAATTGATTCAGGAGTTGGCTTTGTTAAAAGAACAATATGAGGGCCAGGATCAAGGCAAGTATCAGAGGGAAGAGGAATTGATTCAAGAGTTAGCTTTGTTAAAAGAACAATATGAGGGGGAGGATGAAGCCAAGTCACAAAGGGAGGATGAATTAATTCAAGAGTTAGCTCTGTTAAAAGAACAATATGAGGGCCAAGATCAAGCCAAGTCACAGAGAGAGGAGGAATTAATTCAGGAGTTAGCTCTGTTAAAAGAACAATATGAGGGGGAGGGTGAAGCCAAGTCACAAAGGGAAGAAACATTAATGCAGGAATTAACCTCTCTACAGAGTCAACATGAGGAGCTGGAGGAGAAACTACAAGATGTGACCAAGAACTGGGAGGATGCAGAAGAAAAAGTGTTGGAACTGACTCATTGCTTGGAAGTTACTAAGGAAGAGATAGATAACATGACTCAAAGGCTGGAGAAATCAGAAACTGAGGTACAGAATTATCAGAGACAGATAGAGAGTTTACAGAGAGGTATGGCAGACATGACAGATCAGAAGGAACAGGAATATCTGTCTAATCAGTGCCAGGAATTGGAAATGAAAATTAAAACAATGACAAATGAAAATGAAAATCTTCATACTACTGTAGCAGAGAAGGAAAAACAAGTTTCAAATCTAAAACAGGTACAAAATAAAAAAATCATTTGCTTATTAATTCAATCCTTTTGTAACATTCATTAAAGCAATGTAAAATCTATGAAATCCCAAATGTATTGCAAACAAATTGATATATAAAGTACCAGGTATATTCAAAGCATCATATTCTAATACTGTAAATTAAATGCTCTTTGCATTGCAGCAAATTTGCTTACTAGAGGAAACTCAAATGGATTTTCAGACAGAACTTCAAAAATTAGAAGTAGAAAAGAAATCATTAGAAGAAACAGTTTTAAACCAATCAAAACTCACATCAGTTGACGACCAAAATGAAAAAATATATAATCTTGAAGAAAAATTAGAGGCTCTAGCATCAGAAAATGGTAAACTTAAAGCAGAAATAGACGAGAAAAAGAAAGAGTATGCCAAACAGGAGGACGTTCTGCAGACTCGATGGGAGCGAGTGATGGAACTATCTGACGAAGTCAGCAGTGTGCGCGAAGCCATGGAGGAGGTGGAACAGTCCCTGTCGTCTGCATCAGAGGAAATTCACGGATTGAAACTGAGGAACCTACAGCTGGAGTCCACGGTCAGGGAGAAGGAGGGCGAGGTGTCGGATCTCCAGGAACAGTGCCAGTTCCTGGAGACTGAGGTGGAAAGTCTGAGGTCAGAGGTCAACAACCTCAACGAGGAGCTCAGTCAGGTACAGACAATGGAAATAATAAAAATAACCTCCAGGCCGTGGAATTTTGACAAGCTCATTTTTTATCTAAACTAAATGTGCAAGTGAGATTGAGATCAAAGGTGACCTTCTCTAGGTCTTATGACCCTGAGGCCTTAACTTTCTAGCTAACAAATGCCAAATGCAGTAATCAGTGGTTGCTCTTTTTCTGAAATGGCCAAAATCATGTTGCAATTTAAGGAGAAAATGAAAATACCAGTATTACCTTTGTTTTTACTTATGATTTTGTAATTGATGAATGGATGTTCTATTCCAATAGGCTTTAGATCGGAAAGTGAGCAGTTCCAGCCAAGATGAAATAGAGTCCAAGATAGCAGAGAAAGAGTCTTTGATCAGCTCCTTACAGAGTCAACTTCAGGCTGTGGAGAGTGAACTTAAGGCAAATGAAGAAAAGGTGAAAAATATTACCTCATCTGTCCAAGACGAGGTGGAGGAAAAAATCGCTCTTAAAGACAAAGAAATAGAGTCATTGAGGATTCAGCTTGAGGCCCTACAGAATAAGCTGAAGGCTAAAGATGCGGACCTTCAACTTGTAAGTACAAAAGATAGAGCTTGTGAATATCTTTTAAAATTTCATCCTTTGTTTTTTAAATTGTATGTTGCATTGACAATATTGTGTAGATCTGAATTTTATCCATGCATGTTTTAAATTTGCAAAAATGGGGTAAATATTTAACTTTATTTCTATTTGCGCAAGTCATTTTTTGGGATTTAAAAAATTCTAGAAGCAAACGATACCAGACATAATTTCTTCACATTGTGTTTTTGGGATGTAAAAGTGATTGAGAAAAAACCCCAAATTACAGATCATTGCAAAAACTGGATGTTAACTTGATACATTGTATTGCACTAAAGGCTTACAACCAAAGCATCTCAAGTTCCGGTCAAGAGGAAAAGTTCCAGGAGAGGATGAATAAGAAAGAACATGAGCTTCAATCCCTTCAGACAAAACTTATGGACCTTCAAGCACAAGTGGAGAAGGAAGGAGTTCAGGAATTACATTATACAATATCACAGCTGGAGAGTAAAGTTGAACAATATTCCCAGAGAAACAGAGAGCTGCAGCAGTCGTTGATCAAGCTGGAGGCAGGGGCCAGTGTTCCTCAGACACTACAGGTAAATACACAGTTAATGCAGTCTTCATCTAGTTTCATGCAAGGTAGAAAACAGAGGTTTATCTCCTAGTTTGGTTTGTGTGTTGTAGTCAACTTGTCCCATTCTTATTTCTCAATTTTTTGAGAGATTATTATAATTTAGATCTATTGTAAACTAACTTTTATTTGTGACGACACTATTTTGCGATAAACTGGTTCGTGATGACTAATTTTCACGAGTAAATTTTGTGTTGTTATTACAACCATGCGAAAAAGGGCAGGTTCATGGCCATAAATGTTTCATGATGACAAGGTTCTTGCGAAACTTGCAAAATGTTCTCATTTGCGAATAATAGTTGTTTTACAGTGTTTGGATATGTTTGACATTGCTTCATTACTGTACTAGAAAATCAAGTGTTTAATTGAACAAGGGGAAGGATTCTGAATTGAATAAAGATTGTTAATACAGTAAATCATCTCTCTGAGATTTGATTTCATTGAATAGTTTTTGATGATTGTCATTTTATTTACTCATAGAAAGAAATGGAAAAAGTCCGAAATGAAAACGAGACATTGAAAAAAGAGAGGGAGCAATTTCAACTGGAAGAAAAAATGAAGGTAAGTTATTTGTATCTTTTTAGTTTATTCTTAAATTTAAAATGAATTTAATAGCTACAGATCTTATCAAAGTATTTGAGCAGTATTTAGATATGGATTTAAATAGACAACTCTGAATTTTTGCACGCACAATGTAAAAATAAAGGTTTCAAACCCAGATTCTCAACTCCAATATAGGTAATAGTGTAAAATCAAGCAAAAAATCATGACCAAGAAAATATACTGGTACATTATTGAAAACAAAAAATGTGATCAAAATGTTTTGAGTTTTAATTTCTTTCTGCTACTGATTTGTTTGCTGATGTCTCTTTTGGTCTTTAAAAGATCGTGATGTAAGTGCAATACATGTATTAGTGTCTGTATGAGAAATGTATTCAGACTGTCTGCCCACAGAATCATGATTATACTGGCTTTTTCATGACGTGGTTTCAGGGCAGTTTACACTTTATAAACTGTTAGGAAAAAATTGACTAATTTCTTATTCAGTTGTAATCAGCAAAAAAAAAAGAGAAAAGTGTATTCCCCTGAATTGTGCGAAATAAAAAGGCAACATCAGCAGATTCGTACATTTGGGCATATTAAGTTCAGAGAATTATTAACAGTCAAAAATTGTTTTGTAGAATGTCTCTACTGACAGGAATGCTTGTATTGTATTGTTATATTTTCAGAGGAGTAAATTAGTATCAGAATTTAATTCTCAAAGGATGACCATCAAAAAGCATGAAAAAACAATCCAAGAGCTTCTTAAAGAGCTTGATGTAAGTATGATTAAATTGATCTTTTTTCATTTGTACCCTCCTGACAGTTTCAGATGAACTTCACCTGCAAATGACTTATATGTACATTGAATAATACTTCAGAACAGATTCTGGGGATTTTAGATGCTATAATTTTTACCTTTTCTTGGGTAATAGCTTCATTCTTTTGTATTTTTCGGTTAATATTGATATGGATATACAGATATTTGACAATCAAGTTCGAATTTGTTTTCCACATTAGGAAGTGGACTCTAAGGCAGTAGAGAAAGAAGTTCTAGATAAATTAGCAAGAGAAGAAAAAGAGAATGACAGATTATGGGCCAGTATTGAGGCCAAGGAAAAAGAAATCCGGCACCTCAAAGGTTACCAGAGCCAAACTGTGGACCTAGCTAAGCAGGTGGCAGAGTTAGAAAGAAATAAAAAGGAGTTGGAGGCAAAACTGAGAGAGTCCAAGAAAGCTACAGGTAATAATGCACTGCTCAAGTTTTCTGAGAAATAAATGATTATGCAGGGATGTGTATCCTTCATTGACCATTTTCTGAAAGGTTCAATAGTCAAAGATTTTCTGTTACATTACTATTTGTATGATTTAATTATATCATTTGTAAATAGTAGAGAAAAGTGATGAGGAGATATTCACTCCACATGCACGAGAGCTAGCGGACAAGAAGCGGGAGGTATTTGCCCTCCGCATGGAGCTTGAGAAGGTCAAAGACTCTGCTAAAGACAGGTAAGATTAAGGGTGGTTATTTGACAGTGTTACAGTATCAGATGTATTTTTGACCTAGCGATATTACAATCTTTTGCCATTCTTGTTTTGATTATTTATATGTTTTCTGCAGGGAACAGGCTTACGGTGAAACTGTGGACAGGTATGAGAAGAGAATATCGTCCTTGAAAAATGAAATAAGACGTCTCCAGCAGGACAATGAAACCAGTGGTAAGTGAATATATATTACAGCAAAAATAAATATTTGTTTTTTTTTAATTCTCAAATGTTCTTCATTTTAGTATTTATATTGCTACATAAATAGATATTAATGTACCCTATTCTTTTCTGATTGGGGATTATGTAGGTGATTGGAGACAAGGTTTAAATATCAGCAATAAAATCCATTAAGAGAGTATTCTGTATTTTTACATGCTTTTTACTAAAAATTATTTCTACAGACATCTTGCAGGAAACAAAGGAGAAAAGTACCTGAATTTATAGAGAATTTTAAAAATGCAACGTATATCATTGCAAAAATGTAATCTGTAGAGAATTTTCTTTGACAGTTCTTGTGCCTTGTTCAATGAAGAAGACATTATTCGAAGAACCAACAGAAAAGCCATGCAACACAAGCAGCCAATCTAACGTCAGTAGCAGTGAGGCGGGCGTCTCATACAAAGCGTCGTGTTCGGGGGCAGTGGACCAGTACAGCAACCTCCTGCTGAAGAACGAGAACAAACGCCTGGAGAAGGATAACAAGAAACTGGTGGCCAAACTGACACAGCTAGAGGCGGAACTCAAGCGCTACAAAGAAAACCGCAAGAAAAGGTCTGTAAATCAAGTAAATAACATGCTTACATTATATTGTATGATGAATTTTCCTCTTTTATGTGAATCTCTCACTTGTAAAAGTTGATTTTATCCACTTTGAAATTTATTTTCTTTTTTTCTTTAGTGAAGAAAAGGAGAAAATTAGTGAAGGAAAGGAGAAGATGTCCAGTGTTGTCAAGAAAGAACCACTTGAAGGTACAATTTTTTTTTTTGGAAAGAAACCATAACAGTTTTCATCATTGCATATGTTTGAGTTTTTTGATAGAAGTGAAAATATTTTTCAGTTCAAATTGTATTTTTTCTCCACAGATTCCAAGTTGACACAGCTTGACTTTTCCATACCCAAAGCACCAGTTAGTGTTCAAGTGCAGAGTGGGTTTAGGAAGGTCGAGCCGTCATCTAAAAGGAAAGAGTTGTCCACAGATGATATTGATTCCAAAGACCAGTGTGCCACCCAGTGAATGGACAGTCATGTCCCCTCCCGTTTAATTTATAAAGTAAAATGTCAATGAGCTCCCATTGATAATTTTAATTGTTAAACTACATTGTTCTTTAAAGTCTATAGAACAACTATAGGGATACTGTGTATGTCATTAATCTCTCTCTCTCTTTTCTTTTCTGTTCTCTGAGGACTATTTTTACCCAGGTTTTACATTGCTAAAATTTACAGAATATTGTTCGTGTATTTATGTATAGACTTTGTACAGTGTACATATAGAATTTTTATATTTGATGATATGTACATGTAGAATAAAGTGCCTCGTCCACTTTTCAGTATGCATTATTTCTGAGTTTGATGGGGAATGAACAATCATGCAATCAATTGAAAGGTTGACTTTTTCAGTATGTATAATAGTATAGATGGTGCCTCATTGTGTAATATGAGACTTTGCTTCATTCACCTTGAATGCTTATTTGATGTAATTTATCAAAAGATTTTTTTTTTTTTAGAGTAAAGTTGCGTGGCTTCAAATATTGTATTATCATTAACATAAAACAATCCCCCCTTGTGATGGCATGGTTCTAAAACAAAAATACAATAAGAAAATTCAACCTTAATAAAATACTGTTTAAGGAGATAGGGAAGATTAACAAACTGTGACGTGCAATTTACGTTCAAATTTAACAATAAAATCTTAGAACAATTTAATGACTAACGACATAATGCACTAGTTTGAATCGTCAGCTATTGACCTGCAAGTTAAGAGACGAAAACTTGCATAGGGTTTAGTTGTTTAAACAAAAAATTAAATACGATGTACAAGTTTTCGTACTGACATTTCGAGATTTTTTTGGGTTTATTTTTTTTTTACTATCATAAATTTTGTAAAAATGCACCCTATGGTCAAAAGCTTCAAAATTTTAAAGAAGATGGGTGGATAAGGCGTGTAAAATGCCCATACACGGACGGACACGCTACTGATAAATTAAAATATTAATAATTCTGATATTTTTTTAAAAAATCATTTAAAACGATGTATATTTAAAATATCATTGATTTGTAACCCAGAAATATGTTCAATACTTAGAATATTTTGACTCAAACAGGCGTATACGCATTAAAACCTGCAAATAGTGTCATTTTTTAAAACTTCAAGGCATTTTCTTTCATAGAGTGGGTCTGTGCTCTATATTTTTCTCATAATCTAAATAAAGTCTATTGGAAAACAAACCGATTTTAATCAACAAAAACGTGGAGAGATGACCCACTATACATTAAAAATATAATTTTGTATCCCAACAATTGAACGTTTTGAAAAAATAATACAAGTCTGTATTATAAATTTAAAACCTTGCAATTATTCTGAATGTGATGTACTTTCATGTCCATATTTTAAACTTTCTCAAGGTGTCCGATACCACCATAAAAATGTTACCAGGGGATGCATTATTGGTTGTCTTCCTTGGAGCGTTCAGAGCGCCGCGCCGCCATTGAAGCATTGAGAGAACACACTATCCTATCGTTCACCTCGCCGGGGGTTTCCGAGAGTTCACCGTCGCCGGCTCCACGGAGTTGCTCTAATGATATTATTTTCCTCTTGGACAGTTCTATCAAGTGTACTGGACGTGACAAGTGTTTTATTAAGCTGCCATGCCCAGAACCAAGGCAAATTCAAATTAGTACGCCGCACTAATTCTTGTTCTTGGCGACTTTGGTTTTATCATGCCAATGCACTCGCTATTTTTTTTCTTTCATTTTTTTCCCTTTGGAATGAAATACTAAGCAATACCAGTTTAAAAAAAACACTATTGTTTACAGCATTGCAATTGTTGAAAGCTAATTTGACAACAATGTGAGTATTAAATATGATATTTCTACTAAAATCAGGCTATTACACTCTTTAGCTCACCTAAACTAAAGGTTGAAATGAAAATGAAAATGAAAAAAAAAAAACCCTAGGTTGTTCAAAAGACATTTTTTAACCCAGAGAGAGGACACTAACTGCAAGGGGGGGGGGGGGGGGTGTATAGATTGCCATTGTTGCTGTAGGGAGTGATGTTGCTCCTGATAAGCCTCTTGTTCATATAATTTCCCCAACGATCATGTCTTATATAATTGATAATGATTCATAAAAAAAGACCGCATTATAAAGAAGTACTAACTTTTGGGGCGTCCTCACACATGACTGATTGCACCAATGGTTTTGGTGGTAAAATCAGTAGCTGACGATTTGACCCAGTGTACTAGGCCTTTAGTCATTATTGTACAAGAAAATTATACATAACTCCAATTAATAAAATTAATGTTATTGTTTATTTCGAAAGAGAGTAGTCAAAATATGTAGATATCCCACACCCCATTAACTAGTATTTTTAAAAAGCTAGGTTTTGATATTTTTAATTTTATAGAATATGCAGTCACAAAACAGAGAACCCAACCTTCTGTTTAGTCATAGTTAATAACAACGCAATAAAATCAGAGATCATTATGTATTAATTATTAAAACGTTTGAATGGTTTAAAATGACAAAATACATGTGGAATTTAAAATAAAATGAAACTATAAATAATCTCGAAAAAAAAACCCGGCAGGATCTCTTGGAATACAAATTGTACGTAAAAAAGATTTTAGTTCTCTGAAATACAAAATGGATAAAGTAGCAATCGCACTGTCGGATAATTCATTTCAAACAATTATGCAAAGTATATATTTTCTTTTTGATATAATAAAAAACAGTAATGAGGACCCCAGCCACCCACCCACCATCGTTTTAGTTACATCTATATTGATTATGTATCGTGCTTCTCTCGGTCTTGAATATTGACAGAAAAAGTCTCCAGCACACAAATTGTCGCAGGTTTCTGCTAGAAACCCCCTATTTTGGTTCACGAAGCGACATATTATCTCCAGGAGTAATAAGCACTTTCACGTGAGGGAAATTTGCGAGCGATCCAGAACATCAAGGCAACGACACCAAGCCAGGTTTCTGGGTCATAAGACTTTAAAAACCCCATTCCCTCCATCTTCATCTGAAAATGCGTGTGAAATTTACTTAGGACGCAATTATACGGCCCACGTATCTCGATTATTTCTTTAAATTGTATCTTAAAACAAATAGTCTTAAAATCAATTTGACAGAGAGCATTTTTAAGATGTTGGAGAGAGCAGCAAATTGTGTTATATGCTTAATGAGGCTTTTGCTCGACACGCAAGCAATGTTTAATATCTGTCACCCAAAAGATCACCTGTCAAAGTTTGATTCAATAAAGTCCTAATATTTTTTTGGAAAAAATCTATAATTTTTGACAACTTATTATTCAAATAAAACACAACAAATGATGGAGAATTATGAAATTATTTCAAAGAGCGCGTTCAAACAAGAAAAAAGAAATGCTCAATCAACGACGAGAGAGAAGATAACGAATCAGCATTCTTTTGAAAGATATCATTTATTGCATTCATATTTCCTAATGAGCTGTACAATAGTTGCAGATCTATCACCGAAAATCTGCAATAAATGTTTTTGTAAACCACTCTTGTTTTATTCAAAATTACCACGTTAAAATTCATAAAGACCTCTTCACTGACGCTTTCAAACAGGAAGTCTTTGCGCTTCGCTCTAAACTGTGATGGCAGTCATTTACAGGCCTGATTGATTGGAATTGTCTTGTTTTAAGTTTCTTCGAGAACATTTTTTGCCCATCTACACGAATCATGGTGCCGGTGGTTCTGTATTCATCTGCTGTGTAATTGTGGGCAAATGAAAATTGTCATATGTGTAATTGATGACTATTTCTGAAGAAAAACCAGTATACATACAACAAGCAAATTAATTAACACAAATCAAACAAATGTGTAGTACAATTTCATATATCAATTATAAGATTTTGGACAACTAATTGCAAATTATTTTAATTTGTGTGACCGGCACAGGAAGAGGATAAAGAATCTTTTGAAAAATCTTTCAATAAATCATGTAATTTGATTTTAAACAACTGTAGATATTCCTACTCGAAAATCGTAAATGTTATGCTAGATTCCAAAATCATTGGTCCCTTTATAAGAATTAGATATTTTGGCACTCGAGATAACAAGTTACATCCGCGGATCTAGAGGGGGTTGGGTATCCAGACCCCCCTGGAAAATGAAAATTTATTAAATTTACATATAGTGATATTATTGCAAATATACCTTGCCTCAGACCCCCCTGGCAAACGCCACCCCCCCCCCCCCCCCCCCCCCGGGATTAGGAATTTCATGATTTTGGGAATATTTTTTCCCTAGGTATGATTTTTGTTAGCTATAGGTATACTACGCCCCCCCCCCCCCCCCCCCCCCCTACGGATTAGGAATTTCAGGATTTTGGGAATTAGGAATTTCAGGATTTTGGGAATTAGGCTTTTTTTTTGCTTGTCAGGATTCAAGATTTCTGATGATTGGTGTTGCCCCCCTCCCCCTGTTCTGGATCCGTGCATAAGTTTATTTGTGGAAGGAATAATCCTTTCGAGACCAACTTGGTACAAAGACATGCAAGCGATTTTTTTCACATGCCCAGAATAAAAAAAAATGAAACTAGATCATCCCCGTCTGGAAAGTTCTTTATCATTCACTCACTAGAGGCGAAGGAGTATCAAAACTAAAATCGCCCATTCAAGAAACGAACTGGCTCATTTTATTTATTCAACATTTGTCAGATCTTAACTTCTTTGTATACTCTAAATAAGTTCTCATTAAATATATTCACTCTTTATTAATCATCCAATATTATTTCATTGCAAGTATATATTTTGATGCAAACTACTCCTGACTTGGATACGCCAAAGCGTGTCCACCACCTTACTCTCAGTTTTGCTATTTCGGGCTTGTTATCGGAAGCGAATGTAAGATTTTAATTAATTTCACAATAATAACCTCAATTATACTTTACGGATATCATCTCACACTTGTTGGAATACCAAAGGTGCAAGCATTTACACTTTTTGTAGTTTCTTTGCAATATGTCTTCGTTTATAAGATCAGTATAGATGTATGTAAACGCCAACCTCCCCAAAATATATATCGATATCCGGCAATACTCATTAGAGGAAAATCCTCTAAAGTTAAACTTTAAAGTTAATTTATGTGCATCTCATTACCGCATACATACAAAAATTGAAAGAACCCAAGTTATCTATAATAGTACAGTCAACTAAACAGTTACAAGTTAAGAAGCATAGCGTCGCCTTCGATTAATTATTTTGGGTTTATTTTGGTCACCCAACATCACTTCGTAGAGTAGTCGGTCGTCCTCCTTAGCATCTGAGCATTTTATCTTCTTAAAAAAAAAACCCTCACCAATCCTGAATGTGTATACTTAAAGGGTAATTGTAAAAAAAAATAATGACTCCATTTCTCTAAGGCCTAAATATTGGGTAACAAAAGTGTAGGTGAAAATGCAATCTTCTCCACTCCTTGGCTTCTATGAGACAAATTAAATCTCTACCATATATGTATTTGTAAGGCCCCATAACCCCGGTGCATAATCAGGGGAATGGTGTTAGGGCGAGACAATTTTTATCACGCTGTATAAGTGTTTATTTATGCTGAGGAGGAAATTTACACCACTCACGCGGTAAGCCATAACTATGCACAACGGTAAATCTCTCCGCCGCTTAACTTATGGTCACACAAATATCGGACTTTTTGGAGTCGTTCTGAACTAGCTTTACCATTAGACTGGTCGACTCAATCATAGAGAGAATATGTGTAAACACTCCATAGAGATCTAAAACAGTTAAAAATACATACTTTCTTTTCTAACCTAGGCTTGCTAAATGCAAAGATTTGATAAGCAAATGAGTCTCTTATCCAAATTTTAGAATTCATAACCCGCCTTTTTTTTTGGGGGGGGGGGGGGGGGGGGGTTGAGGAGTTCTTGAATCTGGATTCCCTCCCCGTATCAGATTTATTAAAAATATTTTTAAAATGGGAGCGACCTGCAATCCCATTTCTAAAGGCATATATAATTCTTGTAGTTCATGTGAAGATGCATTAGGTGGTAGTTATAGCAAATGCCATGGGACTCATTCCCACCCCTTTAATTTCATGATCAAAACCGGGAAAGTATCATAAAACCCATTTATTTCATACCAGTTTCAAAATCATTGAAATTAGGTTAAGCAAGATCCCAGAAGTCCTTCCCATTTCTTTATCTTTTCACTAAATGAATATCTTAAAAGAAAATGATCCAAAGGGCAAAACATTTTAATAGTTATAACATAATTCTAAAGAACTCCTCTGAGGAATTCAGAAAACATTTAAACTGCATTATACAATAGAAGCATTGGAAGAGCAATGCATTCAAATCTCTACCCCATCTCTTAGAGTCTAGCTGCAAGAGCATTGCTTTGACCTCTAGATGCATGAAGGAGGCTGTTCGGTCAACGAATTCACCATCAGATCTACAATTAAATCTACAAATAATTCCTTAAGCTGTTTACTTTTATCTGCTACAAGAAAAATTCCTTATATTTTAGCGTTAAAATTTGAATAATTTATTACATATATTTACAGAGCTCTTCTTATTAAGAAGATCAATGTAGCATAAAAATGGCCGCGACCATCCAGACCTCCTAAACAGCGGACCTTGAAAATGTGTGTGTCACGCAAGAAAAGGCGTAATTCAATATAAATAAGAATAATTCTAGTAAAATATCGATTTTATCATATTTAATAAGCAAACGTTGTACATGTATATTTTTTAGATATTAGAGAATATTCTAGGTGATCATGAAAGAAATAGGTTCAACTATTTTGCTTTTCATTAAGCAATGTAAATAGCATCTGATAAAACTGTTGATGAGTTGACAGTTTTGGAGCGAAATATCGATTCCACATGGCGTTTCCATAATAAATTGACGCCGTGGTCAAAAGTTTAGATGGAGTTGAAAGTCCTCCACAAAAAGATACAATGATGTCCAAGAGAGAGAGAGAGAGAGAGAGAGAGAGAGAGAGAGAGAGAGAGAGAGAGATTCATCACCCTCTCCATTGTATTGAAAAAACAATTAAGCTATTTTGTATTCTAAGATTCGCTTCAAATATTAAGCTGCAAATCTGAGAATTGTCAAGACAAGGACATCGATACCAGAAGGAAATGTCTATTGCACTGGTGAAAAAAAAAACAATTTTATAATGCACTTTCGCCCCTTTCCCTCCGCGCCAAAGCATTGTCACAAATATTGTCATTATTGGATAATTGGAAATATTTCCTTGATTGTTCGGATCCCCGATTTCATTGTTCATTTAGGCGATTCCGCAAGTATTTTGCGAGTGTGATCCACAGTTCACTTAGAACCAATCAACTCAGTACGCAGATGTCTTGTTGGGAGATACTACAATAGGCATATCCGGCGAATTACCGCCATCAAGCTTAAACTGAGATATGGAGAATTAGAAACTTAATTAAAAACACGCTTGAATTGAGAGCCCTAAACGTCGACTGCATCTAACCTGAAGTAGTTTTTTAAGACGCAAGTACTGGAAAGGTAGCTTTTAATCATTACTTGGATGTAAGATAGATACCGATTACATATACATACCTGCTTTTCCAGAACGAGCCAATACCTACAATTAATTGTAGGTCTGTTAAAATTGTGTGGGTGTCTGAGAGGGGTGGTGGTGGTTAAACTACAGTTTAGATAAACTTTGCCGAATTATTTCAAGTTATTCCTTCTAATGTTCTACTAACAACGATAAAAACTACAAAAGACTACACACACAGCAATTCCAACCCTCCTATCATCGACACACATTACTCCATCCCGAAGTAAAAATGTTTCGAACATTTAGATGCATAAAAGACTCCCGGGGAAAATCTAGAATGCACATTTATCAAAGGATATACAGTTTCTCTAAGAGTATTGTTTGAATGTCTCATATGCAGTGTAAAAAAACCCCCAAAAACTACAAAATTTGAGACCACTTACTACTTCTAATATACATATAAGCTTGGGCCATTTTATTTCAAAAACGATGCTACGTGCCTGACTCTAAGTTTTAAAGCCCATCAGTATTTCACATGCATTAAAGGGGCATGGTCACGATTTTGGTCAAATTTTATTCTTCTGTTTTTATTTTTTACAATGCTTTATGAATGCATTTCTAATGATCAAATGAAATTTAGGTGCTCGTCGATGAGTTTCAAGCAAGATACAGGGCTCACAATTCTTCGTCATGTAGACAAGGCTCGTGCCCTGTTTTTGTTTACATAGGTTCAATATACCAGTAACAAATCTTTTTCAAGATGCTTTGTCTATATTCTTAGGCTTTTTAAGCATAAATAAACAGTTCCTAACGATTAACACATTCATTTTAGATCTAAAACTGGAATTTTCACTTCAACATTCAAAATGTAAACAAAAGCTTTGTTTACAGAGCGGGGAATTGTAAGCTCTGTTACTCGCTTATAACTCAATAAATGACACCGAAAAAATAATTTTTGACCCAAATCGTGACCATGCCCCTTTAAGCATTTTTATCCAAACCATATACTATATGTCAATATACTGAGTGATACACACTAGTAATTGAGTGTTCAGGGTAGCCGTAGTTCTGTACTTCCCAGTCTGAAAAAAAAATCGGCTGGACGACCTGGTTCTAACGTTTGGGAAAATATATAAGTAGTCAATGTGACACTCATAAACTTCCGTACCTTATAGATAAAACTTATTGCAAAAATTATATACAGTACAATTTTGTAAACATCTATCCAGATGTGATTCTTATATTATTTTATATATTAATGGCCACCCCTCTACAACAACATTTGTAATACGCGTTGTACAGACATATATACTCAGCAGATACAAGATCGGTGTGCATTTTCTTAGTCATTCGTCTAATGTTTATGGAGCACAATCAAGTTTGAAACAAAATGTATAAAAGCTAGAATTAAATTTTTTTTTCTTAGCTCCAGGTTTCTAAAAAAAAAAATCATAAATCTCTTAATTAGTCTAACCTTAAACTAGCTGCCAAAAAATTCATAGATCTAATAAAAACAGAATTCTTTAAAAAGTGTTCCTTTTTATTAGCACGATATTTGGAAAAGTTTGAATCTCCGCCATGCATATTTTGTTTTCATTCTTAATTGTCTGATATTACTTCGGTTCCCCGATAATGTTTCGATAATGAACCGTTTTCCATGCTGGGGCCTTTCTGGACCATTAAGATGCAAACTGTCTTGTACACGAGGCGCCTTATATTATATTTCCATATCTGCAAGTCAACAACCGTCTGCCTTGGCCACCACGCTCTGGTTCCATCAAAATGATGCCATATACGTATTACATATCAGCCTATCAATATTGTTTGGTGCAAATCGAAGAGATACAGTACGTCCTGGTTAACCGAAAATTCTCTAAAAAGATTTGTTTTTTTTTAAAGGACAGAAATGACTTTGTTTTGCTATAAACAAAAAGAAATGTAAACAGAAGTACATGTTGATGCACTTTTACACATTTCAGTGGGTGGTTTAAGCATTGTATTTCATATCAATCTTTTCTTACATGCATGTTCTAAATTTCTTCAGTAAAGTTTGAAATAATAAGAAGGTTTTCATACCGTATATGGGATTCAGAACTATAACTAGTGTTACTTTACAGCACTTTGCATATTCGACCATCTTTGAACTTGCATGCATTATTGATGATCGGATTAAAAATCACTGAAGATGTTTCGGAATCTAATTGTTTCACGCATTATCTCGATAAACGCCCCCGAAAATAAAAACAAAACTCTCAAAGTTATATAACAGAAAATTTATAGAACCTTAGAGATATTTTAGTGGAAGACCACAAATAATGGATATCCCTAAAAGAAAAAAAAACATTGGAAGGATCTGCTATTGATTAGGAACAGATTTTGACGTTTGGGTAATGATGAAAACGATGCCCCAATGGCTATAAATCCCTGCCTTGTACCATAAAAAAGGAAGAAACAATGTCTAGTTTAGGGTTTTTATCGTGCTTGTCACGATATTTCAATCCTGGGTTTCCCTTATTTTTTCGCGGTTTAAGGTTGAAGAATGGATTTGTCGAAATTTAGTGTTTTAAAAGAAAAAAAAAGAAATGAATACAAATGACATTCACGCAAAGATCGTTGAATTTTAAGAGAAGTGCACTTTTATAAAAAAATGTTTTAAGACTGACGAGGAATCGGTAAGACAAATGTCGATTTCGAATTGTAAGCCATTATTCAAAACGACTGTTATACGTTGCATATTACTTATCAAACAGTAATGGTACATATTTTTCTATTTCTATACATTTCTCTTGTGGTTTGAAAATCATTTCCAAAATGGATCCACAACAACATTTTTTTTTTCCAAAAGCCCCCTTACGAAATTTGTAACCATGGCTTGAGCAAGGATTTGGACCTGAAGTGAACCGCCCTGATTGCATTGCCAGTTAGGCCGTTGGCGCCATCAATAAATCCGATTTTCCTCTTCATGCATCAAGAAATTAATCGTTCAGTAACATCTCTGCTTCCTACTGGAACACTTTAGTTATCGGCCATTTCTAAATGGTATACTGCGAGTAACCAATTTTACACCAGAGTGCCTGCTAAAATAGTTACACTCTCAGCTACCGCCTTCAAGTTACTGCTATTTTGATCATTTAAATTACTTTCCCGCTAAAACTGCAAGGCAAGTTTTCATACCAGAATATATATATAGACAAATGTATTGTCAAATGAAAAACCCCCAGAGCAAATAAAAGCAGCCAAGTTATTACAACAAGATTTTCTTAAATTGGTTCATGCTTGTGTCTGACATCACTATATTAAACTTGTCCAGGATTTGTTAACACACCTATGATAAAAGTCACATTGGATCAAAAGACAATTTTTTAAACAGTTTATTTGCCGTTCTTAATTGTTGCTGTTGTGTACTTCTCTTTTAAATCCATATTTTCAAACCTCACAATGCGGCGCCCCACTGCCATGTTATAAATCTTTCACTTAATTTTGCAATATGACACAATGAGACAACAAGAAAACACAGCGCAACTTACTGACAACAAAGTTACCGAAAAAAAGACAACAACCATTTTAATAGAATATCTTTTGATGTACATGTACCACTGTAAATGTATTTCAGGTTCTCGGAAAACTATAAAACTAAAATGAAACAAAGTATGAAAATTGTTTCCTAGAACCGTTTAACTTTGCAAATGCAAATTAGACTATATACACTTATAAGAGAAAAATTCTAATAATTCTGAGAAAATACCAAACCTTCCTCTGTTTAGATTATGAATATGACAGCGACTAGGGGCGAAAATCTAATAAAGAACGAACTTGCGCGCCAAAAAAATTAATTACAAATTGAAGTCTTCTATTGCAGACTGCCATATCAGGGGTGTATTGTATAAGGGACAATTTTTTTTATCTTTGAGGAAAAGTCCTTATTTGCATGTGAACTTTCCCGTTGATTATACAAAACATTGATTTTAACACAGATAATGGAGTATTATTAATTCGGAGTAGCATCACAAGGGTTTCTGTGAGAGGGTTCATGCATGGTCACTGCCACAGCTTTCTTCATTAAGACATAACTAGAAGAAATGGAAAAAGCTTGTCTCGGTGAGAATTAGTGTCGCTCTGAAGACGTTTCTTGACAATAAAGAAAAAGGACTGAATGCCTAATTCAAAGAGAATTAGGAAATCGGCTATCTGGAAACATGCAAAATGTGATGCGTATAATTCCAAATACTTTTTCTAACTGACCCTTTTCAAGGAAAGGAACACAATTTATGCATTATTTAAATTAATATTTATCACATCTACTACCTTTACTTACATGAAAATGTTGTTTACGGCTATTTTCTGTTCTGGATTACTTTGGGGCATATGAACAAACATTCAGACCTTTAAAAACAGTTTTTCGTTTTCAAAACACGTTGTTTATAATGTCTTCAGCATCTTGTTTTTAAAGCTATTCTGTTTGAATAGGTTGCTTAGCCTAATCATTGTGTAAGCCATTTTTGTTTAGATGATGTACATGTATATTGCTTAAAAGATATAATTTCTGATCAATCAGACCCGTGAAACCGTGAAGAATTTTGCATTACTCATTAAAACATTTTCAAGGGTAACATACTATTCATCTCCCTTTTTTGGGTCAAAGTATCCACTATATAATATTTACAACGTCCAATAAATTTTCAAACCTGAACT
This sequence comes from Magallana gigas, assembly GCF_963853765.1. Taxonomy (NCBI): domain Eukaryota; kingdom Metazoa; phylum Mollusca; class Bivalvia; order Ostreida; family Ostreidae; genus Magallana; species Magallana gigas. The sequence goes on from NC_088859.1 coordinate 34,565,066, forward strand.
TGTGTTAACAGTATTTGGAAATAATTAGTATTTCACGTCGTAAGTGATATACATATGACCTTTTGTAAAATCAGTTAAAACCTTTGTCGGTCTTTGATAAGACAAATCTATGAAGATTCTCTTTCAATCCATCGGAGAATATTTGGCTTACTCTAAGCCGAATTCTTATCTTGTTTGACCAAACGAAGTAGGAACAGCAAAGTTTCTCCCAGAAATAAGACTTAATTGACAAAGTGACGAAAAGCATCCCTCTCCTTGTGTGAAATGCCAAGATAAAATGCCAGAAAACAAAAATCAATAAAGTTTTAATCAAATATTTATCAACAACAGAGGCAGTTTGGGGGGATATCAATTTTAACAGGGTCAAACAGTGCCGGAGACAATCAATTTAATCAAGAAAACGTTAATATTTAATGCAAAATGGCATTAGTACCAGAGTATTGTCTGTATTTAAAGCCACACTAATTTTAAGTCGACCCAGAGTGACTTAGTCCAGTGTGGGAGTTGAAAATAAAACACAGATTTAAAAAGTCCATTTCCTTAAAATTTCAACTGGGTTCATTGTGCACTCATTTTCTAATTCAGTTTTCTAAATTATTGAATGCACAAAAAATGACCCAATGCAGGACATGCACGTAAATATTGTTCTCCCGTGTTCGAGAAGTAACGTTGGTTGCTTTTTAATGACGTTGTTGTCTCTCTCCCAGAGACCTGAAATAGAAAAGAAACGGTTAAATCAAGTCTGCTTAATCTCAAAAGACCAGTATAGTGCAATTCTAGGTTCGTCTTGTCTTCCTCTCTCTTACTTTCCACTTATTTTCCTTTCTTAAGTTGATAGATTTCTGATTTTTTTTCTGTTTATGCATTGCTACAGACAAATTGATCAGTCTCATACACTGTAATGTTCATATGCATTTCAGCATTTTTCCTTCGCACCGACCTAAAAACCCCAAACTTGTGTTATACTGCAAAGGATCGGATGCATCGTTGATAACTTCACGGGTATGGGAAACAAAAAAACCCCCCAATATCTTCTCAACGGAAGTAGGATGTGGTAGGACTCAATTGCAAAACTTTAAGATTATTTCCTTTATGGATGCATTTTGTATATTCTGGAGTTCATATAAGATAGTTTCAAACATAAGTATAAAAGTAACTTAAGTACGGAAAGGTATGGAGTAACAAATAAATATCATTCATACTTTGTTCCTTACAAGGGATTTAGCCTTAATTAACACACATCTTGGATCACTTTTGTTGTTTCACTCATGGATGGTACGAAGTTGAACTTAAAAAACGTAAGCAAATTTGAAAGACAGGTGATAAAGAGACAGACAAAAACCGATTTACGGAATGTTGTTTTGGATCTACGTCTTCCTGATAATTAATGATAAAGGCCATGATATAGAGTAATAAAAGTTGTCAATTTCGCATATTTTCTTGGATATTTTGGGGGTAAAATTAATAAAATTTCTTCTTCTTTGTCCCAGATATGAATGCCTGGGTTACAATGTCACGAGACAAGAATCATAAAAGTCTATTTGTTTCAAAGCATTATATTGAATTGGGCCACATCTCCAGTTTTATATTTCACAGGTTCCGAAGGCATGGAGATGGGGATTTGTTGGTAGGCGTTCTATCCCATTTCTATCGATTTGTTATGTAATTCAATATGGTGTTGCATATTTAAAGTAGTGCAAGAACTTTTATGAGCGAAAAGTCGAGGAACACTTGGGAACATGGTACAATCGATTGGGTTTTGAAATAAAAACACTGCATTAAGTTATCATTATTATTATTGCTTGAAAATGCAAGGCAATAATGCTTGTCAGACCAGTTGTAGATAGCAGGCATCCAAATCACATAAAATTACTGATTCTACTATCAAAAGGTGCATTTACGTGCCCTATTGGTGCAATTTGAGACGGCTGTGAAAATTGAATTTAAAAAATGTGTGAAGGAAAAGAGTTTATGCAGAGTTTGCCTAAAGTTCAATTCCATTCACTTCACATGAATAAATCTAATGTTACCGCATCCAATATTCAAACGATTATAAAAAATGATAGTCATGGGATGTTGCAATTTGGCTCAAGTACCAAAGCCTGACTTTGAAAATCGGTGTTAACAAATCACTACGACGTATTGCACTAGGTTGTAATATTAGAACTACAGTGTCTTGTGATCTTGTGATTGTGAGGTAATATACACAGAAGCAATAAAAGCCCCCCCCCCCCCAAATCATACGATAAAACAAACGATGACATGTTCAAACAAAATCTTGACAAAGAGCAATGGAATTATGATGAGGAAAAATTCCAAAAAAACCATCAAAGCATTCAAATAACTATGATAATCTGTGGTCCGTTGAAAAAACACAGGTCTGTAAACACCATATAAACATGTTGTTTGATAAAATTTAATGAATAATTATTTCAAGAAAAATAATAATTTTCACAGTGTCGTAGTTAAATTGATATTATTCCTCACAATGATTTTTTTAAAGTTTGTATAAACACCGTGTAAACCAAGATATATAGTAAACATTTTAGACAAATGAGTGTAAACTCCCTTTTGCATGGTTATGAAATCTAATGAAATTTATTCTTAAAGAATATTCATTAAAACATTTGATATGCAAATATATGCAAAGACATGTAAAATATGGATATTTGATTCGTTTGCCAGAACAGCCTACAATGAGTTCCAGCAAACTACATCAAGCCATAATTCGTAGCAATAAAATGTATGAATAATAATAGTACCAGTTTGAACATTGCATTTACGTCAAACTTTTAATATTTTGCCAATTTTGTAATTTTGTAACGTCTTTGCATCTTCCGTGTTTATTTTCTATATTACGTCATATAAAAGTTTATTAACATTATACCAGTCATATTTCTCCCAAACATCTACAAGAAACTGATGGTTAATGTCACTTTATTATCATAAATGTGGTTGTAAACATTGTGTTCTTTTCTTCAAAAATAGCGTTCAACTCGTAGTCTAAAAAGCATTTACAGATGAATCAATAGATAATTTGACATTATTAATGACATTAACCAGCTTCAAGGTCAGTATGCACAAGGACTTTCTGGGAGAGTGATCATAAACTGTCTGCAAAGCAAGAAAGAGTGTTATCACTGGGAACCAGTTCTTCTTAATTGCTAGAAGATGGCGAGGCCTAGGACATCCCAACTTAAAAAAAATACAAAACATAAATATTCTTTAACCATGATGTAAAACTTTCCCACCAATGTTTCTAAATCATTTGTATTTATTGAAGCGTTTGAATACAAACACCCATTTCAACACAACACGATCATTGACTTAATGTGTACATTCAAGTATATATCATTTTTACGTTGTCAATTTTCAACCAATCGTTATGTCCATTGAAATGAATTTTCTATGACTATGACCATTGTTTTTTTTAAATTTAGAATTATCGTCTATGTTTATTGTTCGGTTTATTTAAGATCTTCAATCTTCAATCATTACAGATTTTTCCGATATACAAAATAATGTGGAATATTTTATTCGAAATGCATGCTTATGTACATTCTATACATTACAACATTTACATCAAATATCCAGGCAGATATGATATCTCAGCCATATTTCTTGTCTATATAATTTGCATACCTTTGTTAAATAATAATAAATATGTTTAAGAAATAAGGTTTCATTTTTGGATGTTTATCAGGATATAAATACGGGTTGGTCACGTGATCAAATCCCATAAAGCTTGAAGGTCTGTTGTTTAATATTTTACAATAAAGGTTTACTTTATCATTGTTGCATAACGTTATTTTTAGATAACTTTCAGTTAAACACAAACTGTTGAAAAGAAAATGTCAAAGTTACATAGATAGCAACGCAATTTGAACCTGACTTTAACGTCTTTTGAAGGGAATCCACAAAAAAAAATGTCTTCAAAGGATACTACTAAATGTTAAGAAGCATTAAAAGATTGATGAATTGTATTAAGCAACACGAAAGTGAAAGGTGGGTGTCGGTACACAGAAGCGCTCTGTCAATGTCGTCTTTCATTAGACTTTGTGAATTCATCAGCCATTAGCAAATAGGTTAGAGGGTTTCTGTGGACAGTAATGGCGATGACTTCCTGATAGGGATTTCACTGCCATCTGATTCTTTGATACTGCACGGAATCGCACTACGACTTCTTTGCATGAGAATTTCCGGCTAAAAATTATTCTAACTGTTTCTTTAAAAAAAACCCCAAACTTCCAAGGTACATATTGTTAGAAACGTACGCCAATTAGATCAAATGGAGATAATTCGCGTTGCTTTACGTCTTTTGCCAGGACACGCGACATTCAAACAGCAAATTGGATAAAAAATGGAAACCAAGAGAAAAGAAAATTAGATTATACGACAGTAATATCAAATGAAAGTTGAAAGAAAGAAGCAATCATTCATTATGCTAATCATTTGCGAAAGTTAGAAGTAGAAGAATAAGTAAGAAGTTGAAGAAGAATTGAAGATATAGCTTATGATGATTATACATGACTGTGTTAATGGTTTATTATTATAGGATCAGGTTCTGCATTACATGAACAATTTTAGGGATTGTGGATACAAGAGATCTACGTGTTTGCCAGGTAGCTTTCTTGCTGTATACATGTACATGTATAGTTGAACCGTCTTAAAAAGTAAATGAGTGTTCCTGGTCCTTGCTTTCACTTTATTGTGACAACAACTACGACAAAATCCATCCAGCAAAGCCTCACAAAAGGGGCATAGAAATAGGTGTTGCCTAAAAAATAAAATGACTGTCCGTTTTTACATCTGCTGAACATTTTCTTGATTGTTTATTTATCCAACTGCAAAAATTGCAGAGAACCAAAAACGTCCTACATGAATTGGTAGAGAAAGGATCTGTTGAGCCATAATTATCTGCCCTTGGGTTCGTTTGAGAGTGGCATATAAAACAGAAAACCCATACTAAATGCAAGAATATCTTGTTGACGTCAGTTCATCGCCGTTTGTGAGTAGGCAAATTCGTGTTTTGCTCTATAAATCCCAATGAAAGTTTGAGACCAAAGAAGCGTGTATCACAAATCGGCAATATCATTGAATCTAAAGAAAATGGCTTCTCGTCCCTCGAGAAGGGAACACTGTTTCGAAAGCCTTGGAGGAGAATGAAAAAATCGTGACTTGCGTGCAAGATCCACATCTGTACAAAAGATGCGCTCTTTGCCTCTCATTGTTCGTGTGGCAAGACATTTTAACAGAATTCTTAGACAAAATCATCCTAGAAGCTTTAAATTTCGCATTGAAGGTAAGAATTTTTGCACATTCATCGATCATGGGGGCAAGATTTGACAGAAAGTATTTCTGAACATCAATGTCACATGATGCGATTTCAAAAGATTTTAGCAAAGGAGAAAATTAAAAGCGACTTTAATACGAATTTAAAACATTTGAAAAAGAGAAAAATTCAATATGACCATTTTTCTAAAATTCAGTACAAGCACATTGTTTGAATTTTGTTGATTTTGTATGGATAAGCTTTTATTTAATAAATGAACTAATTTCAACTATTTGAATGATCTCCATTTGAACAGAGAATTCAGTTAAAAACCATTGTGTTTAATTAAGCTTATACAATATTCTAAATTCACATATTTCCATAATATATCATCTAAAAAAGAATAGAAATGAAGAACAAATTTTGTCTTCTTGCTTAAGAGAGTAATTAGTGATAAAAATCCTAAAGGACCCTTAAAGTGATGGGATGGTGAATTTTTTTCTCGGATCAATATTGGTAATGAATATACGTTCCTCTTTTAAGCCACAGTCTGGCTCTGCGAACTGACGAATTGGCAAGCGCTTAACATCAGCTGCATTGAAGATGGTTGAATGAAAGAAAGATAAATCTGAATGCCGAAGAGATAAAATCCGGCAGCTTAATTCTGAGATACACGGTACTATTGTCTGTGTTGTCTGGTCTCTTTAATGAAAGTTATGGTCGTTGGGCAGGGGATGAAATTTCTAATAATAACGCCACGGTTTTCATTAGTAGTTCTTTATTTCTCCGGTACCATAACTTGGTCACTCAAGCTGTTTGAGAGAATTTTGTAAAGTAGAGTTGAATAAAAAAATAAAAACTTTAAAGTCACATTAATTTCATACCGCATCAATCAGACCAGGAAAGATCATATCAGGATTGTCTAGCATTACTTCCTCCCCTATTTCTATCAACTCAATGTATCCCCCCTAAGAAAACCCCCACAACTACCCCCCTCCCCCCCCCCACTAAAAACCCAAAAACAAAACACACCAAATATATTTACGCGACTAGGATATTAAAGTTTATTGAACCCTTTGCGTAGGATTTGTCCCCAGTTAACTTTAACCTTTAACCCCGTTACCTTTTCTCATAACATTGTTGTCATGGCTGTGCTACATGTACAATGAATATGAATATTGTTGGGAGTATTGGAGCTATTTTGCAATGCTGTGGTGTGCAAAGCCAACAGAAAAGGTAAAGAAGACGTTAATGCAAAACGAGCAACTTATCCTAAAAAACATACTTAATTACGAAACAGGTCAGCTTAATACAAAATCAACAGTCTCTTTTGCAAAATCACCGATGCAAAACAAACGATCACCGATGAAAAACTAACAGTCATGCATTAAATGAACGCTAGATGGCGTGCAAAGAGGTATCAGGAGAAATTGTACATGTACCCTGGAGAAAACGTAACATGGAGAAAACGTACCCGTGAATAACAGAGAATTTTTTTCTCACGGAGCCAGAGAGAAAAGGGGGGGGGGGGGGGGGGGGTCTGAGGTACATTTAGATTTGCCAGGGGCGGTGTGGTAGTGGTAGGAGTCCGAGCCATACATTTGCTAATTTTACTATGGAAGTGTTGCAATTAACCAATAATAACCAATAATAATAAGACTTTAACTAATTAAGACATCTATAATAAGACATGCAGAAATTAATGAAATTATCACTGCCACGTATATTTCGAATGATTTTGTAATGAACTTGTATAAAGTAAACAGTATGCCTTCTATGAATGTCATATTATTCAGCTGAAAATTATCCAAAAAGGATCAACATGAATATCAACTAAAAGAACAAAAAATAATAAAGATGAAAATAAAGTTGGAAAAAAATAATTTCCTTATTTAGAACTACATTAAAAACGTGTGTCTGTAAGAGCAAAGAATTAAGATAATTTAGAAGCTACTCATATTTAGAAACTCAAAGGAAGTAATCACTATTCAACCAATAACTAATACAATGCAAAATGATTAATAAAGTTACGATTTGTCTGAACACTAAAACCCACACAATTTTACTTGTGTTTTTGCTTCTTAAACGTCATTGGCAAATCCAATGATTTGATATATTCAATTTTGTAACAGGAGTCAAAATGTGTTTTGATAGAGATACACAACAGGAGTATAGCTGACCCAAATTTCCCCCAGGGTCTGATGATCTGAAGCCAAAATACATTTGATATCCTTGCTTTGACGTAAACTGAAATACAGCTCTGTGAACAAAGTAATTATACGAACAGCTCCAGCCAAACAACGTGATATGGGTGACCTCAGAGGATGTTCCGCAGTCTATGAATCAAAATGGTGTCAATGAAGTCTCGCGAGAACTCTTCGAATTATGTAATTCTTTCCCCGCAACATCTCTCTTCCGTTCTGCTGTTATTATGACTTTGGAATTTATTTGGTCTCTGTTTGCCCTTAACTTTGATCTTTTTATCTATTTCATTTGAGAGTCCACTTTCATTGTTCCGTGATAAAACAACAAGATGACGTAAACTGATTGTTGTAATTCTAAAGACACAAAAGAATTACAAATAAGCCACTATGGATGATAATTTCGGACTCCATTTCATTTTCATCTTCTCTCTGTTCAATGCGTTTTTTGATTTCATCGGGCCTTTAATAGGCATCATCCCAGTACTTTAACTATAATCCCTGACATTAGTCACCGTGTAAAAAAATCTTCATTAGTGTTGATAACACTGGTTCAATCAGTTGCATTACTGTTGTGAGTTATCGACGAAGGGGAAAACTCGCATCATGTTAAAACCAAAGTAATAGTTGATGTTTTCATCAGAGAAAACAGGGATCAAGACAATTCTGATAGTACATTTTTGAACGATTTAGTCTCTTAAAGGTTTGAAAGACCCCTAAGGACTGAGCCATTTTACACTTTCAAATCAGAACAATTTGATAAAGCTAGCAGTCAGCCCACACATTTGACCTAGCTTCATTTGTGCTTTACAGTTCCAATGATATTACTCTCCAGAATACTTTGCTACATTGAACCTAAAAAATTTGAAATATTTGTTAAAATTATTCATTGACTGTAGCAATCTTCTGTAATATTGTCCTTCTCAATATACTATATTTAACCAAATAGAATATACAGCATGACTATTTTCATTGTTCGGTAAAATATATTATTAAAAGAATGACAGCATTTTGGATGTAGAACATGTTCTAAAGCAGTTTTAGAAGGGATGTGATCATGTCTGTGAGCATTGAAACCTTGCGGTTCTAACTTGTTTTCTGTCAAAACTATCCTTCAAAGTCCAGATTGTGCACTATCACAAATTAACCACAAATTTCCCTGGCTTAATTTTCACCAGGGATGGTCTCAATCTATTGAGTATGATGATTTTAGTAGATTTAATTAGCGTGACATCAATAATTGATATTTCCCGGGTGCCATTTGGCAGAGATATCAAGATTAAAGAATGCTTAATTATGATTAGAAGAAAAATCAATTCAACTTTGCAAGTTTGAATATGAAAACGTAATTATTACATATATGTATATTTCAAGACATCTCTATAAAGTAACATTTTCTTAAAAAAAACCCACCTGTTTGTAATATTCGTTTTTACCTCTTTATATGTTATCAAAGTTTACAGAAATATGTTGTGTATAAAATATTTTTATTTCATTTAACAACCCAAAAACAATTTTTTTGAAAATGAGAATGACAGATTTAATTCCATGAAAACGTTGAGGACAAAATTAAATATTTTTGGACTGACGAGTATAGATTTTTTGAAAGATAGAAACGATTATTTTTCGCAATAAAATCATTCATTTATATAAAGTATTTTAAACCTGCAATAAAACTGATATTTATTTAGAATATAATTCTAATAATGAATTATCATTTTTAAAGTAATAAAAATTTAATAAGATTATATAACACTGTTATAGCATATTAATGAGGCAAATACACAAGCATAATTTTCCTACGTGTTCGGGCATATTTTCACTTAACACCCCCCCCCCCCCCCCCAAAAATCATAAGGACTAAATTAAAAAAAATATAACATTGTCATAGCCTATTAGTAAGACCAATATATTATTTTCTCGCATGTCGTAATATTTTTCATTTACCACACCCCCCTCCCCCGAAAAAAATACTTATCTTCATTAGGACTGAAACCAAAATATATCTTCTTTTCGTTTGACTAATCAGTCGAAAACCGTGATAGCATACATGTTTATGTCAAACAAAAGACCAATTATTTGAAAAAAATTACCAAGGAGCACGATATCTGACAGATGTTGGAGGTTATTCGGGTTAATTCAGACTCGCTTTGTGCTGTCTGCAGAATAATAGGTGGGGGTTTGTCATGCATAAGCAATTTTATGTTGTCTTCCTGTAAGAAAGCGTTGTTGGTCTCGGCTGGTTATTTCGTTTCGCAGTAAAATGTACTTTCTCCCTCAGTACTTTCAGCACGCCATATTGTTCACCGACAGAGAAAATGATAATTTTGAAACCAAAACGTGAAGCTATTTAAGTATTGGTGAGAAAAATAGAGTGCGTATCACAGATATGCCAACCTTTTCTTGTTTTCAAACTCTTGGACTGTATACGATTTACATTTTATTGATAGAGAGTTTACGAGGTTCATTTATGAAAGAAGTTTTTGTTGTTTTGTACATGAATGCATAAATATAACCAAGCAAAAGATGACCACGTCAATGTTGTATTGGTGTCAATGAAGTGACAACAGTTTAAATTTTACATTTTGACAAAATTAAAGAAAACATTCAGAATTTTCTGTCAAAATTACTATTAGATATGATACCGTAATTATATTCTAAGATTCAATGAAATATAAACGCAAATGTTTTGGAGCCACCAAACATAATTTCCCAAATGATTTTACACGTTTGATTGCAGTGTCTTTGCTCGATCTATAAAGGTACCATCATTACATTTTGCAAACTTTTAATTCATTTATGTTCTCAATTCTTAGGTAAAGCTAAAGGTCAAAGCATGTTCAAGTCAAATTTGATTATGACATTTGTTCTTGAAATAAGTGCAATTACATAAATGATTTCTTTGATTGGGTAAAAAATGTGGCATACAGATATCTTTATTTTTAGGCTACAGAATGAAGGTCACGTGGTGACAAATCTATATAGGGAAATGTCTGTGGTGAGTGATGATTAATTAAGATATCAATTACAATGTAACTTACATAAGATACTTTAATCTTAATGAACTTTCTAGAAAGCATTCGATTGAAATACTGTATTAAATCAACAAGCAGGCTGTTTGGCATAAAATGAATATTTTTATTATGCTCTTGGAAATCCACAAGAGACATATTCATTAATCCAGAGTTTGGTAGAGAGACTTAGCTTTAGAATTAAGCTTAGAATCGTCGAACGTTCCAGTTTATTAAAACCCCCTTTCAAAAAAAAAATATAGATTGTTTTTCTCCTCTTCCACAGTTTCAGGGGAACATTCATCAAGGAGTTTCATACTTGAAGCAAATATTTTTAAAATTCAGACTTGATAATTTCATTAATCTCACAAGAGTTAAAGATAAACGTCCCAACCAATAAAGATAAATATAAAACATAGTTTAACGAATGTTTGGTGGCATGATGTACATGTAGAATGCAGAAAAGTCAGTAGCATGGTTTTTGCAGCAGTCGTCAATTTAAAAGTTGCTGACAGCCTCCATTTTTAAGTGGTTCTAAAATACAAAAAACGCCAACCGAAATTTCTCAACCCACTGTGAATCAAGGATTGAATAATAAATTTCAAGTCTCAGTAGTACGAAATAAAATATTGTCTCGTTGCCATGGTTACTTTCATCGCCCACGCAACCCAGGACTAGCATGACTTTATGTAAATTAAAACTTCTTCATAACTTATAAACATTTCAATTAATAAGAAAGAGGGTTCTAATTAATTAGTGCAATGTTTCTTCGGTGGAATTCGCGGTCTATTCAGACGGTCAATAATTTTCTTGGAAAAACGAAAAGAAGCATAGGGGCACGCGCGGTCAAATCCAAATTGGCAGCATTTCTACGACAAGTTACAAGATATTGACAGCGAATGTTGCAGCCGTATATCAAGTAATTGAGTTAATCAAAAATAATGATGGAATTCCCCAACGGATGATGTGCGAATTAGTGATGGACCGGTACATATAAGGATTCCGTGCAAGACCTTTCGTTGTCGTTCGCGCGTCAAGTCTGCTCAGTTTTATTTGATTTATCAGATAGACTTGAAATCTGTCGATATTCATTTTGATACCAAACGGTCACCGTATATTTTGCCAACGAAGGTCAGTTGGGTCAGTGTTCTGCGAATATTTTGTTCAACTCTTAATTGCATGCATATCCTATAAACCAAGAAGTAAGAATAACATCTTTGTTCCTAAAGCATAACACACGCAAGAGATGGACCAACCACCAGAGTCATTCCTCCTAAAGAGGATGCGGATTTTCTCGCAATCACGCACTTGTTTATCACTTATATTGGAGCATTTTTAGTTTGTCCTGTATCTACAAATCTAGGTGGTTTTTTGTTCAATTTCAAAACTCGAATATTCCAAACATATGACCACATTGCATTTCCAAAAAAATGGGTTAACCGTTTAAAAGTTGATTTTGAACTTTGTCATCGTTAAACCCCTGGTTCACGCGCCAGTGAAAAATATAACACGGAGAAAGTGAGTGTGGAATTTTATTCCTGCCTTGAAGAGCCATGACGTAGATTCTTGGTAAATGATTCATTGGTCTGAACGGTCAAATTTGAAAATAATACCAACGCAAAAATGTAATCTCGATTCATAAAATCTGATATTACGCACATTCCAGAACAAACCTGCTTATGATTCATGTAACATTGTATAATAACGAGTCTTTCTCATGAAATGGTGGGATTTTTATTCTAGAGAGGAAGCTATTCTCGGACACAGACTACAATTCTTTTTTCTCAAACATCGTTTGTCCATTAATCTTTTCTTGACGTTTTCTGGACCAATCAATCCGTCTTGCCTCTCCTCTGGGAGCTTGGAATTATTGATCGTCTGCTCTAGTGCTAGTATTTAACGTGATGGAATTGCAACGAGGGCTAAAGTCACGTGATAATGGAACCAGAGGAAGTCACGTGATCTTCAAATTTATTGTGTTTTGTATTGATCTTGAGCAATTAAAACACCATTATTATACTCGTTCAAAGCCGTCGGATGTAAAATACTCTAAATGCGATCTTTAAAAGTAACAATTTCCTCGACAATTGTCGGCAGTAATCGCCTTACGATAAAATATCACCATTTAGCAAACCTTGGTGTTTGATTCCAAAGAAACTATTTGCCAAAAACCATTTTCAATGGAAATTAGATAGTAAGTAGTTCAGCAATAACGATGGTTCATAGCCTAGACCATCCAATTAGATGATGGGGACTTCCGAGCCAGTCACGAACCTAAAAGCTTCTCGAAGGCTACAATTTTAGTTTTATCATTAAGATTGCAATTTCAAAAATCTGTTGCAATGTGAATGGTCAGGTGAGGCTATTGTGGGATTTGATGAAACCAAAAATGAATGATCCTCGTTTTGTCAACTGTATATAGCTACTACCGGGGTATTGTAATGCCCCTGGTGAGTACGTTTTTCTTCTGGAAGTCTTTATTACAGTTCATTATCATTACGCCTTTGGTTTGGTGTGTTAAGGTAAAGCAAAGACAGACAGTCTGCTTATTAGCACAGAAAAAAGGCATATTCTGTCGTGTAGCACCGGAAGAAGAACTGTTCACGGGCTGGTTCTCATAACAAGCTACAGAAACAAAACTCCCCCAAATCGTCTACTTACCGGGTATCTTCATCATTGGTGACTGGAAGGTGTTCGTATCTAACGCGACACCGTTTTTTCTTCAATGTATTTTGAATTTCATACATTTCAATGAATTTCATACTTCATAAAAATCCTCATAAATATAGACACTCCCCCTTTAAAACAATCCTGAAAAACAAAACAAAAAATCCTGAAAAACAAAACAAACTGCACCATATAATTCACGCTTTATAAGAAGAACCTTATGAATTTCTTCGTTAAAAAAATTATTATATATTTATATTTCTTATATTTTTCATACATTTCCTAAAATATTTTGATAAAATTTAATGCATATTGCCTACAAGGGTAATGTGTTATTTACAATTATAACAAACTGCAAATTAATTAGTTATATGAAGATATCATTGATGAATGGGACAAATTTAATCTTTATTTAAAATAAAATAACGTTAAATCAATTAACTCTGAAAAAAAAATCATTAACATATCCCTTAAGTTTTGTTTAATTTTGTCAAATAAAAAGTTTGTCAGTTTGATGTTAGAAATGTGCGATATTTATTTTATAAGATACCATAAAATTTGCATTTAGAAATAAAGACTTATCATAATAGTAATTGTTGTTTAATATTGCCGGAACAAAATTAATTTTTGTTGAAAAACAGGATCCCTTTATCATAAAAAAAAATATACAAAACAGATCTCATCAAAAATATTTTTGTTGAAATTTATATTTTCATTCTTGTTATCAAGTAAAAATCAACCGAAGACATTGCTACATGTACTTTGTTTACATGTAAAACTAAATACAAATGTAATACGACGGTTGTTAGAAAATTATTGAGACAACACAAATATTATCCTTTCTAAGTGACAAATTCTGGTGAAAATTGGGATAAACATTGAAGAAACTTAATTCTACTACAGTTATCGCCGAGATCAAAGAGATGCCGCGGACATTATTCTCCAATATACCACGAACGTCATCAGTAAATTATTAGATAAGAAATATCTATTTGTCTCGCACTGATCAAGAAAGTACAACTTCAAACCGTCAAAATTTTTAAAACCATGTCAATTTCACGTGTTAGTTCCAGTCAAAACGATGTGTATTGCCTCAACTGTTTATTTTTAAGAGATCAATGCGGCTGTTCCTAGGACCTCTCCACCACATTTTCACTGCGTGTTTTTACATAAAATATATAACAAGTGGTAGTAATAATCATATTAAATTGCCCTTAAAATATTAGGAACATGATTCAAATTTTTTTTATAAATAAGTGAAGAGTATTAAGAATCCAAACAAAAATCTGTCGTCTGCATGTGATTCCATGTAAACATTACTATAACAAAACCGTTGGGGTTACACGGAACAGCCGTCAAAATGACCTAGATCGTCGCTCTATAGGAGAAATGATCTGTAGAAATACTGGGCTGTTAGTAGAATAGAAATAAAGTTCTTGTTATCGTGAATGTTGCAGGATAACCTCCTCGGTCTCGAAATGTTGTTTGAAATATAAAAGCCTCGGCTAACGCCTCGGCTTTTATATTTCAAAACAACATTTCTCGACCTCGGAGGTTATTCTGCAACATTCACGAAAACTCGTACTTTATTTCTTAAATATATGATTGAACAAAGTGATATTATAAAAAAAATATTTGATATTTTGATATTTTGTTCACGGCTGTACATAAACAAGTCGGTGGCGGGGTACCCGGCGCAGGCATAAACTCAGAGGTTAAAAAACTTAATAAACTGTCGGTAGACCAACAATGAACAATAAACGAAATCAAATTATATACATGTATGTTCATTTTGCTTTTTATTGTGACTTGTTTGCAATTTTCACTAGTGTTTAGGTTGAAATCCGGAGATAATACAAAAATATTCACCAATCAATAGAAATCTAACCAAGACGGTTCATTGAAATTTTGACGTCAAGGCAGCCCAGCGAATATACTTCAAATTGGTTTGAATCACGGAAGAAGACCTTTACAGGCCAAACAATTCCTTATACAAAAACTATTCAATATAAAGGAGTCACGAGCTTCATTTCATTGACTTTTTTTTTTACTTATTGTTTAACTAGAATTGAAACAAAGGGACTAAATATCTGCTGGTTTTTACACTGATGTCAACAGTTCTCAAGTGTGTACAGAGTGACTGTAAGAGACGTTTAACAGAAATTTGACGTTTTGGTAGAAATAACTCGATTCCCCCTCTCCCCCCCCCCCCCCCCAAAAAAAAAAAAAAATCAAGAATGGAGTAGATATGTAAATGCTTATATATTAGATTAAAAAAGATGAGAAATGAAGAATAATTAATGTTTTCCATTTGTTTGTCAGGCGTTTAAAACATAGAAGCAAAGAAACGCGTTAAAATGACTTTGCGATGAGTTTGAGGTTGCGCCGGGTCACTTGACGTAAGAAAGTTAGTCAGCTTACCAGGAATGATCTAATGATGTCACTGACTGGAAAATTTTCACATTAATAAATGGTATCCTATATTACTTTTGGTGAAATTTCAATGGTTTATCTTTTCTCTCAAGTATGAGTAAATGTCTCAATAGTTTCCGAACAACTCTCGTACACTCCTGATATATTAAAATACAAATTAAAAGTTGCATTCATTGATGATTCAAATGGTTACTCAAATTCTCTTTAAAGAGAATCTTAAACTTATAATTTTAAAATACACCTAAATAATAATATAAATAATATAAAATCGCTTAAATATATTTATGAACATTATAGCCAGATGAATTAGACACAAGTTCTAAAACTTATCTATTCTTATCAGGGATAGACATTTGTAAGCAAACTGCTTTCAAATAATAATATTGATTACATGTATCAACATTTGCAGCTATAGTATATATTGTAAATACTGAACTTACAGAATGGATTAAAAATTTGTAATACATGTATAATAAAGTTATCATTTTAATATTAATTCACACCAACCTGGTAAATTCAAAATTTACATGCAACATAGCATTGCTATTGTAAGAAATGTCAATACAAAAGTAATTAATGCATGTACAGTAAATGCATTGATCATTCTCATTATAATTTAGACTCCATTTTCCTAAATTATCAAAGATTCTCTTTTTTAAAACTTTCCACACAAAAGTTTGCACCGCAATAAAATAGGCAGATACACATCGATAATAAATATAAAATTTAATAATAGATTACAATTATAAATTATAAAACGTTTTAAAAATCTAAAGAATGCTTTTGCTGACTTTATATACACAGTAAATAAAATAGTATATAAAGTTCCGTTCAATTTTATTCGCCCCGAACACAATCCACACATTCAATTCCGAAACTGAATATTAATCACAATCATAAATTGTAAACGGTACCATATATTAATTAGTTATACTAATCAGTGGCAAATCATATCAAACTTTTTTTTTTCAAATGAAACCATATTAACGGGGCATTTAAATTAAGCCGTTGACTTCTTAATCCGCAGCCTAATTAATTATTGACAAACCGCCAGATCGAATTACAGGAAAATCAGAGTTCAGAATATTTAATGTTGCAAATTCGGTTTTTTCGGGTGCAAAATGTTTCTTTTTTCCCGTTTTGGAATGATTTATACTAAAAGCAGTGTCTTTTAAGTTCGACAAACCATGGTTTCCACTTACAAGGGGTTGTCTGTGATGTATAATGCACACACCCAATTATATGACCAAAGAAAACAAGGAAAACCGCGGTGATTCTAATAACCCCCAATAATTACTGTAAGCATGAGTATCTATCCAACATTGAAATTTTACACAACAGATGTTTCTAAACCCTTTTATGCCAGATGGTATGCCACATAATTTCACCCCGAGGGAATGTGAAGCATGTACTAGCTGTATATAAGTTAATAAAATATTAATCCAACATACGTGCTAATAATGTGTGAACGGGTGGCCAATCGGCTTACCGAACTCTGCCCATGTGGACCCAATCGATGGAGATCCACACTAAATCTCCGAAAATTGTCAGAAAACAAGAGAATTATAATTTTTGCCTCGATCTGAATGTCAGTTCTTCTGATATCGAAAATTATAAAAAGCAAGGGAGTTGTTGCCTTTCTTTGTAGTTGTTCCGAGATCTTCCCGGGGTATGAAGACTCTCCAAATTTCTCCCCGTTTCGAATTGGATTCTGGTTCAGCATTGTTACACCTGTGTGGTTAAAACATAAGGATACATTGTGAATTAATTACACATTTGCAATGTTTTAGAAAAAGATTTTTTTCTTCAATTGAACCTTGGATTCGAACTTCAACACCAGAAGACGGTGCTATCAAGGACTTTGTTAAGGTATGTCAGCTTCATCATTCGAGAGTAACGAATATTAAGAAATAATCCTTCTCATTAAAAAGTAAATGAATCGACTCAATGACTCGAATTTCTGAACGCTCCGCACAAAGATTTTCCTTGATTATAAATTACGCGACACACGAACCATATGATTCGAATGAACCAGAAATTCCATTCCCGGAAGCTATGACGTCAATATGTAATAATTGATACGGCGTTCATTTTGAAAATAAAATTGCATGATCGGCATTTTTTCAAAAGAAGAAAATAATTAGTTAAAGTGGTTTTAATTTTGTTTATATATTTATTTATTGATTATATTCGGCGCTCGTATCATATCAATTCTCCCGGGATGAATATGAAATATGTTGTTAAAATTTGCATTTCATGTTGAAAAATCGTAATTGTTTTTTATTAGACTGAAACGCTTTGGTAAATATCTGTTAAATTATAGAAGTGCTATTTAAACGTATGTTTCAACCGCAGAGTTTTGGAGACAATCTCGTTCTCAAGAGATCCAAAATCTTTATGCAACTTCATTCAGGCCACTAAAATCCGAATATCGACCCGCTGTGTTCCGGAATCTCAATTGTCATTGGCTGTTTTGCAAATTTCTGCGAACTCGTACAAGGGCAAGACTAAGAATGACTGCCGAGTTTCCGCCGAAGATATTTTAGTCGTACTGGAAGACCCGACCAAGAAGGTTCCTCTTGTAAACTATAACAAAAAAGTCGAAAGCTGTGGAGGGTGTCGTGCATCGGGACTATCATATTACATGCTTCATCGTATGTGTCGCTTCCTGTTCTTGAAATTAGAAAAAAAATGTTGAAAAATATGATCAATGTTTTCATTCTTAAAAGAACTTTGGTGTTTTACACATATACGTCAATAGATTTTGATGTTTAAATCATTTATTTATATTTTTTTCTTTTGGTCCGTTTTTAGGGACACGTCTCGATTGCTGATCTTGACAAAAGGTAAGAAGTTTCTATATTTTTCACTTGCATATTAATGCCAATAAAAAGGCACCAGGTGAAGATAAAGATGTTAAAAAATATATACAAGCGGGCATAGTGTAGATCGACATTGTACAAACTATTTTCATTATGATGATAAAGTTATTTGTTCTGGTTTTCTTCTTGGGTCATCTTAATGTCTATCTTTGACCAGATCGATAGCTGTATCCGAACATTGCGTGCACTTTAATTTTACTTTATGATCCCACCCCAGTGAATAATTAATGACATGAAAATCTCGATATCTAAGCTGAATTCTGACGCGAAAAGACAAGATCACTTGCTCACAGATGTTTTGGAGGCAAAGACAATGGTTCATTAGAGCACGTGCGCTCAATGACTTTTAATTATATTCTCCAAAGCACAAAGAAAGTCCGTCTCACAGGCCAAAGACCCTGCAGATGGGAACGTTGCCAAGGCAACCAAATTAATGAATATCGATGCCTAGGGTTTACATATAAGAAATTAGCTTCGTATAGCAGGAATTTTTGCTGTTGCGGTTAGGATTTTGATTTGATTCATTCGAAGGCTGAAAGTAGTTTGAATTAATTTTGTCAGAAGTAGCAGATAACGTACTATATGACTTCCTTGTGAGTTTTACAAATTACTAATAAATTAGAAGATACTACAAATCAAATATAAAATGCACTAATAGAATATGATATCGCCCGTAAAAATGTAAAAGGGGAATAGATGTAAGCTCTTACTAATGCAATAATTAATGCCCAAACAGTTTACATCTATGTAGCGGTGTGTATACATGTAACTATCTTAATGTCGTACTGGAGAAGCACGTAGAAAAATATTCTGTATATCTGTATATTAGACTCTTTTTAAACAAGCATTGCAGATTTTTGAGGAAAATATAGCAAATATATATTTGTAAGATTCTTGTTTTAAGATGGCATGGGACATATGACGATATTGGTGTGTAGATAATAGAACATCATCATAAAAATGCTATCACCGTTTTAGAATTTTCAAATTTTACAGTATTTGACCAAAAAAAAAACCTTGTTCAATTTTTTTAAAGGGAAAAATATAAAAGACCCAGCAGGATTCGAACTCATGACTTACAGATTCGTATCTTACACCCAAACCCATTGCTCTAACGCCATTAGGAAACATATTTTGTGGTAAATTATGCTTCATTTTATTGTTTATTTCCATAGGAAGTACGTCACAAAATGGAGGTGTCCCATATACCACCTTAAAAATATGTTTTAAAAAATTTGGGATAATACAGGAAGAAATATAACCTACTGAAGTTAAGGTTCCCTTTTTATTGTGTTTCATGATCGAAAATTTCACCAAGTTTTCTAATTACGGTAATGGCGCTCGGCGAGGCTTTCTGTGGTAGGCGATTTGTTGGTCATAAAATCCGGCTTACATTGATGGTGCCAATAAATCGTCCCGCATCCTAGTCAGTTATGTGTCTAATAGATAAAGGGGAAATTTTCCAATTTCCGTTATAAATTTCTAATTATTCGTGATATTTCGTTGTTTTATAGTTAATGTCCGATAAAGCCGACATTCGTATATCGCCAATACCCCGTTTCACGATGCAATACGAACGAATCAATCCTGTAATTAAAGTGAGTCATCGTCATCACATTTCATTGATAACGCCTTATGAGAATCGCATCAAAAAAGCGTTTGCAGGACACCGACTCTGTGTGACCCCAGGTCATATCGTCGCAAAAAATAATTGCCAAAAAATGTTATTTACAGTTTGCTGTATGCAATGGGGAAAAAGAACAGTTGGTATTTATATGCACTGTAAGAAAAATTAACATGTTAGAAAAATATCAAGGACTTCTTATGTACCTGTATATCATTTACACAATTTAGATAAAAAGCGAAGAGTTAAGAAATGTGAGATGTATATTTATCTGCCCTCTGTGTCACCGCACAGTGCTGAATGCTATACGTGTCGTCAACCCCGATACTCATTAATCGAGCTCCGTCATTAATCCCCCAATCCAATCGCCGCCTTCCATTACTACCGCGGCTTTCATATGGGTATAAGTCTCCAGCAACTTCCGATTCAGCAATTTTACAAGATCGTATAAGAGCCTTTTCAATATAGAGTACGTTGGATTCAACAAAGGTTCCCACAAGGAGGATAAACTTATTACCTGGCACGAAACTTTCTGTCAACGATTTTTTTGGGATGTGTTCGCAAATATCAAGCTTATGGAAAAATAAGTAGAAGAAAATACCTATTCGTTTAAATGTAGAAAAACATTATAAAAAATTCTTTTGAATACACTCATCAATGCCATTTAAGGAACGACTTTTAAATGTTTTAAATACTATCCGCAATTTAACAATTGACAAAGTTCTAATATTTCAAATGTACAGCTGGTCATTGTTTCATGTTAAATAATCATAAATAACAATACGAATCAAACACCACACTTGAAATAAAAAAAAATATATCTAACAGGTTTTCGAGGCATTTGTCATTTATGCATACAGGTTTAAATTTTGAAAATACGGTTTTCAACTTTTTACATCACAAGGTGCGTAAAATTGATATTTGATATATTTACCCACTATACATATATAAGTCGAGAACGGGTCTTTGATATAAAAATAACTAAAATGATTATTCATAAGCATTTCAGAACCCATCCTCCTAAAAATCAACAGTTTTTGGACAATTTTAAATACATGGTTACATATTCAGAATATTGCTGCATTAAAAATTCTTATGATGTGATTTATAGATATTAAAACTACAATGCTAAATTTCGTCATAACCTTCCAAAATATCCACAAAATACCTTAATTTTGAAAATATTTCTTAATCATATAGTTTACATGCAGTATTTTGCTAACACACTCGTAGAGTGCAGGCACGTAGCATCAGAGGGGGGCCTGCCCCCCCCCCCCCTACTTTTTCTGGCAGCAACAATTTTTTTAAAATTTACATATAAAAAATAGAATTATAATGGAGTTAGCCCCCCCTAATGTTTTTGGGTGTATGTAAAAAATTGGTATGAAAATAATGAAAATATGAGTGAAATTGAAGTTATAGATATACTACGCCAGCCCCCCCCCCCCCCCCCCCCCAACGGATTAGAATTTTGAAGATTTGGAGAATTCTAAATTTCCTTTTTTTTTTTTTTGGTTGAGTCTGCCCCCCCCCCTTTCAAAAACGATGCTTCGTGCCTGGAGTGTAACAAAAACATTTCAGAATTTTTAACTGCTATTGTGGAAAGTGTATAATAATCTCTTTAACATGTGTACCCCCATATTGCAATGGATGATATCAAGCTTTGCAAGTTATCCTTAACAAACTTTGAAAATTGTGATATGCACTAAAAAAGTTACATGTAAATCTTACAATAAAAAAGAAATCGATACAAAAAATGTTTATAAAACATTTTAAAATTGCATACAAAACGCAGAGTATCGAGGGATCTGCCACCACCCCACACGTTTCCACAAAGTTCTTGTTTTTCTACTACCTGCCTACTAAATGAAATGCACAAATTTAAACAATTCAACAGATATGTAAATAATGGAAAATAATAACCAGAAATTCCAGTAAGTGTACAAAATTAAAACCGGATGCGTGATAGTATGACGGTACCTTAAGTAGAACTTTTTCGCAGAGTATATTCTCTCTGTCTTCCTTTTTGTTTGCTTTATTACATTTATTGTTCAATACAGAAAAAAAAACATAGATATTGTTGATGGAATTGTTAGGAATTTTTTTGTAAAAAAAGACAAAAATTAACATAAAATCGCTTTTTCTACAGAGCATAGTAACCCAAAAGTTATAGGATGTAGCTGGCATTATATCTTGTTTCTATCGAATGCGTAGAACAATGCTCATGAGTGGTTTTAAAATTGTATAATACTTGCCTGTGTTACGTAAATGTAGCTTTTTGTGCGATCGATCCATCGGAGTAACGAGACAGCAGAACAATGAATAAACAATGCAATGCTTTAAGATATAAATAAGCAAATGAGTCAGTTTACCGAATATCGTTGTCTGTGAGATATCCCCTGATTAAATTTGAATTTAAACTGACGTCATTGAAGAAATAACGGCATATGAAAAAAAACCCAGCAATCATTTCGTAAGCTCGTAAAGATCTGCTATTCCCATTAGGGTAAAATGGTAACGATATGCCTTCTCCGATAATTATCTTTCTGCTGGTCTCAAATCGAAAGACAAAACCCTCAAACAAACCTGCTTAAGTAATATTCAACGTAAAATGGGACCTCCCCTTGCGTGTGAAGATGTGACGCAAACTGTACATCTATTCGTGGTGTACATGCGGGATAAACCAACAAAGATATTGCATCCTCAACGCCATTAAATAATTCGCACTTAACGTCAGTACTGTGACGAAACCTTTTTACTGTAAGTCGTAGAAAATGGGTCTCTTGGCATTCGATAATTCTCTCCATTATAACACTGGGTAATAAAGAAATAAACAACATCAGCGATGACGACGAGTAGAATTGGTGTTTGTAATTTGGTGTAATTTTCACCATCGCGAATTCCCATTCCGCGATGACGTACAAAATGTTGGGACGTACCCGCCAATCAAGATGACATTGAACGAGAACACAAAAAGTCAACCAGAAATCAATCCCCACAGACAAAATACTGTTAATTAGAGCATTGTATATCTACATTATGATATTCCATGTCACTTCAGAATATGAATGGTTTTTGATTAACAGGCACACCGGTAGATACTCACAACTTGTGTACACACTGAGATTGCTGAGATTGTTAAAGGTGAGTTTTTGTTTTTGTGGTGCATGAGACCAATGTATTTAGATGGTTCATATTTTGTTTGAAGATTTTGTTATTTTGAAATTATCTAAGAGTCATTTCTTTTAAAAGAAGATGGGGGAACAAGATAGCGCAAATGCCCATTTGGTTTAGTCGTAAAATACAATTTCAAATTTATCTTTTTCCAACTAAATATAATTGATAATGTTATAATTCAAATTTACAAAATCACAATTTCTAACTATATTCAGTTTTGAATATTAATAAACAAACGATAAAAAAATAAATAAATCATAAAGTTTTGGTGGTCTCGAACCCACAAACTAAAACACTAGCTTTATAATGTTACCTAATGTCTGGTGCTCTAACCACTGAGCCATTTCATTATCAACAAACTACATTGTTAAATGCTATATGGGACTTCAACCACGAATTTCAAGACGTATTATTTTTCTAAAACGTTGAATTGTTGCAATACAAAATGGCATTTCTTAAGTATAGTGGGTCATCTCTCCACGTTTTCGCTGATTGAAATCAGTTTCATTTCCTTTAAACCTTACATAGACTATGACAAAAATTTGGAGCTCAGACCCACTCTATTTAAGAAAAGGCATTGAAGTTCTAAAAATGACACTATTTAGAGGTTTTGACACGCATACGCCAGTTTAAATCAACCTATTCTAATTATTTAACATATTTAAGGGTTATAAATCGATGTTATGGTAAATATACATTGTTTTCAATAATTTAGAAGGAAATTATGGCATTTGTAGATATTTTAATTTTATAGGCACCATTTAATTGTTTAAATTGTAATTTGATACAATGAATACAACTCTAATTTAAAAGAAACAAAACGTTGACTTTTTGTAAATAATAGTAGGTTGAGATACCAACATTTTTCGTTGAATCTCCATTTAATAATATAGCATCTGTTTCTTCTTTCTAGGCATTTGAAAAAAAAATTATACAATTGCATATAAAAGAAGTAAAACGCTGATTAGTGTCCTGAATTTTCTTCAACTCCTATTAGAAACTTGAATTGAAGTCAACTTTTTTCCCCAAATCAATAAAACATAAATACGTTTGGTATTGCAGTGGCCAAATTTTGAGCCAAGTCCAGTTTAAGTAAAAAACCTAAATACTCCTATAAGGTCTTTGCAGACTTTTGCTGCCATAGTCCTTTCCTAGCATTGCGAGCACCGATTGCTCTGGATCTAGCACAAAACCTTATCATTTTGAAATCGATGCACTCATCACCAATTTCTATACTACAGCATTCGCTTTTTAAAATTCGCTTTAAGATTAAAATAAAGCCTTCCCATTGAGACATTTGTGTCATTTCAATGGCCAATATGAATATAAAAGGGAGTTCAGGTCTGGTTAAAGTTCTTTGCCTTCGATCTTCGGAAACATGGCTCGAAATAATCAATTTGCTCACTGAACTGTTTTAATAGGATTAACACCGAAGTGTCTCTTTTCATTCGTTGCAGAGGTCCATAGGATTTTTACGTTTTATCGGAAGAAACGGTTCTTTGAGCTTTATGATCTTATCCATAGTAAACAAACCATCATTGATTCAATAGCTAAAGTATCACATATTTAAAACACCCATCAGAATTTATTTATATAAATTAACAATATTCCATGTTTGTGCGTGAGAGATATAAAATCTAATTGTAAAAATGATTTATTTTTGGATATATTTTTAAGTTATCAAGTGCGATTAATTCAGCAGAAGAAAATATTTCTTCTGCTACAATTGAGCTTTATTATGAACTTGATAAAAATTGTTTAGTATACTGGACTCAACTCATTAATCTGTAAGCATTCTTTCTTGTAAACACGAGTGTTATGGCCAAGTACTCTGGTTCGCAGCCGGGAACAATAGAATCTAACAGGAAACCTCGAGGTCTCCCGAGAATTATTCGGAACTCAGATTCCATTAAACCTAACGAGGATTCCTTTGGTCGCAGTTTGAGATCGATACGATGGATGAAGCGTCTTCATAGCTGAAGGACAGAAACTAGCGATGGTATCAAATGCAAGACTAGCACATGCAAGCTTACAGAGACCAAAAGGACCTAGATTTTCATCAACTTGTTTTACAATCAAAATATAATTTGTACTGTTGATTGGTAATGTTGGATATTAGTCTCGTTTTTTTTCTACTCCCACGTAGTGCATATATTATTTACGAGTGTGTCGGAATGGCATCTCTGTGTGCGGTGTTGGAGCATGAAAACAAAACATTGATTTTGCATTCTATAACATCAGATTGCTGGAATGACAGTACAATTTGTCGAACAATAATGCTGAAAGAATAATAACGCGAAGACTTGCATTAAAATGAGTGCATTGACACATTGTTGTCCCCCGAGTATGATCGAATTTTTTATTAAGCTCTACAGAGGTTGTCATAATTTATAGTAGTATTTTATATGGCCAATAAAAAATCATAACCATAGCAGACACGGAATGTGTGTGGAAATGAATATTTTTATGATATTTATCACAGTCTTGTACCAAACAAAGCAAAACATGTTTCTGTACCGTAGGGCTTCACATACCAACCAAGATTTTCTTTTATCGGTATATATGTCTTCCGAGAAAGGTAAGAGATAGAGACAAACATATGGTTAAATTTAACAATTAGATGATCCTCGCGGCAAGTGATTGGAAAACGTAAAAGTACTCCATTACAATATTTTTTTTTTTTTTACCATTTCTTAGACCGGCAAGTCTTCATTCTATTCACAGTCAATATAAAACTATAGTGAATATTCTTTTTTAAGAAATTATCAGACTAAGAAACTCTAGTATAGTTATGAAATTTTGGATACACCATACCATTTATTTTTTTTCTTTGAAGCAATTGTTACTGTTGGAAAGTAATTGAATTCATCGTCTCAAGTTTATCATTAATTTTTCATCTTGTTGAGGCCCTTTTCGCTTGTGAATTTAAAAGAACTTGAAATTAAACGATAAATTAGTTAAAAACATGTAAATTTAAACAGTTTTGCACACGAACTTGAGTCATCCTGGGGGTCTGATGTGCCGCTGAGATACGATTTTGAATCCACAGGAGATCATCAGATATTTGTGACATAAATTTTAGTCCTCTTTGAAACTTGAAGATTAAAAATAGAGATGCATGGACCAAAATTGATACATTTGAATAGAAAACCCATCAGATATCAGAAATGAATTTGTTAATGATTCATCTCAATTAATACTCGGTGTAAAAATCAATAAGAGAGACAAACGATTAACCTGACACATAATTACGAGAGCAAATATTGGATGCTCCCAGTTACTGGGCTGATGCAAGAGGCTTGCTCGGCGAACCAAACCACGAGAGCTCATTTATTACAAGATATGTCTATTAGCAAGCTTCGGAGGCATTGGTATAGCGCGCATGGTGTAGCGATGTAAATATTGCAGGGACCCTGAGTGTGACCACTAATGGAATTTTGTAATAAAATAGGTGGAAGCGTCTATAAGCTGAGGTAAGTAAATGATTTGGTTCAATAGAAAGTGACTATGATACAAGAACATTTTCGCCTTTGTCGGCGAAAGTGAAAGTATGGTAATCAATATGTCGCGTTAAAATAGCAGACAATGTTTCCACGCAAATTCTAATAAAGCAAACCATAAGGGACTCTGTGATACTTGTGGTCAAAATTATGTCGGCCTATAAATTGAAATGGAATATCTTCTGGTGCAAAGTTCTGATGTTCAATCGTCTGTTTCTTTGTGTAAGCATCTTTTGATATCGTCTCTCTTCCCCACCATCGGTTTCCCTCTGTAGCATCACAGCAATTTCTTCTCGAAGAGACAGCGCTCTTTGTTTTTAAAATTCTGTTTTATCTTATTCATTTCATAATGCATCTTTCATACCTGCATCCACTCCTGTTCTTTTATTTTGTTCTACCCATAAACCAGACATGTTGTTTGACGTCATTAAGATCAAAGATGGTTCCTCGATTCTATCTCATATGTAATGGTACATTAGACTTGTGACAATGATTTATTAATTATCTGAATTGAATAAACATTAATGGATACTGCTACTCGGAAAGCCACTTTGGTGTAATTGTAAGAGTGCAGTCATGGAGATGCTTTAAGCTTTTATTATCTTCAATTAATGTGAAATATGTGCGACCCTGAAATGCTCGGATGTGATATCTCATAGGTCTCGTGTCTATTGGTCGCAAACAAATATTTTTATATTCTTCACAAAGAAAAAAATCAGGAAGTTAATCCATGTAAGATTTCATTGAGGTAAGATAATAACTGTGCAACATGTAATATTAATTTCATAACTTAAGCGCCCTTAAAAGCAATTATAGCTTTCCGTATTTAATCCTTCTTCAACTTAAAAAACAAAGGCATTTTCGTTTTTTTGACAACTTGCTTGGAAGTCGTACGTTGTCTGGATGTTGCACACTCGGCTTAGTATCATTCCTTTATTTAATGCCGACGAAGGCAGTGTTCGATTTTTGATCCCATGGGAAATAACACTGTTCGATGCATAAATATAAGGAAAATGGAAATTGCGGCATTCGCTGACTTTATATTGAAATAAAATATTGAAAAGTATCGATTGCTTAACGAAAGGTTTCATTCTTAAAGAACTGTATCGGATTTATTTGTAAACGACCAAAAAGAAAGCCAACTTAACGGCATTCATTTAAATGTTTTCTGTCCCTAAATAAGAGTGTTGCACATACATTTCATTTTGAAATATGTGATAACTGCTTTATACACCTTTTTTTGCACTGAAATGAAAAAAAAGATGCGCCTCAAATAACATAATTTTTTCTCCTTCTATATATATCCCCAGAAAAGAAGTATTGCCACTTTTAGCAGCAGTGTAGCAAATAAAGTTTGATTATTGTAATTAAAGCAACGAGAAATATATGTGTTTGTTCACCTAAGGATCTCGAAGATTGTATCCAGTAAATTATACTCTCAGACAATTTCTCAAAAAGATCGAAAAAACGACGACTCTTTAATTGGCTATCGCGGCAATTCCAACCACCCAGGCCAATGTAATGAATAGCTGTTTGAAAGAGAATATCGGAAATACTCGCAGACACTGCATGGCTTCAAACTCCATTCTCGGTAGGATTAAATCATTTTATTAACCCCAGGCTGTGCTTAAGGTTTCTTTCTAGTAACTGCCAATTGGGATTCTTTTCGTGTTAGTGTTGTCATTCTGAAGAGCTAGAAAGCACTAGCTTTCATGCTAATGATTCCGCCATACTTTTTTTCATTACATGGCAGGAAACTAACTTTCCCTTACATTCAACATTCAATACCCTTAATGGTCGTTATTTTATTTTGAAGTAAAATATTGAAATCTGATTTACACAATTTAAAAAAAAAGAATATTTATATAAGAATAAAATGCATGCTTTATTACAAGCACATAATGATTTTGAAACTTCAACATGTAATCATTATAAATCATAAGAAAATTTGATAAAACATTAAAGCTGCTTGGTCCGATTTTTTTGTAATTACAGTATCAAATTTTTTTCCATACAAATCATTTATCTTAGAAAGTTATGGACTTTCTCCTATTTACACCAGCAGAATCAGTCTCCTTTCAAAGTTAGAAATATTCAAAGTAAATAAAATAATTTCTCTTTGGGCAAACGAAAAAACAAACCAAAATGCATCACGGGAATGTTTAGAAAAGGAAACCGCTTGGTTTCGTCCCCCGAATGATTGGGGTTATTCAACCCACATGCTATGCATCGATTGTAAAGAAAGCAAACTTTAGAAATATTAGCGAACAAGACGTACACATGTTTATTTGTAATTTGTCTGATCATTTCGACCTTTATTTAAAGCGATGTCAAATTCGTAAAACAGCCATACCCGTCTCGTCGTCAGGGGTGAAATTTAACATGAGGCGAAATAACGCGGTACCTTTTAATGTCGTTTGTTTTGTTAGCAAATTTTGTACGTATTTTTCTTCATTGAAATTTGGCATAATTGACAGGTAAAACTACTGCAATGTCTATGATTATACATATACTAAGCATAGCCATCGTTTAAAAGCGTGCATAAAATTTGATATAAGATCGGACCAAGCAGCTTTAAGCATTTGATTTTTATTTCAACAATACTTTATTATGTAAAAATATAACATAATAAGGATTAAGCATCAGGGAATCAATTGAGCCGTCTCCTAAAACAGTCAATTTAACAAACAGTGATGGTACAATGTAACAACAAATTATATAAGTGAGAAAAAAAATACATAAATGGAACCAAAAACATTTGATTATTTCATTTGGTAATGTCGAAAAGTATATCTCGTAAACCACTAGATAGTTGGTTGCCTACCTAAAAACGCAAGTTGATCAAATTTTAGACTAAAAACATATAATAATTCATTAATATTTCAGAATACCATTGGTACTGGCCGAACTATGAATCAAATCAACAAGCAGAAAACGATGGACAATACCCAGGCAAAAAGTTGAAAGAGAGGGACATTAAGACTTTAAGATATATTAACAGCAAATAGTACAGACACACTGTTGTTGCGTGCTGTTTCGGCTTAAGCTATTACTTTTCAAATATACAAGCATAGGAAGGAAACGCCCATCCTGTTATAGTACCCGCGTTTTGGTCTTAATAATATCCGGGAAAAATATTTAAGAGAAGAGAAAATCTTTGCTCATCGATTTTTGTTCTTTAATTCTGACATAGAGTTAACGATCAGCAACGAAGAAGCCGGAACATTAAGGCTTTCCACTCTGGGTAATTTTTGTCTTCAAATTACACATCATCCTTCCTGTTCCAACAGCTCTTTCCTTTATATTCCATTTCGCTAAATAGATCAAAGGGATTTTAACAACATATGCTATGATATTCTTTATTCCTCTTAAATGGCCTTACACAATTCCATAATGTGATTTCCTTAAACACATTAATTTATCTTATATTAATATTGCAGTAAGAGGATTTTCCACCATGAAAAAGCTTTCTATGAAGCCTGATAGTAGAAATACATGTATTAGATCCAATTATCACCTTTAATAATTTTTCAAAATTGATACGTGAAACATATCGTAATAAGGATAAATTTATTTCGTAGATAATTGAAAAAATCCTATCTGGCTTAAAATTTGGCATCTGTTATTGTCAGAAGGTAATACTAAGCACTTGATTTTTTCTAATTTTAACAGAAATATTCTTTGCTGGTTGGTCCCATATTTTTAATAGCTAAGCAGAACCACCCATTCATTAACTTTTTTTTTTTATCTTAATGAATAACGGTTACCTATTGTATGATGAAGAAAATAACTACCAATGATGTCATCATATTCTTCTGTCCGATGAGTATAAATCAGAACAACAAGAATGGTTACCACATATTCTTGAAATGATTGAACAGTGTTTATCGTGCATAAGCTATTTATCTTAATGAATCGATCACTGCTTGTGATGAGGCAGGAATAGAGGAGATTTATCATAGACTTTGGGCGTCGGTAACTTTCATCAAATATATATTTGAACAAAATCAATAATGCGGATACTCTCCATAGATGGGTGCTGGTGATTCTGAAGATATCTTTACAGTTCTAATTGTCTGAACTACAACGAAGAACAATGATTTTAACACATTTCCTTTGCTGGTTTTAAAACAGTACATATAAGAACTGTCTGAGTGATAATATAGAAAAGTGTTTTCTTTGGCTTGCAGTTCTTGGAATGACGATCAACCAGACAGAAAGAGCAAATCAAAGAGAAAGTCCACGGTAAGTGAATTTAATTAACTTTCAACGTGATTAGGTAAATTAGGATTCCGTCCTGGTGATTTATGTTCTCTTCCTCTTTAAACGAATTTGAAGAAGAAAAATCAATGTTTTAATGCATTTTGGAAACCGTTATGAAGACTACAAAATATCATATAAAGACACTGAAACAGAAATTAAAGTAATTATATAGATCGTTGTTAGTAATAAAGATCTCTTGTCAAAGAATATATCAATATAACGACAGGTTATATTGCTTGCAACAGCAATGCTCTATCTAGCCTTTTTATTGTTGTTCACTTGTCTTGGCAAGTCATTGGTGGCATGGATCAGAATCATAAGAATTATGGGATTGTTTTTGTGTTGTTTCAGTGGAAGTGGAGAAACAAAGACGATGAATTCTTACCTGTTCGTGTTCACCGGGTAGACCTTGATGGTATAGAACAATTAAGGCACGCGGTGAATGCCAAGGGGGAGAAAATATCTTCATGAAGCCAAATTCAGTTCAATGTTTTGGCAAAGGGGGATGCAAGGAACTGTATATGAAAATCCAGGTAATTCCTTAATCACATTTTATTCATACAACACAATGGTATACTGCAAAATCTTCAAAGACAAAGTCAAGAGATTGTTATTTGTAAGGGTTTTTACTTCAAAGATCCAGGCAATACATTAGAAACAAAAAGTTGAAACCAAATTATTGAAAGAAAATTACAAAAAAAATGTAAATTGACAATTGGTAGGTAAAGTTAAGGATACTCTGATTACACGGTATATACAGTGTATATATTTTTTGAAATTCGTTACTGAACTGCACGTACGTTGTAAATCTCATAACTATACTTACATAAATAGTGTGCTATGTCGCATTTTCATAAAATGCATGATCCCCCCCCCCCCCCAAAAAAAAAAAATTGTATCACGATCAAAGTCTGATTACATTACTCATGTTTAAGACAAGGTATCTTAATATTCATGAAGTACATTGTATGTTATACTTAAGTAGCTTGTAAACTATATTGCAAACTTAAGCTATTAAGTGGTAGGTTTATTTATTACCTCTTTTGAAATTTTGATAAATTTGGAATAATCATACTGTATTACCTTTGTATTATTGTCTCTTTGTTTAGAAGTTTTACATATTGATTAAGACTTTTCAATATTTTTTTTGTACAATCGAATATCCCTAAGTAGGAGAACATTAAAGAAACACTATTCAAGTACTGTATTTCAAAGAATATTCTCATGAATTTGCATTTTCTTCTTAATGTCAAGATACTGGTTAAGAAACATGTCTGGTTTTTTTTTGGTTTTGTTTGAAATTATCTGTATTATGATCAATATTATTCTAAAGGAACTACCTAGTTTTGACAACAAGATGATTATAATCCCTTACAAAACACTATTTGAAGATACATAAGAATATAGACATCAAACTCATCATATATGTTTTACAGCTCTATTGCTTGGAAATTCGGACATTGATACAAATAAAAATGTTTGGCCAAGCCATGTCTTTTGATGTATTCTTCGAAAAAAGTAATAAAATGACTGTTTTCAAAGATTGACTTGGCTTTTCATTTGACCTTCATCAGCTTGCCCGGTTCTTCCTTTGATGCCATGGGGATTTATCACTATTTCTTTGAGACAACGTTCTATTAATCCAATCTTATAAGATTGATTTTTGCCGCAGAATGTTCGAAATAAAACAAGATTTTGCCCATCGGTCACTGAGAAATGAATTGGTCTACATGTTCATCCTTCATTTCTCTCCAGTTTCTCAAACGTTCATTCAAAATAACGATTTTCTTTTCAAATAAGGAAAATTATCAATGCCTTATATTTTAAAAAGTTGATTGCCCAAAGACAATATAGTAATGAGAAATAAACAACAAAGTAGCCCCAATAAAGATGTTTTATTCATAATTAAAACAGAATTTTGTTAATATAAAATACGTAATACTAGTTATTTCCATTCAATACAATCGAAGGTCAATCGAAGACACTTTTTTATTCGTTTGTGTAGCTGTTTATTATGATTATTTTCCCAAAATCAAAACCTATTTTGTTTTATCAAAGAACTTAAGTAATCAGTAACATTAGTTCTTTGGTGTTATTTAAAAATATAAACCAATGTCCCAGTATTACATGTAATGAAAATGATTGTTTTGCATTTCTCGCTATATCTTGAAATTTGAGTATTTAACGTGGTATCTAATGCCTCGAATAATGACCCAAATATACATACAGTAGGGTAAAGAGGTTGTAAGTAGACGCCAGTCGCCTTCTAATATTATTAACCATAAACCAATGTCCCAGTATTGCATATAATGAAAATGATTGTTTTGCATTTCTCGCTATTTTTATGAAATTTGAGTCTTTAGCTTGGTATCTAATGTCTCGAAGAATGACCCTTAATATACTTACAGTAGGTTAAAGAAGTTGTAAGTAGACGCTAGTCGTCTTTTAATAAACCCTTATTAGTTAATAGCTCATTTGAACAAAGGACACGAGTGATCAAAATATGTCCGTTATCTGTCGTTGTCATTTGTGTCACCTTTAATAATCATTTCATCTATCTAGACCTACTGGGCTTTCTTCACAACATTATTAAATAAAGGAAGTTTAAGTTGGTTCAAATGAATGTCCAGACAGCCTAGCGAGGGGAGGATGGGACTATTGAAACATTATGAAAGATAGTGTAATTTGTCTTAAAAATGTATTCCTGTGAACCAAATAACCAGTTCTGTTAAAATGTTTTGGAAGAATTTTTTAAGTTTGTTCAAATCATGACATTAAGGAAGTAAGGGTCTGTACAGATAGGGTTCATCGTATATAAAAGACACACACACACACACACACACACACACACACACACACACACACATATATATATATATATATACACACAGTCAAACTTCGTTATCTCGAACTAGATGGAAATCTTTCAAAACTTCGAGATATCCGAGTATTCGAGATATCGAGGGTAAAATAGTTAAAAAAAGTTGTTGAGACTAACAAATCACTTCGACATATCCATTGTATTCGAGATAACGGTGTTCGAGATATCGAAGTTCAACTATATATATATATATATATATATATATATATATATATATATATATATATATATATATATATATATATATATATATATCACAGGATGAACCTCTGCTATTCAGTCAACTGAATGTTAACTGGAAGGTCTGGAAATGTGACTGAATGGCACAGCTATGTTCAGTCACCTTTCAGTTACCGATCAGCCACATTTCAGTTGACTGAATACAGAGATTCATCCTGTGTAGGATAGAAAACAGTGTCTTTAAAAAAAAAAATACAGGAGAAAATGTTTTTGAATGTTTTATCTGAAGAACGTTGGTTTAAATATTTCGCATTTAAATTGACGCCAAGTTCTTTTCAACAAAAGCAAATGTTAATTATAAGGAAACCACATTCAACAAAATAAATTATAATTATGTTGCTCACCACTTAAAGGGGTATGGCCACGATTTTGGTCAAAAATTATTTTTCCGATTTTAATATTTACAATGCTTCAGAGAGGCATTTTTAATAGGCAACCGAAATTTGAGTGTCATTTGTTGAGTTATAAGCGAGTTACAGAGCTTGAAATTCTTCGCTTTGTAAACAAAGCGTTTGTTTACATTTTGAACGTTGAAGTAAAGATTTCAGTTTTAAAATTAAAACGAATATGTTAAACGTTAGGAACTGTTTATCCATGCCTAAAATAAATAAAAAGATAGACAAATAAGCTGGAAAAAAGAATTTTTTACTGGTATATTGAACCTATGTAAACAAAAACAGGGCACGAGCCTTGTTTACATGACAACAAATTTTGAGCGCTTTATCTTGCTTTTAACTCTACAAATCACTCTCAAATTTTATTTAATTATTAGAAATGCCTTACTGAAGCATTGTAAACAATAGATATCGAAAAATAAAATTTGACCAAAATCGTGGCCATGCCCCTTTAAACTTCTCCTTACAAAAGCATCTACTACGGTATAAACTTATAAGAGATATCTTAATTTGAAGCGGATCAAACTATTGTTTAAACTACGTGGATTTGAATTCTTGCAATTAATAGTCTTGAATAATGTTAGGTAAGTATTAGTACCGTTTGCCCACTGTTAAGAAAATTTTTAAAATGCGTTAAATTTGAAACCAAGTCAACGCATTCTTTGTCATTCTTTGAAAAGAATGTTCATCAGCAAGGTGCTTACACATTTGTTTTTATCGAGACGCTTAACGCACTTTAAAAATTTGTAAATTCTGGAATTCGATTTTAGTTGATAATATGATGATTTGTAAACACCAATGAATAAGATTTAATAACGAGGGGAAAACCAAAGACACAGCTTAATTACCAGTACATCATTTAAATTGATTACAAATATAAAATTTAAAATATTGAGCTCAAATAGTGTCCAAGTCCCTTTAAGCTTATGAGTAAAACTTTTGAAAGAGAAACTGTTAATTAACATCATGGGATTCTCTTTTCAGTATTATATCTTATTGAGCTAAACGAGTTTAAAAAAATTGTATTTAAAGATATTTTGACCAAACCCTGCACAATGTTTTTCCAAAGTCATTTGATATCGACTATATCAAAATATTTTAAAATAAAATATTTTAAAAATAGTTTGTTGGCTTGGTCCATTAATTTTTATTATTACTATATGCGATGTAACATCTGGTCCCCATAAATAGCTTAGCCTTTAAGAAATATAATACTTTTCAAATTATGTAAGTAAAGTTATCAATAAATGCATTTGTCCAACAAAAATAATTGTAGTAGCAGCGTCCGTTTTGCAATAATAATAATCGAATTGTTAAAGAATTCAATATATATTGAGCTTGTTCTTAACATTGTTAGCAAATCGGAACCAAGATGCATCTAATAAAATGTATTTTATAAAAAAAATAAGTGGGTTTTTATATATATGCATACTGCAATTACTTTCAGTTTAGATGAGAGGTATCAAATGATACATTTTACTGAGTATTTTTGCTGTACTTTCATTTGCTTTATTAATAAAAGTTCAAATATTTATCTTGAATATTTTTCGGTTTTTAACAATAGCAGTCTTAGTCTTAATTTAATGATCCTGTAACCAGATGCAGATTTAGAAAACATAGTAATTTCAAAATTATCAAATGATTCTAATATATATGTACTGGTATAATCTGTTTCATTGCAAACATCTAATTGTACTCAGATAATGTTGAAAAATCAGAGAACTTCTAAATGGATAGTTTATGAGATGTAAGAATTTCCTTTATACTTTTAAACATCAGTAAGAAACTCGTTGTCGTTATTTTCTCTGTTTAAAAGAGATGGCACTTCAATGAATAAGTATATTATCGATATCAATTGTACTTCATTGACAGGTGTGTGTATAAAGAAAGATATACGATTACTTTAATTCATGTTCATGAGAATCAGACATGTCACTTGGCATGAGAGTAGGGGTATTGGTAACCCAATTTCTTTCGTCGTAAACTGGAGATTACATACAAGTTCATTGATGTACATGATATTTTAATCGTTATGATCCGTAGTACTGCCCCACCCCTTTTTCCGAATTTTTACTCAACCCTGAGTTATCAAACTATTTTCCCTATTGAACATTTTGTTATCGCATATGAAAGTATAGGTACGAAATAAGATAATTTGCAAGATGATTCCGAACCCCCGTCATACCGCTGTGCAATAGTATGCAACCAAATGTAGAATCGGCATGAGAATACGTTTGCTATGCAAAGTTGTACTCGTAAAATTTCCCTATTTGTAGGTCGTAGATGACCGTGGCTTGAAACGTTTGAATTGTACATTATATCATGAAGGTTTAAGAGGGCATCTTTTAAAGATATCGGCACGAGAGAAAAATAATTTCTATTCATAATGTATAATAGAAATGTCATATGTACTATTCCATGTTGCCTCATCTTTATTTTCGTTAAAAAAAAGTTTTCGAGCTTAATGTGACGAACGGAAGTGATCGTAGAAATTATGAAACCAATTATGCACGCATATCAAAGTTTTTGTTTTTAAAAAAAGGAGGTCAATTTTTTGAAAGATTTTTGAATCGGTTATAATTTAATTTATTGCCATTCGTCCGAAACAAAATGCCAGAAGCAAGACGAGAAATAGCACGTACGAAACTTATTATATGCCATTTAGATTTTGAAAATAAACATTTTTTTTTAACCAAAATAAATATTAATATCATATTTTTATCCATAGTTATTTGAAAAACTAAGAGCGATTAACCCCCAAAATAGAAAAAAAAGATTATGATTCTTTTTAATTAGAATAAATACCGTGCAAAGAAATAAAATTGAAAATATTCATATGAATTAATTAAGGCATCATATCAATCCAGATCATGGCCAGAAATCCGTAACTTTGAGTTGCTTCTAGACTTAAGAAAGAGTCTGGAGTTATGATGTCTTCATGGAATAATTTGACTGATAGAAAACCTCAAGACTGTCAACTTGGAAAATTGCTTTGTTCAGACACTCCGCAATTCCTCTCAAATATGGAAGAATATCACCATGGCAACGGAAATTTAATCTAAAACGATTCACTTGCACCATTATTCACAATAAACGTCTAAGAGGTAATTGAATTTGGCCCGTATAATGTCAGACTGGGAAGCAAGACTGTTTCAATGTCGAGAAGTAGCACACTCTAAAGAAGAATACACAAGAGCTATCCATATTCGAAACTGCTAAGTCAATTAAAAAAAATAACCAGCCACCGAAAAAATTATCCCTTTCGAAGACCGAATCGTTGCATTACGACAGCGTTGGCGAGATACGTGGGTTGGTTATTGTCTGCTCAAAAGCGATATTTCTGTAGCGATGCATTTACTAGAGTAGTATACATTATTTAAGAAGTGTAATTATTGTAGAAGTACCAGATGGATATATGACTTGGTCAATTCGTACGTTTGGTTCATATCACAGATCACCAAGTACGAGTTAATGAAGCGTTATAAACACTGTGCCGGATAATTATGCCAGTGCCAAGGTGGCATTTTTGCACCCGCTTACGATGCAGTTTTGGAAAAATCCATAATATCAATAACATGTAATAGACCAATGTCCAGAGAGTATATATCCATTTTGTTTTCAGAGTGTTTCACTTGACAAGTAAGATATTTACCGTTAAAAATCTATATCCAATAGGAAAATAATAATTTCAATAGGAGAAATGATTCTCCTACAAGAAATATCGACAATTCTATAGGATTTTCTAAAACTCCTGTAGGAATTATATTTCCAATAGAAGAAAGGTATTTCCTGTAATAATTTGATTCAAACATCTATCTAAATTTAAATTCCTAAGGAAAGTTCTTTTATTCCGATAGGAACTTTCAAATTCCTATAGAAATATTGTTTTTCTTTGTTCCTGTAGGGTTTTTATTTTTGAAAGGTAAACCTGACAGGAATGATAACAAACGTGCTTTGATTTTTTTTTTGAATTTTTCTATAAATGCAGCTCAGACGAGTGCAAAAATGCACTGGCATAATGTTAATAGTGGCAGTATACAATTTACAATCACGTGGTTTTTACACTCGTCCCCTTTTATGTTAATATACATGATAAGGAAAATTTTTAATCATAAAAATTTATTCATAATTTTATCAAGGACAATAAAGATCAAGGACAACAGACTTTCAATCAATCTTCTCTCGTCTGATGCGTCTGAATATCATAGATGTGATGGAGTGGTCTTTCAAGTTAATATCACTGCAATCCTTTTTCTTAGTTTTGTCGATACAGCAGGCGTAAGATGTCAATGCTTTTATTGGAAAACATTCATTGCCCATCGTTCATTTCAATGAGTTTAAATATTTTTTGTATATACCCCCGAGAATAATAAATTTTAACATAAGTCAAATTAATCTTATACAATTCTTGCAATAAAAGATTTGTATTTTTTTGCTGACTTCATTTTTTCATATACAATTTCTTTGCTAAAGAAAGTCCAAATCGTTTTAAATGACATAGATGAGAATTATGGTAAATTAATGAGCATGCACTGAAAAAAACAACAAATTGATCCACTTCAACTGCAATTAATCCTTGGTCGACAAATTTTGCAGTAGAGAATTTCTTTTGATTTTGCGTGAAACGTGAAAGAAAACAAAACCACTTGGTGTATTTAAAATGATTTCTTATTAAGACAATGTGTGAATTTCATATGCATTATCCGGGTATGAATAAATGAACACATCTGAAATAAAGAAATATAATATTTAACGCTACGATATATTCTGTTGACCCTTTGATATATTATCTTTACTACAGGTAATCACAACGTGTAATGTTAATTTACTCACTGGTATGTAAACAGAATACTGAATGCGTATATTTCTAGATGTTGATTTTCAGCAACTTATTATCAATTAGGAGCCAATAAGGCCACTGAAAAAAGTATCCAGGTTTTGAAAATTGCAATGCATTAGGTTTATTGTCCATCTTAAGATTCTCAATTCAAACACACAATTATGCAAAATATAAAAAAAATTCTATACTTCTTTATTTTGAATCATATATTTATGATATATATAAAAGTTATCGAAATAATGCCTTTTGGCAAAGAACTTAGAAAAAAGGTTTAGAATTATTTTTGAAAAATAATTGTATAATTTTTCAAAGTGCTATGTAACAATGCCTGATCGTATTTGTTCACCTTATTTTGTTTAAAATTATTTTTGCAAAGTGATGGCCTAAATATTAAATTATCGACTTTTATACGTTATTTTTATTTTATATGATAATGCAAACCCCGATTATACCCCAAAATATATCATATAAAAGACACTGGAAAATATAAATATTTAGATTTGTAATTATGGCATCCACGAGTGCCACTATTATGAAGGTGGTAAAGGTAAATATCTACTATCTACCATCCAAAGCTGTAACTAATTAAGCTGAACCTGTTTACTAACCTGAATTAAGAAAAACGATTTTTATTTGAAAAAATGTTTGCCTTTAAACATCAATAAAATAGGTTAAAATCGATTAAGTTGCTTGATTATAAAAAATATACACGCTAGAGTTTTGCACAGTTAACTTGAATTATTCACCTTTCAACGACAAAGCAGCAAGTTTTTTAATTTAAATCCTTCTCCGTGCCATGAAGGCACATAAGGCCGGTGCTTATCCCCGGTTTCCATGGTGCTAAGCGGATGAGAGTCATTGGACTCCCCCTGGATGGGACACCAGTCCATCGCAGGTTAACCCCCAGCGTAAGCCGGTACCCATTTTCAGCTGGATGGACTGAGACAATGTAGATAATGTGCCTTGTCTAAGTGCACACCACACAACGTCAAGTGACCACAGCGGGGTTTGAACCAGCGACCTTTCGGTTACTGGCCTAACGCCCATGACCACTGAGCCATGTTATCTTAATTTAGAGTAACTTAAAGTTAAATTTTGTAATGAATATTTAGTGTTTTTACAACATCAAAGTAAGGCAATACTATGTTATGTCGAGAAACTTGACGGAAAAGGCCGAGCGATATTCCTATTGGACCACCACCGTCTCCCCTCATCCAGGTGGATAATATAGAGAAAATAATATTTATTTCGCCGGGATGGGTTTGGGGGCTTTCCTACTTCAAGGCAGTATATTGATTCATAATGGAAAATGAACTGGGCTTGCAATGGCCGACCTCTCCACCGCAACTCTACAGGAAAGGGGTTTAAAAGTTTTACTATTGTGAAGTGCATGTATGTAGGCAACGATCGACTTGTTTACACGCTATCGTTGTGAAAACGATATTTATCTCTGATTACATCATTGGTGCTTTTTAATCATTGTAATCATCGTACCAACAGCAACAGTGTCATGTACACGATATGAATACTCTTCACGCATCAAGATAACAAGGTCAGATACAGGTCAAGGTCTGACTGGCTGAGTCGTGCATTATCCTTGCTCATTTTAATCTCAGTCTATAGCAAGAATTTTTTTTTAAAAAACACTTAAAATTTGTTTGCGTCCTCTAAATAATGGTCTAAAGTTGTCGAGTAGCTGTAAATTAGTTGTACTTTTGATGTCCGGAATCAAGTGATGATAGCTTTTTTGTCCTATTAGTAAGTAGATTGTAAGCAAATTGGTAGTTTCATTTATCCACAGTATTTAGACAAAATATGTACTATGTACATAAAAGGGATCAACAGACTGTGTTCGGTTCATTCCTTGTAACTACATGTATTTATGCATACTAACATACATGTACAAGAGTAGCGTAGACAATTAGAATCTCGAGGAAAAAACCCGCAAATGTTATTTGCAACACACGTGAGAATATAACCTTTTGGTAAAAAAAAAAAAAACAATGGCAAAAGTTAGGAATGCGTGTCCATGACCCAGTGCAATAGGCATTTTAATTGGTGTTTTCTACTATTATTAATATTCACAGCTGTTTATTTTCTACTCGACCAACTCAAACTATAAATAAACATTGTTCTCTGTACAGTGTTTTGTAGATTACATATGACCATGCACTTGCGATTAAAAACAAATACCGACTATATATCACGTACACTTCGTATGAATGTTATCTTGCATAAATAGAATTTTAAGGTCTTGAAATCACGTGACTAGGAACTAATTCAGCTATCAGCTGATGAAAATTCGGTGGACTGTGCAGACGTGTTTTGAATTAAGCTTTTCTTAAAGGTAAAGTTTGTTTTAATTCTGTTAGTTTTTTTTTTTAGCATTATAGATGAGTGTTTACACAAAACTTTATAATTAGAAGCTATATTATATAATCTGTGGGTTTCACTTACAGCTGCACAGTAAATATATAATGTAGGTCAAGAACAGCAATTTATTTTGCGTCAATTGTGGCAATGCGACAGTATCAATTATTTGCAACTTTTTCTTAAACTTATTCACCAAATCTTTAACTACTTAAAAATAATAATATTAATAGATAAACTGATTCTGAAGTTATACTACGCCTCATTATTGGAGTTTACTTAGCTTCGAATTGGTCATATATCTAAACGGTTCTAAAATGAATTGTAAAAATAAATACTTTCATAAAGACTTGTCCTTCATTCATCATATTTTGATCAATTTATTTACAATGATATCTATTTTAAGTTCCAGTGACAAAGCTCCGGATGCGGGGCCCCGCCGGCCTATGGCTGGTCGCGTGGCTGACCGCCGCTGTTCTGTCCTCCGCCCTAGGCCAGACTTGTCAGAGGTCGACGCTTCCTTGGCGAATAGCCGACGGAACCGACCCTGTGAAAATGGCGCGAGGAAACGTGACGGTGGTGGCGCTGCTGTTGGCCAGCTGACCTATGTGTCAGCAGCAGGCAGAAGGGTAAATAAAACCCAACGCTAAAGATCATTGTATGACATAGCATTGCATTACCTCAAATTGTAGCAATACTATAGGCTCCTCCAAACACAGTTTCATATTTCCTTTTCTAAAGCATGTACAATTATCAGATGCAGTTATCAAAAGTTTTCCTAGACTTCTGTTTAAATGCTTGTCAATGATTATGGTAAAAAAGTGACCTGCAAAACCTTTTTTTATCTTCTTCAGAGAGCTAAGTATGATATTCTGATTAAAGTTAATCTTGAATCTTAAACACATTTTAGAAATCTGTTACCTTTATAGAAACATTTCTTTAATTTATAAAAAAACAATTATAATGACCTTTAATTACACTTGCCAAAAAATAAAATTAAAAAAAATGAAAAAATATGAAGGGAATAAATTTTAATGTTGTTGGACTTTTACCTATATTTATTAAAATTCTTGTATTCAAGTTCAGAGTTTCATAAAACACCACAGAATTAAGTAGAGCAGTTCTATATGTTTAGAATTAAGTAGGCCCTGTGAAATACAGATTCATTAGCATATCTATTATGTGCGTCTTTT
This sequence comes from Magallana gigas, assembly GCF_963853765.1. Classification (NCBI taxonomy): domain Eukaryota; kingdom Metazoa; phylum Mollusca; class Bivalvia; order Ostreida; family Ostreidae; genus Magallana; species Magallana gigas. Next base: position 34,608,015 of record NC_088859.1, read on the forward strand.
GTCGGTCACAAACCCCGTCCCTGTTTTAATTTGATACAGATGTCACTTTCCTGACATACATATATACAATGTATTTAAATAGCCGTTCACATAAATATATCATGCAAATTTCTTTTTTGCAGAAAATAGGTTTACCGATTAGATTAATTTTTGACACGTACACCTGCACATAGCAGTAATATTTTACTTTTTTAAATTCATATTCTAAACGACAATAACGTTTTCTTTTCATTCATTTTTGTATTACCAACATACTGAAATACTGATACAGGTAATTATATTTTTTGCAGTTTGGAAAGATTGAAGACATCATATCAACAGATAGGTAAAAGAGACATCACATTCTTAATTGTCAACCATGTCGCAGGAAAGGACTCAATTAACGAACTGACTAGGCGAGTGTCATTTCCGGTCTACCAAGATGACCATACTTTGTCGATACAACAAAAACTCAACGCTAGCATAGACGACCTATTCCTTTATGACAGGTACAAAGTAATACAAGCTGTGTATTAACGACAATCTTGTTCAAATTGATGCGGATTGGGGTCGTAAATATTTGATACGTATTCATAATTTGTATATAAATCAAGTGCAAAGTTTGGCCATTTGGTTTATGACTGATTACTGTACAAAAAAAAAAAAATAGTGCAATATAAAACCCCATGGCCAACTAAAATGTATAATTAATTTATATTGTTAATAACTCAATCAATGGCATCTCTTTTTTTTCTTTTTTTTAAAGATGCAGTACACTCGTGTATCACTTAAAAAAACCTGAAAGTCTAGTGTCCCAGGGGACCATGCAAAGCAACTTGCTGACCACCTACTTAAACAACCCTTGCAATTGCACTAACAACTCTAACTCAAATGTAGCGACTGAGCCGACACCAAAAGAGCAACTAACAGGATCTGGCAGTTCACATACTTCCATCACTCGCAGAAAAAGACATATTGTAAACAACTTTGGTTCATCGTTGGTATCGATGAACAGCGTTGTTTCTCATAACGGTCGTGTTCCAAAGTGAACTACTCATAGATGAGTTGCCATGCGTCGAAATCGAGCGCTGCGATACCTTTTGGTGCGAAGACTATGAAAATTTATTAAGAAGTATCGGTCAAATTATGAACCTCAACACTCATGTGTCTGTCCCAATCCATCGCCTGCTCTGAAACAAGAGTGCACCTGATACGGTTATGGAATCTCAAATTCAGTCAGTTTCTGATCATGTCAAGAGCGCAGTAACACTGTTTATAGCGAATGTATTTGCAATAATTGTCCTGCGTTTCGGAGACGGCATCGTCAGCAGTTCGTAGATGATGACACCAACTGTGAACTTCTGACGAGCTGACACTGTAACCAGGAAAATGGTTTGTCGGCAACAGAATGCTCGTGACAACATCAGCTCGCGGCGTTAGAGCAACATCCGAGCTGACATTGTCACCTACAAGCAGACGATTCCTTGCAAGACTGTCAGTGACAAGGGTCTCGAGGATCCTGATCCTGACAGGAAGTTGGTACCAACATCCAGTGACAGTGACCGTCCGAAGGCGCTTCCTGTCTCTGAGAGAGTGGGTCATCAACTTGACAATGACAACAAATGCCAGTAAGAGACATTTCCTGACAGTGACAAGTAAATCCCGGGGAAACGAACTCGCAGACCTGACAATGACACCATGATGATGGCGACTGTCTTTGACAGTGTCAACAGTCTATCAACAATGTTGTCACGTGACAGTGACCCATGGGAAATACGGTTGATGCATATGTCAGCTGCTCTAATCCCAGTGCGTTGACTGGCCACTGACAATGACCGCTGGAAACAAGCAGTACGCGTAACTGACAGTGACTGAGTGACCAGTCAGGTGTTAACTCCTGATCCTGACAAAACAGCATAGGGTCTTGACAATGACACACTGTGGACGACACTAATCTTTCTTGACAGTGCCAAGACTCAACACAGACTACCGAGACCTGATACTGTCAGACACCTGTAGACTCCACCAATGATTCTGTCTGACAGTGTCGTGCAATCAACGGGTCTTGACAGTGACAGACTCAGACCTCAGGAGGCATTGTTTGACAGGAAAAAGCCGGTCGCTCCTGAAATTGACATCCTATGTGACACTGACAAGTCAGTACCTGATACTGTCGAACAGGGACATATGACGACCGCGCCCACTGTCTTTGACAACCACAGACCTGACAGTGACAATATTAGAGAGTAGGGTCTCGTCAAATCAAATCGTCAAATCGTCTCTACTGGTAAACATGTTTTAGGGTCGAAATGCAAAGACTGTCTTAAGTTTGACCAACGATTCACTTGCAATAATTTTCTTATTGCAATGTGTAATAATTTCTTTCCAATGTTGTATAGCGCATCTGTAATCAGTGCCATGAAGATCGATTTGCTGCACATTCCGTTTCGTCCTCTGTCAATGACGATTTCCAGATAAAACCCAACAGGTCTCCGGGGGTCTGATCCAATCAGAGAACGGCGGAATATGTGAAATCTTTCTGATGACATTGACTAACTAGATGCGTTATACAACATATTGTTTATATATGTACCTCATCTCATTGTTTTTTCTACGGCTTTTTTTAATGATTAACACGGTAAAGAATTGTATACTCTAAAACCTGTATAAAAAAATTTCCGAAATATTTTTGTTCTGAAGAAAATTGATATTTTTAACTAACTTCCAGCCTATTTTGTTTTCTGTTACTTCTTTTTTGTTTTTGTTTTTGTTTCAAGTAGACGCTATATCATGTCATCATATTTTCAGAAAAAGAAAAATTCTAACAATGTAGACCCTGCTATATCCGGCCATGAAATGTCACCCTGAAACTTTAAAAAGAGGGGTGGTTTTGAATAATTTGGATCAATAGGCAGCATCTACATTGCTACTTTTTTCTTCAGTATGATCAATATTCATCTTTACAATACAAAAAACTTAATATGTATAATGTAACTACAAAATAAACATGAAAACTAGACTTGTTTTATGTACATGTACATAGCTTTCCAAAACTGTTCTATCTTTTATTCCAGTGATAAGAATGTACTACTATTGCACTACTAAGTATATAGTCAGATAACAACCATAGGGTATCATTGATTAATGACCGTCGTAATCCGGAAATTTGGACATTTAATTCTTAGATAAAAAATAAGATGCACTAGATTAAAGGATTCGCAATTTTGATTGACATGCAACATACATAATAAAGCAACAAATTTTCACTTTATTTAGGTAAAAATGGTCTCTCAATGAATATTTCTATTGCAATCCAAAGCGTTATATTATCATGATTAAACTTCGTCGCATTTGAACGAAATATTCAAAACGAACATAAACTGCCAAAGAACATAGTTTTCTCTTTTCCTCCTTAAATAAAGAATACTGAAACATTGCACGTGTATCTACAAGCACACAGGCAATTTCACATTTAGTTTCAACACACCAGTATCATACAATTATAATAAATTAATATATATCATAATACTTATCTTGAAACTGGTTATAAAACACTACTCGTTTTCAGTTGAATTTTTTAAAATGAGGATGTTTATTAGTATATTATAATTAAATAAATAATATTTGAAAATCAAGTAAAGGAAAAAAGTACATAAAACAGTAAATCCCCAAGCAAAATATAGCATAGTTTGTGCATTGTTCTTGGTGAGTTTGCCTTGGTGGTAGTGAGGAGAGCCCATAACGAGGTCAAGGCGCCTGTCTCTCTTTTAATCCATACATGTAGTTCAAAGTTCATTTTAAATTCCACTTTCCCCATGGATATTAAAGTACGTGTATGTGATAACTGAAAATCAAATTCAAGTATCTTTGAAAGAAATTCAAAATAAAAAAAGGCGGATCAAGTATGTTTCACAGAGTTGAGTCATGCTGCCATTTATTTTTATTTTTCTATGAATTCCAGTTACAGTATTCGACGTTATCTTAAATAAAATATTTTAAATTTCGTTCGGTACCACAAAAATAAAAACCGATGTTGCAAATATGTTAATGATTAATTTCCTTAGACCTAAGCATCGCCATCTTGTGTAAAATTGTTGGAGAATTGCTATTACAGAAAGGAGAAAACTCAGTGTTTTAAAAATCAAAATGAGTTATTTCCCTTTTAGATAAAAAAAAAATAATAAACAGTTTGCCTGACGCATTTTTCTCGAAATGTTTTGGCCTAAAAACCAAATGATTTTTTTGTTTTTAAAATGTGATTCTGTAACCCCTTTCAAGATATCTGCAGTAGTTCTCTATTGATTGACTAATCTATAAACTTTTGCGAATTTTTATTTTCAAATGACCAATTGCTTTCATACCATATAGCACACCAAATTTTAAATTGACCTGCGAGTGACCATGCGCAGTTTTTGAATCACAATAACTGTAAAACAGTAGATTCATTCTGGTATGATTCTTCTGATAATTTCTGTTAAAAAAATGAATGTTAAATATTAAACGTCATATAATTTGTACAAACCGCTCATGTAGCCCTAGAATATTATTTTGCAATTTTTTGCCACCATCATAAAATCACAAAGTGAAAAGGTAAAGTTTAAAGATATTCAAATTTCGGATATTGTGATGAATATGCAACTGAAATCATTTTAAGGGGAATAATTTAATTATGCTTGATTATTGTGATTGAAAAGATAAAAACAAACAAACAAACAAAAAATCAAACAAATGCATTATATTTACATTTACATCACCCTTATAAAGACACATGGCAAATAAGTTTATTTAATTTCTTTAAAATACAAGTGATAGTGTTGAATTTCGTAAATATTATTTTATGCATTTTTTATTTCAGCTTTACAAATTAACGTTTATCATTACAATAATAAAATCATTCATATTAAAAAGTTGTGTTATACGTGTTATCCCTTAAAGTTAAAAATAGCAAATGGTCAGTTCTATATTTAATTCTGGTTGTTGATTGGCTGAGAGAATTTTCCCGCGGTGCGTGGCAGGTAGTTTTCTGGTGAGGGGTAGTTTTTGTCGAGCTCAGGAGAGGTGGACATTATATGATTGAGATTACACAACTAAATACGACTTCTGACATGACTTTATACTGTAAGTTCTTTTACTTTTTAATTCACAGGTAAACTCTAATTAAATAGCGTAATATTTTTGATTGTCTTTAGTTTTTACATAAAAGTGAGAATGCTAAGTGTGAAAGCAGATAATGAAATTATTATTTGCTGGTATTTATCAAAAATAGTGTTCTATACGCACACATTTATCTAATGTTTTACAGGATCCTGACTTGATTAACAGCATTTGTCATAATTATTTGAAGTGGACCCTGATCCACAATCAGGTTTTACAAAATTTTGTTACCTAAATAAATCTATAAATTGTTGTTATTATAGAGATGCATATATATGATATATCTCTAAATGTATAAATATATGATTTAGTAATGTTGCATATGTACGTGTAGAAATTACATGGATGAAGTAATTGTTTATGTAAGAGCGATAACTCATATAATTATGAACATCGTGTAATTGTTGTGTATATATTGTTTATATCATTATCATGTTATGCATATTATAAGGCATACTCTCATTGTAAATTTCAGGGTTTTCATGTTAATACAGAATATATATATATATATATATATATATATATATATATATATATATATATATATATATATATATATATATATATATCCGAACCATCAGTATTGTTATTCTTGGTACAACGCCCAATAGTAACGCTACTTCATACACTCAAGGGAAGTTCAGGCAAAATAACACGTAAACCTACGAAAGAGAGTAGACTATAATTGTTAACAAACCACAATTCACATCTAATATTCATACTTCTTTACCTAATAATCAAATGTGTGCAAATCAGGACCACATCTATGGTAGAGCCCCATAGATCTACATAAATTAGCAAACACATTTTAATTTCTCAAATCAAAACGTTTTAAAAATTGATTTTTTGTTATTAAAAAAGAAAAGTTCATTTATTTGTAATGCTTTGATTTGTATAAAACATTAAAAATGTAAACAGAAACTTTACTAGTTGGTAAGTTTGATCAGCTGATGCTTTAAATCTCTCTATTGAGGCGAAAGTTATTTCAAATCTTACTGAGAAATAATTCATTTTTGTTTTTATCATAAATAATTTTGTTGTTGTTGATCATTAGTATTTTTTTGGTTTGAATGCATCATTAATGTATCAAATAAATTTTTTAATTGAATTTGTTTCCCATTTTAGTGAAAATTTATCATTTCAGCGTGACAGGAAATTCAGGTATATACAACTGTAATTTGTCTTATCCTGATGTAATGTTAATGAAAATTTTAAATATTAAGAGTTTAAATACTTAGATATTGATTGATTAAACATGTATGATGATATTTTTTCTCTTTTTTTGAAAAGAGGTGGGGTTGGAGTACCAGAGTTGAGGAAGTTTAATTTGATGTAGAGATGTTTAAAACATTTGTAGTTGCATAAGAAAACATTCACTAACAAAACTATATAAAAATGCAGTACATCGTAATTTGTTACGGATATGGCAAATTCAAATCACATTGAGAATGTTTTTAAAGTTATATGAATATTAAATTTTTAGTTTCCAACAGAGTGATTTAATATTACTCATTACAATTATTCCTATAAGACAATAAATCAAAATCGTTTCCTGCTTTAGATACATGTACATTGCTTCATTAAAGATATACACAAGAAAGAAAATTAACTATTGCTTAATAAATTTTGAAAGTCTTATGAAACTTGATAATAAGTCTTGTAACCTTTTTGTTTATTTCTATCGTGATATTTTATATCCTGACGCCATTAATTGTCCATTTTTAACACTCAGTGAAAGGTTTATAGAGGTAAGTCAGTTTTTCCTGCATGTATCGTTTCTCTGCTCTGACGTAGATAAGCTGGTGATTGGGTCAATGTTTATATAGAGTTGATAGAACATATTGAGAAAAATTATGCCTGGATGAAGCAAACTTTTGTACTGTCATGAAAAAACAAGGATTCAATATGTTTCGATTATTGACCCTTAGTTATATTTACATGATTTGCGCAAAAAATGAATATAATTTGTGAAATATGAGACCATCGCAATCCCAATTTTTGTACAGAAATGTGGTTAATGTTTACATAAATAAATTGCAGTTTATAGATTACAAATAAATATAAATAGGTAATTTCACTTTTTGTTAGGTGTCTTACCGTTCCTTTTTATTTAAATGCTATGGAAATCTTTCTCGGTGGTCTGAAACATAAAATATCATTATACTTTCATGTTAAATACTGTAATCTGATGGGTTTAAACGCAGTTGGTAATCCGTTCTATTACCCCCCGCTTTAGCAACGCACTTGGCAACGAGTAACACAACGAATTGTTACATGCGCGTAAAGTATGCGCGTACGGTTCGCTGTAGAATTCACTTCATTTCTAGATAAAAGCAGTACATTTTCTTTAAAAATAAGACATTCAGTATAATAAAATAAATAGTGCCCGTTTGGGAGGGTAACCGTTGAAATTGACACCCCTCGAAACCCATTGTCAACCTCGGCTTCGCGTCAGTTGACAATGCATATGGTTTTCTCGGGATGTCAATTTCAAAAGATACCCTCCCAAACAGGCACTATTTATATAATTGTACAATGTCTGAAAATGAAAAAATGACTTCAATAGTGTCTAAAATAGTAAGAACCTTTGTTGTCAGGTGTGAAGAAATTAAATGATTTGTTCACTAGTCCTTTATATGTTGTTTTATTTTCTGATTAAAGCTTTCAAGGCTGGTAAAAAATGACCAATGGCATGTTGCAATGTTAAGCTGAACCTAACTCTGTTTCTTGATTACCGAACTGTCTATAAGGAAATGTTGGAACTGTAAATTTTTAACTGGACCTCAGCTTGTTTTGGAATTTAAAGGGTGATAGACCCTCTACGATGTCATAAGTGATTCGATTTATCTCTTTTCTGTACGCTAAGACTTTTAAAAACTGTTGAAAATGAAATATTTTCTTGGCAGTATAAATTAAATCATGAAAAAACTAATCTGGATACCTACACTCAATTTAAGATTTCCATTGAGGATGTCAACAGAATTTTTAATACTGTTTTTGTATAGACTGTATGGATTCTAGATAAAATTATGTAATTAAAAATGTTCAAATCTTCAAGTTTTGTAACTATCTAATATTCATATTTCATTTAAAATGTCAGTTTAAAACATGATTTTTTGTTGTGTTTACCAAAAGATAAGCCCCGATACATCTTACCAAACAAAGCAATTATTATGAAACATCATTGAAAAAATATATAACTTATATTTCATAAACCGTTAGGCACCTTTTAATTTGCTAGGTCTTCACTTGTGAGCGTTAGTGTTTCAAGATTCGTATGCCACATTTACCAGCCGCACCACCTTGAAAAAATAAAGACCGAAATTGATCTGATTTGTGCTAAACTTATTAGCTCAGTAACAAGCACAAGGTCGATCGACTTAGCAGAAATTGTTTTCTTTCTTTTTTGCATTTGAATATCTGACAAGGCGACAGAATTAAGTGTCAAACAAGCAAACTAATTATCTACCAGTCAACTTATCGATAATTTTCATGGTTTTTTTCTATAAGGCCATTCCAAGTTTTTTCTATGTTTAGCGTCCGCGGATGGATTGGTTTTCAGATGTAAAAAAAAAAAAAAAACCACAATGGTTGTTCATAAAATTCGATCGTTTTTTTTTCGAATATCGGGCTCGGGATCGCATTTTTAAATCGGGATCGGAAATCAAATATTTATAAACAACATTCAAAATGTAAACTGTCAGTTCTAACCATACTATAATGCAGGGAATTTATTTGATTTTTATTTCTTATATGAAGTTTTGTGCCAAAGATATGGATTTTTAAAATTATATTATTTGTTATTTTTGATACAAAATGAATAAAATACTTCAAAATATATAATAAATTTTATTTTGTTGAACCTTTAAAGTTGTATGTTATTCTCAGGTTTGTGGGTTTTTTCCTGATAGAAAGATAGGTTTTTGAGTTTTGGGTGGACGCTAAACAAAGAAAAAACTTGCAATGGCCTAACCTGAGGCCAGGCTCCTCAGGGTCAACTTTGGTTTTACTGTTTTTCACGAGGCCAGTCTCCTCAGTCATTTTAATGTCAGAAATTGTTTTACTGTTTTTCACGAGGCCAGTTTTCTGTCATTTTAATGTCAGAAATTGTTTTACTGTTTAACGAGGCCAGTCTCCTCAGTCAAGTCCAGGTCAGAAATTAGTTTACTGTTTTTCATGAGGCCAGTCTCCCCCGTCATGTCAGTCTGTAACTATTTCCTGTTTATCCTCGAAAACTTCCGCCGTGGTATCTACAAAAAAAACCCCTTATATATAAAGATCATAAAATGTCATGCAAAGACCATGGTTTTTTTTAGGGCGTTTGGACTGTGAAAATAAAACGAACAAGATGTAATTATAATTAGGGCAATTATAAAGTCTCCCGAAAAAACGAGACCATCATTGGGGGTAGGGATGACCCACATGGGTCAAACTTTACAGACAAAAAGAGTAAAGACTTAAATATTTCTATTTGTGAAATTTCATGAGGTTCCCGGGTCGTCATTTACTGTAAGTCAAGTGAACCAACATGATCTAAGGAACAAAAATATACATGGTTTAGGGAGGGGTGATATCAACCGTTTTTCAAGATATTTGGGCACTTCCTGTTCGAGGGGAGTCAGGACTACCCAAGGGGCTTATGACCTACAGACCATTTGATGCCCCTTAACACAATGATCAAGAATATATGTGGTTTAGGGGGGGGGTGATATCAACCGTTTTCAAGATATTGGGGCTCTTCCCGTTCAAAGAGAAGTCAGGACCACCCCCGGGGCCCATGACCTAAATAACATTTTATGCCTCTTAACACAAGGAACATGAATATATATGGTCTAGGGGTGGGGATCTCAACCGTTTTTTAAGATATTGGGGCACGTCCTGTTCAAAGAGGAGTCAGGACCACCCCCAGGGCCTATGATCTACATACCATTTGATACCCCTTAACACAAGAATCAAGAATATATATGGTTAAAGGGTGGTGATCTCAACCGTTTTCAAGATATTGGGGCACTTCCTGTTCGCTGGGGGTCAGGACTACACCCGGTTCCCATGACCTACATACCATTTGATGCCTCTTAACACAAGAATAAAGAATATCTATGGTTTAGGGGTGGGGACCTCAACCGTTTTCAAGATATTGGAGCACTTCCTGTTTGAAAGGGGGGGGGGGGTCATGACTACCCCTTTGGCCCATGACCTACATACCATTTGATGCCTCTTGATATAAGGAATAACAATATATATGGTTTAGGGGTGGGGACCTCAACCGTTTTCAAGATATTTGGTCATTTCTATTTTCTGGAGGGTAGGGTTGACCCAACGGACGTCAAGATCTAATAAACTAAATCATATATAATTACCAATAATTTATATGGTCTCCACTATTATAAACGATTGTTGTTTACCTGGCATGAACTTCTGTGACTTTTTGTAACCTTACTCACCTGATCGATGAATACACTTGAGAGGGAAAAATGTTGTCACATGATATGTTAAAGAGCTATTTAATGTATTAACTGGCATATTGGTAATTTCTCTAGTGTACTAAGGACCACCCATTATTTTCATCTTTATTTAAAAGAAAACAAAAACAAATGGCTACAAACCAAGATGATTCTCAATTGCAATGTTTACTTACGAACAACGATACTTTAGATATCATAATTAAAATGTGTCAGAACTACAGAAACTGTTTAAAAGACATCGTTTTTATTTACTCTTGCTAATTACTATCAACATTGTTGTAGATTTCAGATAATTATTTGGGTAAGAAGGGGCCCCACAAAGTAGTTATCTGTAACACATCATTCTTTTAATTTTTTTGTATACAAGTATGTAATGTTTGGTAAGGCATTTCTAATGTCAACCAAAATTTCAGCATCAGTCTTTGAATCATAAGAAAAACACAGAGCCAACAATTCTGCTAGGTTTCAGTCACAAACACCTGACTTTATATTTTTCTCATAATAAAAATATATACCGTATATTTAATAATACACAAGGTACCCATTGGCTCCATTTTGGATTTATGTCAATCTGTCACATAAGCTGGAAGTTCTGCATGAAACTCATCGGTAAAATTATTTTGCGACCCTCTCCGTCTCAAAAGGCTAAACGGTGGATAGAAGTTGACATAATTCCGGCATACTTTGGGTTATGCTTCCAAATATAGCATTGATACGAATATTCAAAAGACGTCAATTTTGAATTTGATCAAAATACAAGTTATATTCTGAAATATTGGAACAAACACACAGTGTAGGGAAATCTCATTTACATGTAGGCGTCAACTTCAGTACACCCTTTAGACATTTATCGCTTATCGTTTATTGGTTGTAAACTTAGATGTTAAATGACTGATCGGGAGACGGAGAGGGTCGTAAAATAATTTTACCGATGAGTTTCATGCAGAACTTTCAGCTGATGTGACAGTTTGAAATAAATCCAAGATGGTAGCAATGGGTACCTTGTGTATATTTAGATTCAAGGTATTTATTTTTATTATGTGAAAAATATACAACTTCAGGTGCCTATGGTTTGTATATTGCTAATAACTTGAAGCTTGACATTCAATTATGGTTAGTAAATAAAGAATTGTAAACAATAAAACAGAAAAAATGCACCATAACAAAGACAAATCACAATTTATTTTCCAAATCATACATACAGCTACATATATCCATCAGCGAAAATAATGTCTGTTTAGACTGAATAGATTCGAAAAAATGATAAGCATATTCACATAACACATTGCATAAATCTACCATTGCGCAGAGAATATACCGATTTACCAATTGCATGAATCGTCTTTTCACATGTTGTTGATGCATCAGATTTTGCTCATTTTGCGCAGGTAAACAATCAGCTGCCTGATTTAAGTTTATGTTTGATTCAATTCGTAAAAATTCCCAAATACAGGCGATGGTTTCCCAACCAAACCACAATGAAAATGAAACAAACTAAAACCACCGTCACAATTGAAAATGTCAACGCAATGAAATATTTAACCTCAATTTACTTCATATAATAATCGGCAGCAATATATCTTGCAAGTTTCAAACATTACCTTTGCGCGTGAACTGTTCCACAGCAAACAAATCAATCTTTTGCAAGAGTGCATCAAAAATGGCCGCTTCGAACAAAGAACCTCGTTTCCGAGATGGAATGTCATCATGTATGAATCTGGAATAATGCACCCGAACTTATAAACCGATTAAACCCCCTTATTTTTTTCGCTATTACTCAAATTTGGAACCAAATTAGCCCTTAATTTTTTCAATTTATATTTTCATTCCTATAGGGATGATTCATGCTCAATTACGTTGCATTTGACTCAGAAGTTCTTGAGAAGAAGATTTTTAAAAATGCACCACCCTTTTTCTACAGTTTTGAGGTTTTCTCCGCTTTGAATAAAGATCGTTCTTTTATTTCGGCAATTTATATTTGCTTTCCCATAGGGATGCTTTGTGCCAAATTTTGTTAAAATTGGCTAAGCGGTTTTAGAGAAGATGTTCAAAATGTAAAAAGTTTACAGGCGGACAGACGGACGGACAGACGGACGTACGACGGACAAAATGTGATTAGAATAGCTCACTTGAGCTTTCAGCTCAGGTGAGCTAATAAAAATAGTGAGTTCTATATCTCGCTTATTATTCAATCGATTGACAGCTGACATCAATGTTTTGGTTAAAAAACAGAAATACCTTAGAAAATGATCGTCTCTTGTTGTTAGACGAAAAGTTTATCGGAATGCATGCGCGGATCTAGAGGGGGGGGGGGGGGTCGGGAGGGTCCCGACCCCCCCCTGGAAAATGAAAATTTATTAAATTTACATAGACAAATTATCGCGAAAATATGCCTCGGACCCCCCCTGGCAAACACAATTATCCTTCGGACCCCCCCTGGAAAAATTTTCTGGATCCGCGCATGGGAATGTATAGAGTCTAAATAAGATCCTTCTGGTTACATATAAAATGTGCATAGGATCTATAATAAGGAAGTTGAATCAGACAACTTTGCCATAGTAATTGTCTCACGGAAGAGTTTATAATATATGGAAACATTTTAGCTCTTGTTTGTTTCAAATATAGTAATCGATAACATATCACTTGTGTAATTTTACAATAAAACGTATAGAAAAACTTCCTCATTCTCAAAACTAAAAGAATAGTAAAGACACGCACTGTATAGTTGAGCAAGGTAAGGAAACTGTTTCTGTTGTAAGTTTGTCTACCCTAATTGAAATCATTTAAAAAAAAAAAAAAAAATATATATATATATATATATATATATATATATATATATATATATATATATACTCTTGCATGCATGTGTATATAATAGTAAATAAATAGAATATGACCAAGTTTATCTCTTTTCATTTGCATACTATAAATTTATAAAAAAAAAAAATATGCTTTAATTTTTCCAAATTGAAAAAATTCAAAATGATTTTAAAATGTCTCACAAATTTATTTTCGATTTAGTTTCGGGTTAAATATTTTAATAAAATAGTCCTCTTTTGTAGTTCAGGCGATTTCATTTGAAGTATACATTATCAAGGTGTCTTCTTAAATTTCTAAGGTCATTTGATTTTTTGAAGGTTTTTTATCCCCCTTTTCTCAAGTATGAGGTCTTATATCTCAAAAACGATAAGATATAGAAAAACGTTTATGCTGACAGATTTGTACAACTTGACAAGATACATCTTATTCCAAAATTTGAATGCTCTAACTTGTAAAAACCGGAAGTCACGGAACCGGAAGTCCACATCCTTACATACGCTTGTCATCAACAATTGCTTTAATACTTTTGCATAATTGTTTCATTATGTCTTTCCGTTTTCAAAAAATCGCTGACACAAATCCTGTCGAGAATAATAATAAAAAAAGACGAAAACAACAAGTATGTTCGATCAAAAGCCCTAATAATATATAAAACACCGGATATGAAAGTGGCAACTGCATCTTTGTATTAAATATAATACGTCCGAGAAAGAAAACTCGCGTCTGTGTAGGAGTCACAGTCACTCTTAGACAGACCGTTCACTGCGTCGGTTAATTTAAGTGCTTATTGCAGAAAAAGTACGTAATCTGCATCAGTTATTTATTTTTCTGCAACAATCGCTGCCTTCATAACTAGTATGAAACACATAACGAAGCATTAAAATGTTTTCACTCCGACAACACTCTTTCTGAGTATTTCCGTGTAAGCAAAATAAAAAGTACGTTAATTGTCGGTGTTGATAAAAAAGGTTCATTAGCAAATTTTTCAATTTAACAATATAAAAGTGTTTCCTGCTTTCAGTTTTTATGTTCAATTTTCGATCGATCTAGATATAATTTTTCGCAAAATCTACCTACCATGAAATAAGTACCTAATTTTAAGCGATAGTCTTGAATAAAAAGTGACATTTAAGAATTTAACACTTCTATATAGCTAGCTGAATAACACGTATGAAAGCAGTTTGCCAAGTCCAAGTTGATAAGTTTACTTCCATACTACAATGAATATAAATTGTTTCCCATTATTGCTAATTTTGAATTTTATGATTCTATTTATAAATATCATATGCAGAGGACATCCATCAATTCAACGTAATGTTACTTACAATGGAATTGGCTGCTTTTATAGCTATACTTCAATTTTTCATCGGTTTCAAAATAGTTGAAGGTAAGATAGATTATATCAAAAGTAACCTCTAATGATTAAGTTTAATACACTTGAAATGTAAATTAAACATATAATAGAAGTGTATTAGTTTGTTAATTAAAAAAATGAAAATGAATGATCGACAAAGGTTAATAAAAAGAAATAGCTTACATGGTTTTGTTTTAATGCATTTTCACGTCGTGAAAGGCATTTAAAAAAAAAGAGATTGTTTCAAAAATACATTATATGCTTTTTGTACAATGCATGCATTTTTACGTCGTAAAAGGCAAATTTAAAATAAAGAGATTGTTTAGAAATGTTTTGACTACTTCATTGTGCTGTTGAATTCTAATAAGGTCAATGTGATAACAATGGTACATGTGTCTGTCACTGTGAAAACTGTATTTCCGGATGCATCACCTGTTTACCCGGATGGAGCGGATCTACCTCCAACTACTGTCAAAAATGTAGAGTATATAGAGTATTATTTTGAAATGCTATGTTCGGTGATAAATACAAGATTTTAAATACAAAGAATATATTCGATTACAAAACTTTTCAATATATTTTTATGAAATGACATTTTTTTTTAGCAAACACCTTTTTTCAATTAAATGCAACGGATAAACTCTTTGATGGTGATCTAAATACTTACCAAATGGCTGAAGGTCGAGTTCCATTTGTTCGAGTTCAATATAACTATTCCACAGAAATTGATCAACTAGACATTACTGCTGTTCTTGGTATGATGATAAAAAAGGAATGATTTTAAAATGGCTTTCAAAATATTAGTGACAAAGCGTTTTATTAAATTCAATTTACATCTCTTGGTAGCAAATGGTATACACTACACAGTTTTTGTTAAGCAACTGCAATATACACGTGATGAGCTGGATATTTGCAGCAAATTTACATACAACAATAGAAGTATCAAGAAAACTGTTACAGTCATATGTAACCGACCACTACAAGGGAAATACATTGAAATTGTTGCCTCAAGTTCCACAGAAACAACTCTAAAAGTGTTTGAAATTGAGCGGTTTGGTAGGTTCAAAACATTTAAAATAGCCATTATATAGATACATATGAACTTAAACTGGTGTTGATTACTTAAGTCATATATGCTGAGAAGTATTAATATCTGAATTTAATAATTTATAAATGCGATTTAAAGTAAATCTTATGTCATGCATTGTCGTATTTCATTTGTATGATATTTTACAACACAAAATATATTTACTATTTATTTTGTCACTTTGTCCAACTGTAGAATGCTCGAATGGTACTTATGGTGTAAACTGTAGCAAAATTTGCTCGGACGGCTGTAACAAACAATGTGATAAAAATACGGGCGACTGTATTTGTAAAGGCGGTCGCTGGGGAAACTTTTGTAATCGGACATGTCCTTCGTTTTGTGATAAAAACACGTGTAATTCTAATACAGGTGATTGTTTCAGTTGTATTTCTGGATATTATGGAGTGAGGTGTGACAAGAAATGTTTTTATGGATGTCAAGACTCTTGTAACATGACATCGGGATTCTGCGTGTGCAAACCGGGGTTCTATTCAACCAATTGCTCATTGCAGTGTCCAGCAATGTGTTTAAATAGCGAGTGTCATCAAGAAAAGGGAACTTGCCTGGCTTGCAGTTATGGAACATATGGCGACCGTTGCGAACTGAAATGTCTCGGTAATTGCAATGGTCAGTGTGATAGAAGAAAAGGCATCTGTGGAATTTGTGCCAAAAATAAGTACGGTACTTACTGTAATCAAACATGCCCTATAAATTGTGAAGCAGGTGCCTGTTTTAGGGATACTGGCAATTGTGAGAAATGTAAGATAGGTTACATGGGAGATATATGTAGTGAAAGCTGCCCGGATCATTGTGTGTATTGTGATCAAAACGGTTACAAATGTAAAAGTTGTGTTAATAAATGGTATGGTGTTAAATGCGAATTAGAGTGTCCTCCAAATTGCGGGGGAAATGGTTCCTGTATTATTGAAACGGGTATCTGCAATGTGTGTCCTGCTGGATACTTTGGGAAATCATGTACTCAGAAATGTAGTAAATTGTGTGACTCGAGCAACATTTGTGACCAGATCACTGGACAATGTCGAAACTGCAAAGCTGGTAGGTACGGACGAGATTGTTCGGAACTTTGTAGAACTCAATGTATGAATTCAACATGCTTTAGTAATCAGTCATGTGTGTATGGTTGCGAAAATGGTTATGCTGGTGAACAATGCGAAATTAAATGTAGTGCTGTTGTTCTAAATTGTGTTCAATGCGATTTGGGGGACAACGCTCCGATCTGCCGACATTGCGCCAATCAATGGTATCTGAAAGGAACAAATTGTTTCCAATGTCCCATAAACTGTTTTTCTTGTCTGTCAGGTGTGGAATGCATGGAGTGCAAAAACAACTTTAACTATGGCAAGACTTGCAACTTAACGTGTAACACAGCCTGTATAAATAAGACATGTGATATAACGGGGATCTGTGAACACGGCTGTGACAACAGTAAGTACGGAAAGGATTGTGACAAGGATTGTATGAAACACTGTAAGACCTGCCTCAATTCAACAATGTGTTTGGAGTGTGAAGCTGGATATTTTGGGAAAACGTGTACAATGTGTTCAAAGATTTTTGATGGCAGCATCCGTGACCACGGTTGTCCAATTGGCTCTAAATCGTGTAGCAGTCTTGCAGTATGTTTAGAAAGTAAGCTAGTTTCTTTATTAATAATTTTTTTGGCCTCAATAATTTTTAGGTTGTGAAGATCTTTTGATTCATTGATATTTTTTGAAAAGGTTTAAACTCAATTCATTAATCTCAATATTTCTACACCAAGTCAGACTTTTTTCCAGTACTTGTATTTGATATACACAATGCAACACTGTTGATGATAAATTATTTTAAAGTATACTATAACAAGCAATCACAAAGGTTCACTAGCTCATATCATTACACATATACGTTTGCCATTTGTATAGAATTTGACATAAGCTGTATCCAATGCTTCAAAGAAGAATTTTTTGCTTATGCCAATCCCCTTAGGAAATGAAATCTGAAAGTCAAGATGATACCACTAGGAAGAATCAGACTCAATTGTTAAGAAGTTTCAGACAATTATGAAATAGCTTTTTTATGATCACAAGTCCAGGTTGACACTTATTGGTCGAAACCTTTTCAAAGTTAACTAGATGTGAACAGATTACACTGACGTATGTAACTGTAATGCATAAAAAAATAGACAATTACATGAATTCCAACCACAAAAATATATATATATATATATACACTAAATGTAAGAATGAAAAAAAGTTTTAAAAAGCGAAATGGTGAGGCATGTGAGTAATGGTGAGTAAACATATTGTACGGGAGAAAGTAAATGAGGATCAGCGGCCTCGGACGGTATTGGTCCAAGCCCCTCGGGCTTGGGCCGATACCAACCGCTCGGGCTGATACCAGGGCCGAGATAAAAAAAAAATAGTGTGATATTCTATATATATTCACTTTTGATTTGTCTGTATTTCATACACAAAAATCTTTTGTAAAGCTATTTGAACACTATTTCTAGATTTTAAAAATATTAATCATTTTAAAAGCAGCCCTTGTTTAAAAAATGTCGTAGTTAAAATAGAGTATATAATCGATATCTTCTGCGAAAAAATAATACATTCTTGTTTCTTTACACCTTTAGATTATTTTACAAATATGATTCACGACATTTTGATTATACATGAATTTACTTCGACTTATTTGATTCCGGTAAAATGCGTTTTAACTGTCTCTTATCTAAATTTCAATTTAAGTAGTTTGCTCCATATTAAGACATTTAAACCAGTTTAAGTGTTCCCTATACCGTTTTGATAAATGAACATAATTAAACCAACCTACATGTTCAATTGATCTATGAATAACCGGAAGAGTCCACAGCATCTATATGTCTGTATGTGGTGCAAGTGGCTAGAAAAGGATAATCTTTTAAAATCCTGTAATTGCACCAGCGGTTGTTCTGAAATCATTTAAATATTTACGTAAACCACGGAATTGTGTATTGTTACACCAATGTGAATTGAGAATCGTCTGAAGAGCCAAGATCATTGCTAATTTTTACATGTATTTACAGATGCGCCGCCTTAAAGCTATATTGGAGTCATCATTGTTCGTGGGAGACCAATGTTCGTGGCATTCGTGGGTAACCCTTGTACACGAATTTAAATCCCCACGAACGTGTATACAAGCATTTGTTAAGATTTTTTTTTACAAAATAGAATTTGCTACCGACGAAATCACGTCCCCACGAACCAGGAAAATTTTTGGCTACCCACAATCATTGATCCCCACGAATAAAAATGATTCCACAGTGTATCACATGTTTAACGAATGTTTACAACTAAGAATTGTTTGTGATTTTTCATCAAGCTACATTAGTTAGAAATTGTCTGCAAATTATACAGTTTAATTCAAACGAATTTAAAAGAATTTAATTACCTGAATATGAGAGTGAGGTGAAAAGTAACGGATTAGTTAGACAACTTGTATCTTGACATTTTTCTTTCAACTCTATTTCTCCTTATCTCAGACTAACTCATCCTACGATTATTAGACTACAGAGATTATTGATATTTCGGTATCTCTTAACTGACCATCGCCATGATAAACGCTAATCTATTCTTTTAATCCGCTGGTGTTATGAAATAACATTTTCTCTTTTAGACAGATAGTCAAACAAACTTGTAATCTTAAAAACATTTTCATTTTATCCTAATTTTATCCTAATTTTCAACACTTTCTAAAAGATACATCTGATTACTTTGATGAATATTTCTTTATCACTATTAAAACTTTAAATAACATTTATTTAGTTATTATTCTATCTATCACACAATTTTTATTAAAGGGGGTGTTGAGGTGAAAATAAGTGGTATTATGTACATGTACGCATGCAGAATTCTTCTTCAGAGGCAATTATAATATTCGGGCCCGTCTAAAGATCAACAGTATCTGTAGAGCAAAATCCTTGTGGGGTCAAGGGGACTAATCATTTGGAAGTTCTTAATTTTTTTTTAGATTTTAAATGGGCAATGTCACGATTTTTGTCAAATATTATTTTTTTCATTTTATATTTGTTAACAATGCTTAAGAAATTTATTTCTTATGATCAACAAAAATTTAAGTGGCAGTTGTATAGTTATAGGCAAGATATATACAGAGCTAAAAGATTTTTGTTATGTAGACAAGGTTGGTGGAATGTTTTTGTTTACATGGGTTCAACTAACCGATAAAAGTAATTTTTAAGCACATGCTTCTATTTCCTAGTTTGTATTTAACATTAATAAACAAGTAATGCAAATTGCAACTCACGATAGACTTTTTTGTAACAAATCTTGTTTTTTAACAACAACTCGATGGTTCTCTCTCTCTCTCTCTCTCTCTGAAGCATTTTTCAAAATGGAGGTTGCAAGCCCCATAACCGCCCCCTTTTTATCCGCCACTGAATACGCTAAGTAATTTTTAAAAAACAACAACTACGACTGTGGCATAAAGATCAAACAAAATGAAGAAAAGGTAATCCCGAAAATCATAGGTAAGTAAACAGTGTATATCTCAAAACTTTTTTGAACTAGCGTTAACATTTTTACATTATGTACTCACTTCCTTGGCACTTAATAAAACATACAAGTGCGCATACCACGACAGGACATAGCACTTTTTTGACCGGAAGTGAATGCACAGACCTGGCTGGAACATAAATGTACGTTGTTATATGGTATTTATAACCCTGCAAAAGATCACCGGTAAGTATATAGAAATCATTATGCCATTCAGTCTGTTTGTCTGCAACCTTTTTTTTTTTAAAATAACGATGTCCTGCAAACTTTAATTGTTTTAATTGTAAATGGATTCGTACTGTTTATTGTTTCGTAATTACCAACATACGTGTACAATGAATACACAAAAGTCATTTATTGTAGTAAACATTTCATTACAAATATTACATTAAATTCATTACATATAATGTAAATGCATGAGAAGCTTAAAAAACATTCAAGTATGATTAATTACAGATGGATTCGATTGTTTTGCTACATGTACTTCAATTATTCAACATTTTTTATATTACCCAAGGTAAGACCGCCTGACAAACTCAACTATTAACAAAATAAAGTGAATATTTTTATAGAAAAGTAATTAAAAATTAATTAGTTTGCATGACCATTTATTGGCAAGTGTAACGAAAAATGTTGACCCATGTTAAAAACTGACACAGGAGTGTTTTTTAACGTTGAAAACTGAGACCAAAAGTCGTTGAAATAATACTCGGGGTCATTTTTCAACAGCTTGATTTTTTTCTAATCTCATAATCTTTACCCGTTGAAAAATGGCCTTGTTGAAAACTGACCCCAACTACGTGTACACAGTTTTGAACTGTCTTTAAACTGAAATTTAAGGTGGTATTGAACATTTCTTAGGCACTAGATATAACAATTTCTTTAACGGAATTTTGAACTGTAATAAATATACAGAGGGGGACTGCGCCTAATAGCAACATTTACGCATGATCATCTACTTAAAGCAACAAGAGCTTCAATTTTTAATGCATTAAAAAACTGTAATTTAGTGACCAAAAAATAGTAATAAAATCGATGTAAAAAAAAGTAAAAAAAATCTATTTAGAGTTTTAAATTTAAGCAAAATTACATAATTTTTATCATGTACAACAGTTATATTGCTATAGATTAAAAAAATATCTCACAAGTTGACTTAAATATCTCACAAGTCAACATAAATATCTGACTACAGATAAAACTATGCTTCCATAATAAACAAACCGAAGATAAACTTTATAAAAAAAATTTGAAGATTACTCTTTACAATCAATCATATGCATGGCATTGCATTCAGCTTGCATTTCCCTTTCTTCTGCGCCTGTCAAACAGTAACCGATGCTGTTGTTTTTTCTGTGGTTTCAGCGCACTGTTTAATTCAGACGCAACTCATGATTAAATACCGACAATGCATTATTCACAATTTTTTGCCAATGTGCAGACAGAATGTAAGTTTCTTTTCACGTCCCTTAGAGTTTTCTAATTTACTGAGTCGCTGGACCGAGCAGACGTGTTTTTCACAAAGCATTTTTTGAAGGTAAAGTTAGAAGTAAAATTCTCTTATCATTATTTAAAAACACTAGATTTTGTGAACTGCATATTTTTTTTGTACTTGTAAATGCACTAAATTAATAAAATATTTTTATGT
The DNA here is from genome assembly GCF_963853765.1 of Magallana gigas. Taxonomy (NCBI): domain Eukaryota; kingdom Metazoa; phylum Mollusca; class Bivalvia; order Ostreida; family Ostreidae; genus Magallana; species Magallana gigas. Next base: position 34,630,063 of record NC_088859.1, read on the forward strand.
TGCACGTGACACTGTTTTTTTTTAGAAGAAAATATATAAATCATATATGAATGATAAATTCATGTACAAGTTTAATAGTGAACAAAAACGAATCAGAATCCTTGCTTATAACAGGACACTGTCATAAGATATACACATACTACATCGTCCGGTTTTCTAAGAATAGTTGATGACCGACTGTGTTCATCTTTGTTTAACACGTCATTAAAAAACAGTTTGAATTCAATCAATAATTTTAATAATGATTTTTAAATTTTAAGTTTCAGTGACAAAGCTCCAGATGCGGAGCCCCGCCGGCCTTTGGCTGGTCGCGTGGCTGACCGCCGCTGTTCTGTCCTCCGCCCTCGGCCAGACTTGTCAGAGGTCGACGCTTCCTTGGCGAACAGCCGACGGAACCGACCCTGTGAAAATGGCGCGAGGAAACGTGACGGTGGTGGCGCTGCTGTTGGCCAGCTGACCTATGTGTCAGCAGCAGGCAGAAGGGTAAGAACCTAAACCGAATTTAAAAAATATCAATTTCGAAGATTTTCTTTGCCCCTTCCTAGAAAATGCATTATTTTAAGATACTACACTTACCTTATGCTTAAATATACCCCCGTCTGAAATATTATTTATATAATGTGATTTCTTTCGTTTGAAGAACGAATAAGACATGGTAATTGTAATGAATGTATTCCGGAAATATAAAGTTTTCAAATCGAATACCTTTATTGATATGTTTAGTCACGCGGTTCAATAGAATCGGTTTCTTTAGGGCGACACGTAGAGATTCAGTTTGATGAGTCCAACTTATAACTTCATTTTGATATTTAATAGTGTATGTATCAGTAAATACATTAAGGCTGTTGCGTGTCGTTGCTAGTCCATTGAATGTGTTGTTGTTTTATTGCTGATTCGTATTAGAAATGAATGGGTTTTAAATGAGAATTAGTGTGTAAGCGTAATAATTAGAAATACAATTAATAAAAACAGATTACATCATGCCTTACTTGAGTCGCAATCTTCACACTCCTATTTAGCTTGTTACGCTGTCATTTTCTTGACAGTTATGTTGTACATTTATCAAATATTATGCAATTCTCGAATGCAAAATTTTAAGCTATCAACTTAATTTAATTCCAAGCCTTAAAAGTCCTTCAGTAATAAAGGATAACGCCAATTTCAGAAAAGGAAACGATTTTCATGAATCAACACTATATTCATTCTCTCAAATCAAAAAACTTACTATTTACTTTCATTCTTTTCACAGTTTGGAAAAATTGATGACATCGTATCAAAATATAGGTAAAAGGGACATCTCATTTTTCATTGTTAACCATGCCAGAGGAGAAGCTTCTGTTAACGAACTGACTAGGCGAGTGTCATTTCCGGTCTACCAAGATGACAACACTTCGATGATACAACAGACACTCAACGCTAGCATAGACGACCTATTCCTTTATGACAGGTACAAAGTAAAGCCAATACTTTGGATAGATTTCAAAGTGAAAATCATTTCCCTGGTCGTAATAATTGAACGAAAAACAAAAAACCCAACAAACAAGAGAAAAAATGTCAATGTGACAGCAAACCTGGTTTTTCTTTTGTGTGAACAGTATCCATAATCTATTTGTCAATCCTGAATTGATAAACACTTCCTCTCCTAAGGAATGGGGGTACTATGTATGCAATATTTTGCGAAAAAAAATAACTTAGATAAACAGCTGGTATTTTTTTTTCATAAGTAATCAAAAATCAAAATCCAAGTAATATGCACATCTCTGCTCTATTTACTACTGATCTGCGTTTGGAGTATCCTTCCGACAGCCACCCGCCATTTTCTCCACTTCAATAACCGGGTTTTCCTTTTTGGAAAAAAAACGATTAAAAAGGGGCCAACATAGAAAGCCTTTTAAAAAGGCATTTGCTTACTAGAGCTAACGAGTTTTCAAATGTTAAAATTTATCAACATTTTAGTAATTATTTTTTTTTTCTTTTTTAGATGCGGCACACTTGTATATCACTTGAGAAAACCTGAAAGTCTCGTGTCTCATGGAACCATGCAATCCAACTTGCTGACCACCTACTTAAACAACCCTTGCAAATGTACTGATAAGTTTAAATCAAAGGTTTCAACCAAGCCAACTCTATATCAACTCCAAAGACAGGCGGGCAGTTCGCTATCTTCCATTATTCGTCGACGCAGGCATGTATTAAACCACTTCGGTACATCGTTGGTGTCAACAAACAATGTTCCTTCTCGCAACGATCGTCCTTCAGATTGACCGAACAACAGATGACGCAGGCAAGTGTCTAACATAGTTGGTACACAAAATCGCGTTCCTTCAGACAATGCTCCTCAAGAATGACCGAATAGCAGATGACGCAGGCATGTGTCTAAAATAGTTGGTACACAGAATCGCGTTCCTTCAGACAATGTTCCTCAAGAATGACCGAATAGCAGATGACGCAGGCATGTGCCTAAAATAGTTGGTACACAAAATCGCGTTCCTTCAGACAATGCTCCTCAAGAATGACCGAATAGCAGATGACGCAGGCATGTGTCTAAAATATTTGGTACACGGAATAGCGTTCCTTCAGACAATGTTCCTCCTGTAGAATGACAGAATAGCAGATGACGCAGGCATGTGTCACGTATATTTGGTTCATCGTTGATATTCATGAACAACGGTCGCGTTGCAAACTAAACGGCCTGCGGATGCATTGCCCTACGTCAAATTGAGTAATATTCTGACCATGTCAAAAGCGCTTTTTTGTCTCTTAGAGAGTGGTTCACTGCCTTAAAAAAATGAAGCAATTACCAGTACCAGTACGAGACATTTTAAGACAGTTACAAGTAAATCCCCTGGAAACGAACTCGCAGACCTGACAGTGATATTAGGATTATGGTGACTGCAATGGCAGCAGTTCATCAACACGTTACAGTGACCCCATTCATTGATTCATATTTCAGCTCCTGTTATCCAATTGCGTTGACTGGCCACTGACAATATGACCTATTCAAACAGACAGAACGCGTAACTGACAGTGATAGGGCGATCATGTGTTAATCCCGATAAACAGCGTAGAATCTTTCAATGTCAAAAGGTCTTGACAGTGGCAGACCCAGTCCTCGTGATGCTCTGTGTGACAGGAAAGAGCCAGTCACGCCTTTAAGTACTGTCTTTGACAACCGACAGTGGCAATATTAGATAGCAAGATCGAACTCGTTAAATCGTCTCTACTGGTATCTACGCTTCATGATCGAGAGGCAATGATAATGTAAAGTCTGCCCGAATGTTGACGAAGGCAATACATGTAATTTTTTTTACTGAAATGTGTAATGAATCTTTACTTCCATTTTGTATGACGCATCTGTAATCAGTGCCATGAAGATCGATTTGCTGCACATTCCGTTTCGTCCTCTGTCAATGACGATTTCCAGATAAAACCCAACAGGTCTCCGGGGGTCTGATCCAATCAGAGGACGGCGGGATATGTGAAATCTTCCTGATGACATTGAATTTCGAGATACTTTATACAATACATTTTATATACTTCACCCCAGTGCCATTTTCCTGAGGCCTGTTAGAAAGTAGTTTAAAGCTTTGTTAAACTATACTCTGAACTAATTTCTGAAACCTCTGTAAAATTTTGTTTTAAGTTATCAATTAAAAAAAATCAAAAAGAAATTTAAACTACCTTTCACCTCATTTTAATTTCTGTTAATAACTCCTCTTTATTTGTTTTAAGTAGAATCTATCTCCTGTCATCATATTCTCAGTGTAAAAGTTGTAATAGTTTTATGCTTGAATGTTTTTATCAATGAGAAAAAATCATATCTATTCGGATCCTGCTGTATCTGACCATGAAATTTCACCCTGAAACTTTAAAAAGAGGGGTGATTTTGAACAATTAAGATAAATAAGCAGTATCCACATAGCTACGTTTTTTCTCTGTATGATCAGTGTACTAGTACATGTATTTCTTTCCAACGGCAAAAATGTTGTATACTTGAAAAATAAAGATAAAAACTAACAATTGCTTTGTGTAGATGGTTTCCTTCAATAATCTGTATTTTATTCCTGCGAAATGAGTGTACAACTTGGGACTACATCCAAATTAAGTTTATGAGGGCCATATGCAAATTACATAGGGGTTATTAATTAGACTGATATTTCTTAAATTCAAACGAAAAAATGCAAAGGAGCAAAAATATTACAATTTTGATAGAGGCTTACATGCTATTATAATACACAAGCTTTAAGTAAAGAATAAATACAATTCGTGAAAAATATGGTCCCTTATCAAATCCATTGCAAAGTGTACTTGAAGTAGAGATTAAATTTAGTCTTATTTGAATGAAATATGCAGAACCTGTAAAAATAACCAAAGAAAGCTGCTTTCATCCTTTTTATTTGCCCCTTAAATAATGAATACAAATACATTGTGTTTGTATCTAAAAGCACATATTATCTTACATTTAGTTACAACACATCTCATCACTATTATACAGTCTTACAAGATTCAAGAGAAGATATTGATAAATTTCAAAAAATATACATGATATGCACGCTATACACAGAACATTTTCAGATTCATTTAAAAAATGGTGATGTCTAAATATATAGAATTATATTACACTTTCAATGCATTTAAATACAATGCAGTTCTTGTTATAATTTGTATTATTATGTAACTATGTATTTCACTCATACACACTGCACTAAAACAACCAAGAAGTCTGAAGCTGAAGGAAATTTAAGATGTTTCCATTTTGTTGATAAAATCACCGTACAAAATGTACATGGGACTAGAAAATTTCATCATTAAGTGGGTATAGGGTCACAATTAATGCACGTTTACTGGTACATAATGAAAAAAAAAAGATGTCTTCGTGCATCTGCAAATCTCGATGACCCCAAAGAATGCAAGCATTTTATAAGTAGATTGTTTCTTAAGTATATAAATTCACCTGAATTGATTAATCTTGACATCATTCTTTATGCCAGATACCATGTTACAAATATGTAATAGCCAGTATTTACAACAAATCAAAATTGAAAAATTTCATTAAGGAGGCTAGGTACAGTCAACAAATAAACCATCAGATCGTCCTTAAGGTAGTCCTATACTCGGCAGTAAATGGTCTCAATCATTGGAGGCTTAGCTTTAAAAGACAGATATGCATTATAGCAAATTGAATACATGCCTAAGAAATCTGTATGTTTACATGCTAGATTTTTTGTTATCACCTCTCAGAAAGGTGTACCCCCTTGCAAATATCATTAACAATGACGAAATTTGCCAGACGTCCATTTTTTCCTAAAAAAATTATTACCAATTTTGGGGAAATTAGAACTGGATATACAAAATGGAGTACGAACATTTACTTAAACCATGTCACATCAAAATTTTTGTGCAAGTTGTTTGAGTAAGTATCCTTTAAGGGACTGATGCATCAAAATAAAATACAAAAAATGTGATGCTGGTATCGTGTGTGGTCATTTTTTATTTTTTCATGGACTCAAACCTAAATTCATGGTGTTTATTCTGTAGAATGCATCTTAGAAAAAGATTTGGTAAAATAAACCATAGGTTGACGGATTACTTTTAAGGCCATAAGTTCTTAACCAAAGAGACCCTAAAGAAAAAATCCGTAAAAATCACATTTTACTACAGTTTTCTGCAGAGGTATGTCAATAATGTTGGATATTGTTTAATCATTAATTAATCATTGCTTAATTAAATATGAATTAGCTTCTGTCTCTAAATTTTAACCGGTTTTATTAAAAAAAGAGAAAAATTCGGGGCGGGGGGACCCATCAAAACAAAGAATAAAAGCATACCTGTGATCATGGTTAATTGAAAATTTCGTTTTTCATTTTACTCTTACAAAATCGAGTTTCTCAACATTTCATTTCTATCTCTCATACAATACATACATTACCATTCTAATAGCTAATTATTGTCATTGTTTACAACAGGGATGCATAGCAAAATCAATACCGGGTATCTAAATCACTATGTAAAATTCGAACCAAGATTGTAAAATCCATATTATGACGTAGTGTGATACTGGGGCTACTTTAAATTTTTAAAAAATGATTTTTCATAAGCTGTAAACTTTTGTTTGGTAAAGAAAAATTCCATTTACTTTTGCTTTAAAATTTGAATACTTTCTCATATCTTTATATAAAGCTCTTCTTTTTAGAGTTATAGAATGATAAAGAGTGCAGTCTATAGTACCACAGAATGTGAGAAATTGGACAAAAATTGCTTTAGAGATATTCATACAACGTTTCTTCATGTATAGCCATAATAGGGATTATCATCCTTTTCAAATAAAATCATCGTTAAAGATATTCATACAACATTTCATATGTATATCATGTAGAGGTTATCACCCTTTTCAAATTAAACCACTGTTTTTCACACCTACACATGTATCAACCATACAAAGTTTTGTAAAAATATATATGATAAAAGCATTATCAACAAAATTGGGGGAGGGGAACTTATAGATAAAAATAATGGAAAATTCAAATGAATTAGTAAATAATGAACTCAATACACACAAAAAATTATATCATTTTATGTTGACTACACCTAGTGTTTATAGTTCTCCCCTCTTCCTCGACTTGATAGAGTAGTTTCCCTCCATGACATCTATAATATCCTGAGTGATATCCTCCACAGATATCCAAGGGCCCCACGCCTCCACAACATGTCCATTCTCATCCACCAAATACTTCCAGAAATTCCATGTTGGCTGTTTGATATTCTCTGAATATAGAAATAATGTAGTACATGTATTAGTACATGTAATAGATACACATCATGCATGGTGTGTTGCCATTAAATACTTAATCAGAAAAGTAAGCAAGCTTGCACATACCCCATGCTCCCCCTTACCTGACAATACAATTTGTTTACCAAAAAAGTTCATCTTAATTACATGAATCATAAGCTTACTAATATCTAAATTTGTTGGAACATAGAAAAAGACAGACATGGAGATTCCAATGCAACCTCCCTAACCCCCCCCCTCCCCTCCCCAAAAAAAATTATTAGCCAGGGTAAGGATATAATGTATACAATTGTCATATATATATTTACAATACAAGCATCAATTTTGCAACCAGGACATTTTATCGTTACACATTTATTGTTTATAATGCTATTTGATTGCTTGATTTTTGAAATATGAAAGAGAATATTGATCAACATTATAAATATGGTAGCACCACAAAGCAAGCAACTGTAAAGAGTCTTAAATTCTCTGTAAATAAACACTCAGTATGCAAATAGAGTGGGTATTTTATTCAAACACTGTCAATGAATTATGTTTCCAACCAAACATTTAACTCCATTCATCATTTCAGTTTCTAGTTGAGTGCCCTTTACTACTGTGCTTTTAAACATATTAAAGCAGTAAACATTTTCCTGCTATCCATACATTGCTAACTTAAGCGTTACATACACCCCACATCTTACCTGTTAAATATGACCACACATCTGGTGCATTATCTCCCACTACATCTACTTTCGAAAATATGGGAAAGTTGACGTTGTAGTTTTTCTTTGCAAATGATAAAATCTCATTGTAACTCTGAAAAATAAAAGTATTTTATATATTGTTGGACTACTAGCATTAAATACCACACAAAAATAGTTAAGTCCAAAAAAAAATTTATTTATTGTTTTGAATTGCCTCCTGTCTAATTGAAATACCCCTTGATGATAAAATTTTATTTTATAAATTCTATTTATATAAAGAACTTTTTTTTTATGGAGATTTCTACTTTTTACTAATAAGATAAACTTCGATTTTTGAACAAAAAAAAAAATATCTTAATTTGATATTTATGTTCATATAATATAAAGAGGTTGTAATGTTCAATACTGGTAGTCTATGTCATGCTTTTCTTCATGCTTTCCAACAGATCTCTGATCAGATTTCAGGCATGTAGCATGATTAGCATCACTACTGTAAATTCCTAATTAAACGCAAGGAATTGATATCCGCGTAAAATCGCGAGAGGCCCATCTCGCTAATTTTAAAATCTCACTTTTAATTTTTAAACATATGTAAACTACATAAAACTATGATAAAATTTTGACATTAGCGATTTTATGTTCTCGCGATTTTATGGAAAACCGTTGAATCGCGAAACTAAGTACTCACGTAAAATAAGGAATCTACAGAATTGAAAGATTCAGGAGGTCTGGTTCATCTTTATGTATATTTAGCAAAATGTATGATGAAACAAGATATGTTTGTGAAACACTCCCTTTGAAGCAACCATGAAAAAAATAAACAGAAACTTCAAATAATTGGAATTTTTCTAAGTCAAAGGGGCATAACTCTTTCTAAAACTGCTCGATCGTACCAAACATCAAACTTTTTAGTATAATAAATCTGTAAACCATATTTCAATTCAATACGTGCAACCTCTGGGAAGAAAATGAACAGAAACTATGGTGGACTGACCAACCGACAGATGGACTGCAGCAAAGCAATATACCCTCCCTTCTTCGAAGGGGGGCATAAAAATACAAAGGGGCCCCCCCTTGTTGCTATAAATCAGGCTGTCAAATTACAATTTTGCACAAAATGTTAAGAAAATAACAAAGATCAGTGAATGCAGACAGAACTGTAGATTCCTTATTATACAATAGTACGTAATTTTGAAATTCATCTGTTTTTTTAATCAAAACATTGAATATTTATCATAGTTTCATATAGTTTACATCTGTCTGAAAAATAAAAGTGATATTTTAAAATCTAGGAGATGTGCTTCTCATGATTTCATGAATATTTTTCATTTCTCGGGTTTAATAAGGAATCTACAGTAATCATATGCTATACATACCCCTGGTTCTTGGTTACCAAACTGATTACAAGGGAAGGCTAGCACGGTAAATTTTTCAGTGGATCCCAGCTTGTCCTGGAGTCTGACTAGGGCTTTGTAGTGACCATCAGTGTAGCCACACTCAGATGCTCTGATTGTATTATACATGACATTGTATGTTCGACACTTTTGACGATCGACCCAAATCAAACATCAACCCCCTCTTACCATTGGCAAGATTAGAGCCATTTTTATAAGAGCTTGGACTTTGGGTAGTTGTGTTAAACAGCAATGTGTATAATCCTGTCTATTTCATTGTAAGCCACTGGGCAATAGCTCTTTGAAATCAACAAGATTTGTCTGGCTTTTGACCTAAGACTATGCAATCTGCGCATATTTTGCTTGAAACTGCTTCATTTTTAACTTGTTTTGATGCAAGAATTAGATAGCTTGTTAAAATGGTTTTATTTCATGTGTATTCCTCTTTAGCTTGTGACCTGGAGACTGTATGCTGACTTCTTGGTGGGACTCCAAGGCTTCAAGCTTAGATGAGAGTCATCACAAGCCAAGACCCACTGGCTAACAGAACCAAACCCTCTGGAATCTGGCTTCCATCTTGCAGGTTACCTTGGCTTTGCCTGGATCCCTCCAGCAGTTCCCTTTCCTGAACAAGTCATTCAGTCCTCCTTGAGATAATTCACCTCACTGTACTGGTAGCATCTGTCAAATCAATGGGCACAACCTAGCCTACAATGTGTCAATGCCAGTGTGGGGTCATGTTTATTGATTCTCAAGGCCAGCTCCAAATCATCTATCCTACTCCTGGGGCCCGTTTCTCAAAAAGGCGTAAATTTGGGCCTAAGTTAGTCCGACTAACAAAGTTACGCCAATATTTAGTCGGGTCTAAGTTGCGTTTCTGAAAGATGCGTAAGTTAGGGTTTAAATGTTTAAGAACTTAGACATCTCCGCTGAGTACTAAGCATGCGCATATCATATTTTGTTTTGCTTTGAGGCTATGATTATATGTGGTGGATCAATTTTCCAATTCATAGTACATGTAGTACCCGAAAGTACGCATGTTATACCACTGAATGTGCATAGTTCAAGCTGTTCATGACATTTTATATTAGTAAAAGTAGAACAAATGCCTATACACTTCTTAACATAATGAAATGTTAGAGAAAAACAGTTGATATGAAAGCGTCATATATAAGAGGTTTCAGAAACCAAATATGTGACAATTAAATGCATTGTAGATGATATTGAGGCACAATCTTACATATTAATTGAACGAAACAATACATAGAAATTAACTTCAATGTTAGTGTAAACTTCAAATATTTATAGAATACAGGGACAAGGTACAGTGGATATGCCCCAATACGTCTGCAGAATAAGAAGTATGCTTCATAGACACTGTAGATCTTTAGACATTTTCAGATGCTGGGATAAGGCTTGATTCTTTTTTATCAATTCACTATATTATTTATAGAAAATAATATGACAATGAGTAACCAACAGCAACCAACTGAAATCGAAAATATCTTTTGTATAAATAATTAACCCCTTCACGGTAACTGCGGTACTGCTCTTTTGCAGGGCAAAATGACATGGTTTGGTGAAATATGACGTAACGTCAATTATTTCATTTACGTCATTTAATTATCTACCTACTGAAATTTCGGCAAAGTATATCATTTTGCCCTGCAAGAGAGCAGTACCGCAGTTATCGTGAAGGGGTCTATATTACATGAACCTTGTCCATCCTCTGTTCCAATATTGAAAGAATGTAGTCAATGACATGGAAACGATTCTTGATTTTCTGCGATTCAAATGATAATAGTTTCGAAAGATATTAATAGTCAACAATTAACAAGACAGGAATTATCAACATTTGAGGCCGAGGTCTCCCCATCTCCCTTTCCTGTATTTTGGTTTAATCGATCGATTGTTTTGTTTTGGTTTTTTTCGGGGGGGGGGGGGGAGATTGAAAGTAATATACACCATACATAAACAGGGAATAATTCGCCCTGTTTAATTTACAATCATTACACCCTCGTTGTCAGCGGGCGAATTTATGTTGATTTTCAATATCTAATATTAAATAACTTAAGTAACAGCTGTGACTTGGCGAAGTCACGACAGAGTGAAACTGTTTGCAAGTGTAGAAGGACGGATATTACACGGGACCAAAATAACCCTGTATACAGTATCTTGATTAAAATAAAGATATAAAAGCAGTTATCTAAGAACACCCTTCCTATTTAAGGAAAGTTTTATAAATAAAAGGTTTTTACAAGTTTAATGGAAAAGGCATCGAAAAATCCCCTACCCCCTTCCGGATAAGACATTTTGCATCTTTGCGGTTTTAACAAGTGCATGTGAGTTTTACTTTTTTCCCTATTTGCTTTGGGTTATTGGGGTGGGGGTGTATACAATTGGTTATATAATAAGTATGACAAATGCAAGCTAGTTAAATTTGTAAATAATGCACACTGTTGTAAAACTGCTATAACAACGCTTTTGTATTGCAAGTCGACAACTTCGAAATTAAAAAAAAATCCCTTGATATACGTACATTTTAAATATGATGAAACAAAACTATCATGAATTCATGTAATTAAAGATCCATTCAATTATATGAGTACAAATAAACAATGCATATGAATATGCACGAAGATCATTGATAGTACATGTGCCCCATACCTATTTTAATAGAATTACGATCGATGTTAAATATGAACGCAATTGATCATTTCATCCTAGAATTAATAAGATAAATGAATTTGATTTCCAAAAATTCAAGGTGTGCATGTAAAATTTTATAATATTCGATAACCTTGACAAACGCTTGTCAACAGATCTAAAATTGATGCACACTCTGCACGCTTCTAAAACATATTTATAAGTAATATTTTAACAAACAAAAATTGATTGTATCTAAATGTATGCGAGTTCATAAACATTCCAAAATACATGTAGCTTTCATACGGTTTTGTAAAGATACTAGGAGTAAAAAAAATGAAAATGAGAATGCATACGTGTTGTAAAGTTTTCAGTAATACATGTATAGGTAAAGAACAAACAACCACACACAAGGACAAATTACAAATGTAAACGTTTTGAGTTGCTCCTATTCATAATTTTGAAATCAGTTTCGTTTCACTGGTTCAAATTTGATTAGAAACATTAAATTCTAGTACATGCTTACTGAGTATTGATTAAAAACATCAATAATATATTCGTACTTATATACATCTATCTTGTTGGGGAATACATGTTTAATTTAGAAATAAAGCATCTTTTTAATTATTGTGTTTATATCATTTATCGGGGCATACCCATTCTTCACAATTTAGGTAAATTTCATTACGAGTAGTAATGTATATTACATACGTTTAATGAGGTGAGCCCATTATTTATCAAATTGATTTAATCTTAATTTATTTAGAAATAGAAACAAAAGGTATTTTCTAAAGTTATATGTACATGTACAAATATTTAAATAAATGTGAATGTTTTCTTTAATAACACATAAAACAAACCAAAAAATAAAATTCTCCGTACATTTTGCCTTAGAAACAAAACACTCGCCATTTTTGTGCACAGACTAAGGACTTACGCCTACCCATTAGCAGGCGTAGATTTAAACCCGAATTTAGTCCCGACTAAGTTTCCGCCTTTTTGTGAAACGCAACTTAGTCTGGTTTTGAGGTTTAGCCCTTGATTTAGTCCGGACTAAGCTTACGCCTGGACGTAGGCCTTTTTGAGAAACGGGCCCCTGAGGAAGATCAACTCCACCACAGAAGACTCTTTGTGATTGTGCTCAGCGCAGGATGACATCTTCCTCTGACACTGCACTGGTTGGTCTGTGCTAGTCTACCACACTGGTAGTACAGCATGCAGTCAACAGCAACTTCTACAGTCCTAGGCTGACCATCAAGTGCACACAAGCCAGAGTCTTAGTTTTCAGCTCCAAAGCACAGGCAAGGTATGGTGTAGACATGTACATTTGGCACAGAATAGATGGCCAGAGTAAGGACTGTAGGCCCAATGGTACAGAGACTCTCTACTTTGCTGCATTGCAGACTGGAAGTTCATCTGGTGCATCAGACAAGATCCAGATGATCCAAACTGCTTACTGATCTTGCACCTTCAAAGCCAATATCCATGGAACATGTAGACCTTCAGGCAAGCTCCTTAGGAACACCCAAGTGACTACCTAACGGTGTGCATGCACTTGGTAGGCAGAGAAGTGTAAGAGGGGACACCAAAGCAGGTCAATAAACTGACACAATCTAACCTCACCCAGGGGATTGTGTGAAAGAACAGAATGGCCTTCATGTGTAATGGTGGCACTACTACAAGTCTACACCTGCCCTAACTATTAAGAGGACATGCATGAAGTACAAGTTAAATTTTTGTTCATCATTAGAAATGTATTACTTTTTTACTTAAGTATTAAGGTAGCTCCATACTCGTAAAATTCTCTGAGGAAAGTTGAAAAACCGAACTGATTTCGACTTAATAGACTTAAATGTCATCAATTGTTAGAAAAAATATACATGTCATCACACTTTTTGAGATGCCAGATGAACACAAACTAAAGCATATTTAAGCATTAGAAAAATGTGTTTTTTTTCTGTTAAAAGTAAAATCTTGTAGGCAGAAATTTGTTTTTCTTGTTTAATTTTAATGTCAACTTTATCAGAAAACTAAAATTACAAAAATATTTTAAAATTAATCGTTGGAATAAGAAAAACTATAGCATTTAGACATACAACTGAGAGAAAAGTCAGAAAAAGAGTTATTTCCCCTTTGCATAGATAAAATATATAAAAATTTGGAAATTAAGTATAAAATTAAGTGCGAAAATATCTTTAACCAACCAATAATTCTAATTACATCCATGTGATTATATTCACATAAAATAAATAAAACTATCTTGCACAATTTTTAAAGAATTCAAAGTTTTACAAAAAAGTGTGACGTCACAGAACACTGGATCTACTTTAAACAATAGAAAAACTAAGAAAACTTAAATTTGACCGTAATCATGACCATGCCCCCTTTGAACTGCACAATGCTAGTAGATACATATACAATACTTCAACTTAAGTCACTCAGGGCATTATATCTCATGCATGTGGGTTCTGTAAAAGAATTCACTTTCAATTGAAAATTGAATGCTTTTCCCCCCAAAATCCAATTGAAAAACTCCCAAAATTACAGTGTTGTATTGTGCCATAAAATTTTGTACCTATGCTGAGTGAGACACCCTTATACAATGTCAATTAAAATATCTGAGTGTAATGCCCCATATCGTTAGTTATGATGAAAACAATACTTTAATGATTTAAAAATATGTAATATGCAAATGAAAAGCGAGAAAACTGTAGAATTTTTGTTTTCTGTCAACTTGTGTTGAGTATATTTGTTAAACCGTTTTTCATAAAAGAGCATTTTGTCAACCATAAATTTCCAATTGAAAGGGTACAGGACCCTGCACCTAAAAGGGTAAATCAAGCCCTGTCACTGTCACAAAGACTTCCATAACAAGTGAACTATAAATGAGAAATGAAAAAAATTTTAAAAATCCATTTCATATCCAAAAAAAATTTATAATTTGAAAATCAAAATATTAGACAAGATTTGCCAATGTCTGAGACAAACTTTTTTCAGATGTTATACAGTATCATAAAATGGCACAAAACTTGTGTCTGATGTATTCTGACTCAGAATTGGATGATTTTAGTAATTTCCTCTCTTTAAAAAAAAAAATCAATATGATTTTGGTATTCAATATCCTTCACAGAAACAGAAGTCCATGTTGCATATAAATTAAAAGAATTTTAATACTAGAACCAGACATGGGTATAATAACTATAATGATAGTTATAAAAGGAGAAGGTGGAAAAGCATAGTGTCCCTAAATATAGTAGTTCTATACTATATAATAGTCTGTCCCAGGATATTTATGCAGCGCATTTTTTAACATTATTTGATATTTATAAATACCTGAGGGTTAAAACGATGTTCATTCAACAGTATGAAAAAATCCCCTGCCAAGATTCCTCCTTTGAAACACCCCTTTTACATGTAGTTTGTCTGGTTTTAATATACACAGCTAAAAAATAAAAAGTCTATGGGGACTTTGAATTGCAACAAATTTTAAAATGTAAGTACCCGGATTATAACATTGAAAACTTGTGCAAGGCATTCTGAGTGGCTTTCAAATGTAAATAAGATCTAATAAAACATTTACCATTATAAATTTCCATGTGAAATCTGTTTTTGGTCCTTTGAATTTTTCCGATTAAAAAATGATAATGTGTCAATGAAGATATCTTGGATATTTTCCCTTTAAACGATCTCAAGTGCACTTATTTCACAGATTTTTGTATTTTTATCAAATATTGTTCAAATGTGCTGCAAAAATAACAGACTATATATACAGATAGATGTAGTTTCCCTAAGGGAAAAATGGGCCCATGGTTATTCTTCCTAAAGGGAAATACCAGGCCAATATTTCTGGGGGGGGGGGGGGAGTCTAACCCTGGGGAAAGTCTATGCTACAACACCTGTGTTAACAAAAATGAAAGCATTCGCTAACAATGTAAGTAAAGTAACAATACAATAACTGGAAGCAGCTAGTATTCTCAGTACTTTGATTATTACCAGTGGCATTATTAAGGTTATTTCCCCTAGCACTAGTTCAAACGTAGTGGATTGTTTACGTTGTTTTGTGAAGGATTGTTTACGTTGATTTTTTTTTAAAATTAAATCTACACTTTAGTAAATTGTAGGCCTACAGATCGATGCCGATGGCTGGCCTGAAATGAATGCTCGAAAATTTTACCTTTCCTGCATAGTGACTTAATGGAACTATTTTCTCTCCTTGCTTTACACTAAAGCTGAAAAAATTATCGGAGGTTTCTACAGTTGTCAAATAGAACAACATTAGGAGCATCATGACGGGGTTGATGATGTTGACCATCTTCCACGTGTGTCATTACATTGCGGTGTGCGAAACGTTTGTTTATGCTATATTTTCAAGAGTCGAATCAAAGCATTTTTGCACACTGACAATGCACTTCATAGGCGGATCTAAAGGTATTGTTGTAGGTTATAGCAAATTAATATTTTTTGCGGAAGCAGCGATTATTCGGTATTGTTCAAATATGTGACTGCCTATTTAACAGTTTAAGTCAATCAAACCTGTAATCTGTAATAGGTTAATTCATCTAACAACTCTCAACTCTCAATATATAAATCTATTTTAATCACGTAAATGTAACATACATGTTAACATAAACATCGCTAGAAATGCGCACTTATTGAAAAAAAAATTAAAGAGCATTTGCAGATCCAGAATTATCTTTTTCCCAGGATGCCAAGGGGCGGGGATGGGCGGGTTGGTAGTCCTAAACCTTTTTCGGTTTTCGGGGTGGGGGGGGGGGGGGGGTCAGAAGTCACCCCACCGAAGCCTCTCTCTTTATATCCATGCATAGAGAGTCCTGGGCTGCGTTTTACAAAAGAACTTATGACTTACGACCAAATTAATGAATGCTTATTAATTACAAACTAATCAATATTTGGTGAATTTATTGGCTATTAAAGATAAGAACAGCAATCAAAATGAGGGTAAAATAATGATTTTTTTTTTTAAATATTAACATTCTGTGAGACTGAAAATATTTACGACCCTGTCGCAAGTTCTGTAAAACTGACCCCTGAATTCGAAGTTACTTAAAAAAAATTAATTAATAAAGAATGTTTAACATGCATGGCTGTAATTCAATGTATTAGTTGGTTCCTCAAACCTGTTTGGCACATCCAATGAAGAGCAGTGAAATGGTAAAAATTTTCTTTTCAATGGAATGTTCTAAACTTTGTATCGAACGTCAATTGTTACACAAGTCACGCCCATTTCTTTTAAAACGAGGAAAATAGTATTCGTTTCAATGTATATGTACCTTCTTGGACGTACCGTTTCCATTTTTTAGGACGGTTTTAACATGCACACACTTCGAATTTCCTTGCGGGAAAATACTCCCCATTGCACTTTACGAGTTACACTATTTTGCCATTCTCTATTAGTTACCGAATTTATTTAACAAGAATCTTAGAACATTTTGGCATGAATAACTGGGTTATGTTTGATATTTAAAATGCAAATGAATGTAAGAACATTTTCACTTTGAAAGAAAAAAAGGGGTATTAAAATCGACATACATGTAAAACATGTTTTTAACTCATGTGGTTTATCAAATGTTTGGCATAGTCAGTTTTTAAATATTGTTAACCAAAAATGGGTTTCAACGGCAGTCAAACAAAGATTACAAGATCAATTTATTCCAAAGTGGCATGCTGATATAAATAACTCATCAAAAGGAGTAATATATAAAACCTTTAAAACAAATTTTGGATATGAAAAATATTTAGATATTTTACCCCTGAATTTCAGAAAAATTCTTAGTAAATTTCGTACTTCAAATCACCATCTACCAGTTGAACTGGGAAGATGGAAGGGTATCCCATTTTTCGGTTAGACCAAATGTGTTAAAATATTCGTATCTTATGACAACATGTAATATGAAATTGTTGAGAAAATTATGTATATTTATAACAAAGATATACGAGGTAGTCTGTCCTCCATGAGTTTCATTTTGTATAACTTTTCCTAACTCTCTAACCCTTATATTTATATATGTTTATCTCTGACCAATTTATAATTTATATGTATATTTTAATGTTATTTTTTGTCCTCATGTACCATATGTTTGAAATGGTTTTGAGCGAATAAATGAACTGAACTGAACTGAACCCTTGGACCCTGGACATGTTGACAAAAGCTGCATCCCGATTTTTAATTATATGTAATTATGTCTTTTATGTTGTTTATGAAATCATCTTTATAGCATTAAACGGTGTACTTTCAAAATATTGAATTGTACATTCCTCGTTTCAAAAGAGATGGATGTGTCTTATGTAACAATAATTTTTATTGACGTTCGATACGAAGTTTTGAACATTGCATTCAAACGAAAAATTTTACCACCTCAATGCGCTTCATTGTATATAACCATGTTATGTAACATGGCAGCATTTACGTCCGCTCCGGTACTTAGTGAGCCTAAACAGTGTATGTCTCAAATAAGTGCTTCATACAGATAGAATAACATAAACACTTTTTAAGGCCAACCCGATTTGCAGTTACTCTTAATTTCAAGAACTAAAACTTCATGTTCATGTAGTACATGTCTCTACAGATCGGGGAGAGGGCATGCATGTATGAAACAGGGAGTCAAATAGGTTTCGTCGTGAAGATCCGTCTAGAAATATGTATGACTGCGTTGCCATAGAAATGATCATTGTAACGTGTAGTAAAAGCATCATCATTAAAATATTGATTGCCGTTCGTATTGATTTTCCTCTATGTTCGGAGCTTAGCATATTGCAATAAGTATGCCACTAGGTCTCATGATGAAAAAGACTGTCACCAAACGAAGTAAGGGATAACTTCGTCGGTGAAATTGATAGGGTAGAACAATTTTAATTTGTTCTTTTTATTCATACTTGACCGGACAGTTCTCCTGGGTATAGAACCGGAACGGACATTTAAAAACACAGCATTTTACTGCTCTATTGTCATTCTACTCGAATCCAACACAACATACGGGTATGTGAAATCATAGCCATTGAATTGGGATTTAATTATTCGTTAAAATGTGTTAGTTCTACTCGCCTACTGAACTCTCCGAGTTGTCCATGTGCGTACTTGTAAGATATGGATTATACGTGATTGCTGGACATCAGAAATAATGTTTGATATGCACAGGTAACCTTTTTACCTTTATACCACATCTCTCTTTTCAATTGTAACCTTAACAAGACAGTCTCTCTCTCTCTCTCTCTCTCTCTCTCTCTCTCTCTCTCTCTCTCTCTCTCTCTCTCTCTCTCTTAACCACCCATAAGATAAACAAAAAATAGTCATAAATTTTACTGTTTGATGATCACACTTCCTGAGTGCTTTTAATTTATGGCCGAAGAGTAATCTGGGAAAGTTTTAATGCAAACGCTTTAAATGCATTACTTATAATAACCTTAATTGACTTGTACGAACAAAGACGTACTGCATATTGACATCATGTATCAACGCATTAGGTTGATACTAGAAGTGGGTGTGGAAGGGAGGGGGTTAAATAGCTCAAGGAGTAATATTTCTACATGTACATTCTCATACACTCATTTCACTTTCAGTATCATTCATA
This sequence comes from Magallana gigas, assembly GCF_963853765.1. NCBI lineage: Eukaryota > Metazoa > Mollusca > Bivalvia > Ostreida > Ostreidae > Magallana > Magallana gigas. The sequence continues at coordinate 34,649,171 of NC_088859.1, forward strand.
TCAAGTGGAGAGCCACTTTGCCTCAATAATGATATTTTTCCACACCCCAATGTTTCGAGACCAAATCAAGAATAATAAGGCACAGCAAAATAGCAGGTCTTGCTCGACTTGATTTAGTGTTGGGAAATTGAAGCGTTTCTATGACAGGTGGACCATATCATTGGGAGTTTACAATTTCCCTCGGGTACCCCTGTCAAATTAAAATTCACACTCGCGTCCCTTCTACAATAATCTGCATTGTTTCTTACAATTCAGGGTTTTCAAAGGAATGCCTATGGGTTTAGGTAAGTTCGAGTTCACTTTTAAGTCTTATTTCCGGTTGGCATATACAAGCGTTGATCCAACAGTAATGTCAAAGATGCGATAAAAATTAATGTCAAAGATGCAATAAAATCGTGATAAATCAGCGTAAAGTGACAAAAAAGTATGGTTTGAGATTTCTAAATATTTCAATTCAGATCTTACGATAATTTTTTCTTAAGATAATATATTTTATAGAGCGTGAGGAGAGGCTACACGTTGCACACTAGCAACCTCCTTTTTGGATCCACGGCGCTCAGCTATACTTCATAATTAAGTACATTATAAAAATTGGCCACGATGCTCTGTTCACATATTTTTTATAAACTATCTTTTTCCATATTCAACATTGTGCCGGATATTATGCCAGTGCTAAGGTGGCATTTTATGCACCCGCTTTAGATGCAGTTTCGTAAAAATCCATAAATATCATATGATACATTCTCTATAGAGTATACACCTGTATAACCACTTTTGTTTTAGCGTGTCTCACCTGGCAGGGGAAATCTTTACCTTTAAAAATTATTATCCCATGCATAGGAAAATAATAATTCCCTAGGAGAAATGATTTTCCTACAGAAAATAATGAAAATCCTAAAGGATTAATATTTCCTGCAGGAATATGCTTCAAACAAGTAGTTTTCTCATTGGAAATTAAGATTTCCCATCGGATATTAAAATCCTATGGGAGTTTTGTTCAAACTCTTATGTAATTAAAATTCCTAGAGGAAGTTCTTTTATTCCGGTAGGAAATTCAAAATATCCAATAAGAAAATTGTTTTTCCTATGAAAAAATTATTTCCTGCAGGAATTTATTTCTTAAAGGTTACTAGTATTAAACATATCGCCGGACAGGTGAGATATATCAAAGACAAAGGTGGTTATAGACTCTTTAAACAATGGTCTATCATATGGCATATTTTTAATTTTCCGATACATGTACATGCAGCTTACACAGGTGGAAAAATGCCACCTTGGCACTGGCATAATTATTCGGCACAGTGTTATTTCTCGAGCTCATCAGAACAACTTTTATGAGTATTTATATAAAATATAGTATTGAGTTTCTCCTCAATTGGTAAAGCAGCTGTTCTCAAAATTGATTTTATCTTCTGTAGGTTTTCTTAGATTTTACTTTTTTTACTCTTGATCTTGTATCTTAGTATTGTAAGGTTCAATATGACGATATATTTCATTTGTGTATTAGATTTAGCGCTGTGTAAGGCGTGTTCCAGTGTGTCCAATCTTTAATGTGGCCCTGGCCTATGAAAACAGAGGACTGTCGTAGTCATCACACAATTAATGCAAACTAATTGTAATTTTATGCATTCAGTTTGTGAATGCACGATTAGGACTCTGCTAAAGTACTTAAGCAGACGTTTGTCTTACAATTTTGGATATTTTGTTACAGTACTGGTTTGACAGAAATAAACATGATATAGTGGATAGTTCGGAAAAATGATTAAATTGCGACAGAGGGAAAATAGCGATTGATTTTATTCATTTCTATAGCAATGGCTATACATGTGTATGTATATATTGTTACGATGAGTCAATACCAGACAGCTTACTTTTTGTAGTTATCATTATTTGAAAAGCAGCAAAAGCTACATGACACTTTATCTTGGTAACAATTGAATCACCTTCCTACTCAATATCACATCCTTATAAGAATGGACATAAAAAGCATCGGGTATATTGGTAAATTTACTGTGTACATAAGAGAAATCAGCATGTTTGACGTCCTTATTATTATGTATATCTAGAAGCAAACGGTTCTGGGGCTGAGAAGGAGGTGATCCCAGTCAAAGTACATGTACATGCATGTAGAAAATGCACGACTACTGAGGGGAGTCCATTATTGCTGTAACGACAGAGTATGTGTAAAGACATCTTCCCAAGTCAAGGGCTTCTGATCCGCTCCGCTGTACATAAATATAAAGTAGAGCGGATCAGAAACCACTGACTTAATTGGGAAGATGGTGTATACATATAAAGAAAACGAATACAATCTTATTCAGCTTTTAGTAGATTTCAATCACCATTTAAGTTTAGTCCTTATATTTTGCTATCAGAGATAGATTTCAGTCTTCTATAAAACAACATATAATATGAATTTACTTAGACGTATGCTTTCATTGTATTCATATTGTTTGTGTGTATATAAACGATATTCATGCATTTTACTTATCCGGGAATTTCATGAAATGATGGGGAGGTTACTGAATGGTGGAAATTTAAATGAAATGTTTGAAAAAAGAAAAAGAAAAGCCAAAGCACTTACTAACCCTGGGGAATTTCCGTTTCCATGAATTTTTTTTTATCAAAATACTAATTAAACCTCTTTTTTTTTTTTAAGGTATAAAACATGAATTTGTTTGTACATGCAGGGGTTAACATGAACGCGAAGTTTGAGATTTCTTTCACAAATATGTGAAGTAGCCAATCAAAACATAGCTTGAATTATAAATTTATGATGAATTCTGATATTGTATATTCTATAATCACATTAAATCACACGTTTAAGTTAAAAGCATATTGCGATGCAAATTTATTCATATAACTGTTATAAAAAAGCAAACATCTATATTAAAAAAAGTGAAAACAGATGGGTGCGAAGATAAAAACACTTCAGTTAATGATTATTTTCAGTTTATTTTTTCTCTCTTTTTTTCAGAGTTATCAGACAGCATTTATAAACACCGGAGTTGAATGACCGGATGCACGATAAAGATGCGGTGTCTCAAAATCTTACTGGGCAGAACGCTACGGAATACTCTCATTCTTATGGCTATTTGCCTGTCATTGCTCAATATGATGAACTGGGTCTACTATACCTATTCAGAAGAGCTCATTGAAACATACAACAAATACTCACCGCCGACAGGTGCAGTCTTTTTAACACGTTTTGCATCGAATTCATCGACTCCGAAATCGATTTCAAAACATCAAACCGCCACTGTGATACCCCAGAGTTTCGAAAGACGTTATCCGTTATTTGACCCAGGGGATAGCTATGACGATAACGGAATCTACATGGAAGTGGGAGCCCCTCTTGATACCAAAGATGTGCGCAAAAAGAAACTAAATTTTGACCCTTCAAAGTATCCGCTGGAAGTAGATCTTGTTAAATTAACAAATTATATTTTTGAGGGAAAAAAGATTAAAAACAAACCGATCAACCCTCATCCGTATCAATTTGTGCACGAAGCTGCTGATGCGTGTCATATTAAAAATCTCCATCTAGTTGTTATAGTGAAATCTAGAGCCAATAATACTAAGACCCGGGAAGTCATAAGGAAAACATGGGGCAACCCAACGATATACAGTGGGGTGGCTGTAATTTTTCTTCTGGGACAAATGCGTGGATGTGAGAAAAATATCTCTGAAGAAGCTCAAAGGCACAAAGATATTGTACAAGAGAACTTCGTCGACGATTACTCCAACAACACGCTAAAAACAATAATGGGGTACAACTGGGTAGTTCGCCATTGTTCCAACGCAAATTTCAATCTTTTCGTGGACGATGATATCTTTGTGGTGGTGAAAAACCTCGACAATTACAGAAACAACAAAGACAAAGAACCCCGGATCATGGCCGGGAAACTTCTTCCTCGCTCGACCCCCTTCCGGGACAATGGGTCGAAGTGGTTTGTGAGTTGGGAGGACTACCCCTTTGACAGGTACCCGCCGTATCTCGCCGGCGGGGGCGTTCTAATGTCTTGGGACGTTACAAGAGCATTTGCAGCGGCCTTTCCCTATGTGAAAACAATATCAATTGATGATTCCTATCTAGGAGTCATTGCTAAAAAGCTCAATATAGCGCCTAGAAACCATGCTGGCATGGTGATCAGGAACCCTGGCAAAGACACAAAGTCCGCCATGACCATGAATTTTGGCAGCGTTGTTGCATTTCATCGCATTCCGTCCAGTGAGTCGATGCAGGCAACGTGGAATCAGTATACAGCTAAATATCCTATTACACCCAAGCCGAAAAGGTAACGAGAGGCAATGCTAGCTGCCATAAAATCTCTGGTCGTGTTAACTTATTGATGTCTGCAGTCTTTCGTATGATGGCGTTTTTATGATGGTCTAAGAATGGTGTTCCTAAGATTGTTATTGATTTTTCTCATTTACAGCCTTTTTGACGTTCCAGTTTTCATAATCGATAAGTTTTAATGTTTTTGTAACCCATTTTTCATCAAATCTGTGATATTATACTGTAGTCGATCATGCAATGTTGCATGCCGTAAGACATATTTTGTTTTCCTGTGTACGACTTGTGTTCATTTAAAAAAAAAAATTCTACCAAATGAATACTCAGGAACAAGAAATAGGTGAGAATTATGTGACCAGATAGTCGTCAATATTATTGTAGTGACTGGACATTGGTTATGACTACCTTTAGATAAAGTCCTCAGATTTGAATTCTTTCTTAGGTCTATAGCCCAGTGTTACAGGATGCTGCTACTAATGCCCAGATAAAAAAAAAAAAATAAAACATGCAGGGTGTATTTACTCGCAATGATTTTTTACAAAAAATATTTTTTTGGCAAAATGGCATGCAAACTTCTTTTGAATCTTATGAATAGTAATTGTCACTTCACATGCTCAATTAACCTCCCTTGTGCATGCTTTATCTATTTCGACCGAGAAAGTGGAACAATAGGTACATTTATAAAGAGAGTATTTTGCCTCTTCTCTCTAGTTTCTCTTCGCTGCCCCTCCCCCCATTACCTTGCATAAACTAAATAATTCATATACTATATCAAGCTGTGACTGAAGAGAAGGCTAATGAGTTAATTGCCCGACCTTAAGTTATTTACATACAAGTAAATATGTATAACGACACTCCAAGGTAACTTTTTTACTTTTGAGAATTATAAAATCAATCGGTTTATCCATAATTTAAGAGCGGAGCTTCTACTATACAGTAAAAATTGTAAATTTATACAAACTTCTTGATAAAAAAAATTCTTGCTACACGATAAACGCCTCATTTGAATTCAAACTGCAATAAAAATCATTGAATAGTGTTGATACATCTTGCAATTATACTGATTTGTGTGCTGGTTTATGTCGTAAGAAGAAACTATACAAATGGTTGATCAATGGTATCCTGAGAGTAGGGGCATTCAGCATGCACTTTCCTAATTACTTACCATGCATTATTAACAGCCATATCCAGGGTTTTATTAAGCCCCTGTGAATGGCACTTTGTACAATTCCCTGCTAGTCTTCTCTAAATGGAGTAGAAAGTTCAAGAAGTGTTGGCGCGAGTTTCAATCGAACATGCTTGATGGTTTCATCAATTTTCGTAGATTTAAGGAGAAACACGGCGTCAAGAATACATAAATTCGTAGACAAGGAACTATTCAATACAATATTTTATTAAAAATGAATTCAATTTCGTGGACTAACTAAACAACGATATTCACGAACATTAGCATTCAACAAATACTGGTGAAACCACAGTGGAACACTACCGCATTATGGGATGTATAGTACTATTAGTATTACATTTGCTCATTACATGTACTTGTACCTGTCAGTGTATGGACGTCCCTGTTTTTATACCAAGTCTGTTGTTTTGTAATACACTTTATGATGACTACCACATGATATTTATAACTTAAATTTATACATTGTATTTTGATAATAAAACATTCAAATCGTGAACAAATGTCACTTTTTTAATGTCAAATTCCTTTTTAAATAAAAAATTACTTAAAAAGAAAAGGACATCATACACTCAGTCCACTGGGCATACCAGCGTTTTGACTTAGTAATAGCTGTGGACAACTTACATGACATGTAGCTATTGGCTGTAGACGTCTTGTACTGAAAACATGTAATTCTGGGGCATGGGCATGGAAATATTGCCACACGGACGCACGCATACTCTCTCTCTCTCTCTCTCTCTCTCTCTCTCTCCAGCTTTGTATAAAACTTGCTTTTGATGATAGTGTCACAAAATACACAATCTACTATTAATTTGATACATGCAGTGAATTTGAGAGGCCGTGACGGTGGTAAAGCTCGATTATAGGGAATTGTTATGTGTATTATATACCTTTTAACTCCACAAAGGGCATGTGTATGTTTATTTGAGAGCTATTGACCATCACTGCGCTGTAACATTTTGAATCTTCAGCTGCTATTAAACGATCTTTAACCAGGTTAAATGCTAGAAATCAATGGATTGCAGTGTTTCTATGGCGACAAAATATGTAGTTGCAACAGAAGAAATAAACCCGTAAAAGGAAACCAAGCTTTCTTTGTACAGGCTTTATGGACACAATCACCCATTATTTGCAAGTCAACTAAAAAACCCCACCGAAAAACTGGAATGTATATACACGTATACAATATCATAGATACAAAAAACCCCCAAAACAAAATGAATTTTGATTCAAATTTATCAGGTCTTTTGTTATAACATGCATGATTAAATGCAGTAACAATATTCTTCGACAAATTAGTGGAGAACCTTGTATACAACTGCTTCAACGCAGTCGCTGGATGTTCTAAATAAAAAACAATAACAGAGAAAAGTACAAATAAAGTTCATAACTAGTTCTTGTATTAATAGATAGTAAATAGAGAGTGTATACACTCTCTGCGTTTTTGATTTAACAAGACAAACAATCACTATGATTTATTGATGTTCAATACAAGTTTAAACTTCCCAAAGCGAAACGTATAAAAGCACATTACACTGTGCTTTGTGTGTACACTGAAAATCAATGGCTCGGGTTTATATCAAATATTGATATCAAGTTTCAGTCGTTGCGAAATTTCCATTTTATGCTTCATACACAAAGATGAGTTAATTTTTAAAAGAAATGCAGGATATCACATAAAGATCTAGAAAATCCTATTATAAAATTTGAATCTGTTTTGCTAGTTGCATGCATGAGAGATCCTAGTATGTGCATCGATTTCAGAATACTGTCATAGATCAATGGTAGGCATATTCTGGATAAATACTAAACAAATATTCAACAATAGAGGTAAAGGTTGCCGTAAGCTTTGCCATCTAGTCATCCTGATCATCTGTATTATAGTACAAAAAGATCTGTAGTGACGGGGGGACCATCGATGTATCCTAAAACTCACTGAAATGCAAACAAAACCAAATAAACAATCAACAAACATCCTAACAAATTAATACCTTTTTCTGATAAACTATAAAACACGCAAGCTGTTGGTACCAGAAAATGAAACAAATTTTAATATGACTATGTTTCATTATGACATACTTAGTACTTTGCATGTCATCACATTAAGTAACGAACCTACATTGTACAAGAAAGCTGCATGTCATCACATAAGGTAGCAAGCCTGTAAGTAAGCTACAAGTCATCATATTAGGTAGCAAGCCTACGAGTAAGCTACAAGTCATCATATTAGGTAGCAAGCCTACGAGTAAGCAACAAGTCATCATATTAGGTAGCAAGCCTACGAGTAAGCAACAAGTCATCATATTAGGTAGCAAGCCTACGAGTAAGCTACAAGTTATCATATTAGGTAGCAAGACTACCAGTAAGCTACAAGTCATCATATTAGGTAGCAAGCCTACATGTACAAGTAAGCTGCAAATCATCATACAGTGTATTAGGTAGCAACCCTGTAAGTAAGCTGCAAGTCATCATATTAGGAAGCAAGCCTATGAGTAAGCTACAAGTCATCATATTAGGTAGCAACTCTACAAGTAAGCTACAAATCATCTTATTAGGAAGCAAGTCTACGAGTAAGCTACAAGTCATCATATTAGGTAGCAAGCCTACGAGTAAGCTCATCATATTAGGTAGCAACCCTGTAAGTAAGCTACAAGTCATCATATTAGGTAGCAAGACTACCAGTAAGCTGCAAATCATCATATTAGGTAGCAAGCCTGCGAGTAAGCTACAAATCATCATATTAGGTAGCAAGCCTACGAGTAAGCTACAAATCATCATATTAAGTAGCAAGCCTACAAGTAAGTTACAAGTCATTATATTAAGAAGGAAGCCTACAAGTGGGTTGAAAGTCATCATAGAACAATATAAATGATGTATCTATAAGCTTGGCGTTTTACAAATCATTTTGGAAGCCAATCTGCATACAAACTTTTACCCATGATCTTTTTTTTTTACAATATTTTAGTGTTTATGTGTAGTTTTAGGAAACGATCTTGTATATTTAGATTTAACCGCGATAGGCGATCGAGGGTTGTAGCGAATTTCCCGAGAATTATGAATGCGGGTCCCGAGATCTCACCAAAATTATTTAGATTTTTCGACAGCCCCATCTATCCCATACGGAAGGCCTTATTGACATTTTTTTCATGAAATATGGAAGCAAAATGTATAAGTGTACCCTTAAGAAAAACAACAAAGAACAGATACATTTCTTTTAGGATAAATACAAAAGTTATAAAAAACGACAAGAATTTGAATTGGGTTCGTCATCTGTAAAGCACAAAGGGCTCTCAAGGTTCTACTCCAAGTACCATTTTGGAAAAAGGTCCCCTTTCGGAAAACGACACCTTAAAAAAAACAATGTAAAAGAGAGTACATTATTTAAAAAATATTAACATCGTTATAAATATACAAATTCTACAATTTTTTTGCCAATTGCATTGCTATTCATAAGACCTATATTAGATTGAGACAATAAAACTGCGAAAATAACGTATTCATGAACGTTAACTATGTACGTGTAATTCATTATAATTATTTTTTAAAGACAAATGCGTGCCTAATTAAATTGAATGTCATTTTATATGATCGATACTCATTCAATAGGTCATACTAAATGTGTGCAGGAACTTAGCAAACAAAGAGAGATAACTCCAATTTTGCACAGTATATGTAAGCTGGAGTAGCAAGCCAAAGCTTCCCCCCCCCCCCCCTTCCCGTTGGGTTACTTAGTATCAATTACTTTGAATGTGTCATAATATATAGTAATATCTGAAATAATGGTTTTCTCTGATCTATCAAATTCGAGTTTGGCACAGTGGTCTCCCCTTCACTATTATTCGGAAGAGAAAATGCTCATATATTTATTTAAAAATTAATAAGGAAAATAAGCTTATATTCAAAACTTTAAGATACGATTTGTTGCCCTTTGTAACTGTGACCAAAACTAAGATACGTTGAAAGGCAGACGGAATATAAAACAAAAGGAGAGATGGGTGTCTAAGGTATAAAAACGTGATAGAAATCATGAGAAAAAGGTACATGTCTTCTTTCTCAATAGATGAACAGCAATGGAAACATGACACTTATCAGTGTTTTTTGTCACACAATTAAAAAAAAAATTGATATTCTTTTCTTCTTTGTTGTTTGGTATGTTTTGCATCTGATTAGTGAAATTTGGTTTGTAAGAACAAATGTAGCCAACGTACTTTCGCATAGAAAAAAATATTCTAAAACCTTTAAGCTACAATGTAGCATATTGATCTGCACCTTGCCATATCACAGGTAATATTTAGAGTACCTTTGAGCGAGCATCTTTTGATACCAGTCGACAGGCATGCACAGACCCAGAATTTTTTTCTAGGAGGTCAGATAAATACTTAAGTTTTTTTTGTTTTTTGTTTTCTTTTGTTTTGTTTTATTTTTTGCTTTATTTTTTTTTTGGGGGGGGGGGGGGCATATTTTCGGTAATCTTACTACGTAATTTAAGAAATTGGAATTTTCCCGAGGTGTCTGGAGCATCTCCCCGACCCCCTTCTAGACCCGTGTGTGTCAGGAATATATGCATTAGAAGTTTTTAATTTTTTTTTTTACAGTCAAGTAAATATTGTTTTATGAAGCAGTCTGGAAACTGAACGTTTACCTACATTTGATGGGCGTTTCTAGTCGCACAATCTGATTAACGTTATCAAACGATAAAATCTCCTACGTGTACATACATGTAGTAAAAATTATGACGATGTTTTTGTCTCATTATGTCTGCACAAAATATCGCAAACAGCCATTCTGGGGTCCATTGTGGAAACTTTAAAATAGTTTTACATTGGTAGAGTGATTAGGATAGGCATTTTTTTGCCCTATTGTAAAAAAATGGGTTTTCCGTTGCTTTAAATGTTTTGATAATAAGACATCGGGGCTTTCAGAAGATTAGAAGATCATGCTAGTAAAAGTGGAATACCATTGGTCGAATGAAAAAGGATGAATAAAACGCATTACTGTTAATCTCCAAATGACAGAGTATTTATGTCTGTTTATTCATTTATTAATTCAATTAAAAAAAGGAAACCGAAATTTTTTCACGGAGGTCAGACAAAGTTGTCTTTTTTTTTTTATTTTGGCGGGGGGGGGGGGGGGGGTGGGTGGGGGTCCGAGACATATTTTCGGTAATCTTACTATAAAAATTAAGAAATTGGAATTTTCCAGAGGTGTCAGAACCATCTTCCCGACAAAAGTACAGTACGTTTATATTGTTTTATGAAGCTGTCTGGAAACTGTACGTTTACCTACATTTGATTGTTTCTAGTCGCACAATCTGATTAACGTTATCAATCGATAAAATCTCCTACAAAATATAAATTATAAAATTGTGTTTCGTCTCATTATGTCTGCACAAAATATCGCAAACAGAGCATTATGGGGTCCATTGTGGAAACTTAAAAATAGTGTTATATTGGTACAACGTAGAGTGATTAGGATTGTACTATTGTAAAAAAGGGTTTTCCATGGCTTTAAATGTTTTGATAAAAAGGCGTTGGGGCTTTAAAAAGATTGGGAGATCACGCTAGTAAAAGTTAAATGCCATTTGTTAAATGGAAAAGGATGAATAAAACGCATTACTATTAATATCCAAATGACAGAGTATTTCTGTCTGTTTATTCATCATTAGTTCAATAAAAAAGGAAAAATGCAGAAATCGTTGGGATTGAATGAGAAAAAAAGGAATGAAATCTTCTTTGAACGAAATAATAAAATATCTTCCAGTTCATACATATTTGTGTCAGAGTTTCTGATGTTTTATGTGATCCTTTGCGTGACTCAGTTTAGTGAACTCTAGATATGTAATGTGTAATTACAAGGTGTAATGTTGCAAGACGTTTAAAAGTAGTTTGATCTTTGTCAATCGTGCCGATGATACGAAAACTTCATATCATTTGAATACCCGAACTTAATTCTTTAATACCACAACCTTAAGGAAATGCGTTCCTGACGAGTGTAAGGAGAAAGGAGGAAGGAGGGGGGGGGGGGGGTATCAGTCTGAGGAAACATGGGGTCATATGACCAAAAATAATGTCCCTAGTCAATAAAATCATACATCGTATACCCTTGTAAGAATTCAGTCTTTTTTTTTTTTTATAAAAGTAAATGGAGAGAAAATACTCATTGAGTGTACATACCGGTATAACCAAATGAAAGAAAACATTTAAGACGAGAACCCCCCCCCCCCCCTTCCCCGTTATGAGATATAAAGAAATATATGGCTCCATTAACTGTTTTTGAAATCTTTTTAAAGCAATGCACATTCTATGTTTGAACTGCTTCAACATTGAATAACTTTAAGCAAAATATTATGCATTTTTAAAAGTCAATCGCACCTTCTTAAACATGCAAAATACATACATGTACATGTATGTACGTTCAAGTGATGAAACACACCAAACTACACAGATTTGAATTTCCGATTGCGAATACCTTAAACCACAGCATTACATTAAATAAAAGAAAACATATATAAAAAACCCAATTTGAGAAAGCTACTAGATGTGTTTTACTTTTTTGAGTGGTTAAAATGTTTTGGTACAGATTTTAAAAAGATTTTATCCTACGAAATACGAATAAATCTGCAAACAGATAAATGAAATAATGATCAAAACCATAATAAATGGATCATCCGAAGAAAACTATTTTGTTTTATAAATGACGACAGAACGCCAATAATCTTACATATCATGGTAATCTTCCAGAGACAGGTGTTGTGAATATCTAACGCTACACAAATGGGGGAATGAGTGCAATTGAATAACGCGGTGTAATGTCGCCTGACCACTAGCAGGCTCACGGGTTGATCTCTTCCTACTCTCTCGTGTTACTGGAATTTCACTGAAATGAAAAATTGACTATCGATGAATAAACACGCTGTTTAAGGAATATCAATACTGCTTGTCGTGAAAAGAAAACTTTAAATGTCTATTTAAATGATAGACAGTGAAAATAATTTAAAAGGTTCAAAGCATGTACATGTAATAAGAGCAAAACACTTTGAATAAAGTTTTAATATTTTTGATTTTGTCCGCCAACAAGCAGGTAAGAAATTTTTACGAAGGCTTAAACAGTCTAGAAAAGCACACAGTTTATGAATGATAGACAAAATTTGGGCAATCGGTTTTTAGAATGCAGTTCGCAGTTCGCAATTGAATAGTGAACTGCGTTCTATAGAACGCAGTTCGCAATTCAAAATTTAGTGCGATTGAATAGTGAACTGCGTTCTATCTAGAACGCAGTTCGCAATTCAAAATTTAGAATTCATATTTGGGGCCCGCTTGCCTTATATGCAATTGAATAGTGAACTGCGTTCTATCTAGAACGCAGTTCGCAATTCAAAATTTAATTCAAATATGAATTCTAAATTTTGAATTGCGAACTGCGTTCTAGATAGAACGCAGTTCACTATTCAACAATTTGAATTGCGAACTGCGTTCTAGATAGAACGCAGTTCACTATTCAATTGCATATAAGGCAAGCGGGCCCCAAGTAGGAATTCTAAATTTTGAATTGCGAACTGCGTTCTAGATAGAACGCAGTTCACTATTCAATTGCATATAAGGCAATCGGGCCCCAAATATGAATTCTAAATTTTGAATTGCGAACTGCGTTCTATAGAACGCAGTTCACTATTCAATTGCGAACTGCGAACTGCGTTCTAAAAACCGATTGCCGACAAAAACACTTTGGGCAAATATGGGTTAAAATTAGCTGCATGACTGTAGCCCCCGGTCTGAAAAAATTCGGATGGACGGCCTGGGAACTACAGTGCCTCCCATAGTAAAAAACTGCAATTTACTGCGCACAAAAAATGCGCTAGGTTTTGACTGATTAATCTCATTTACGATCACATTCTGTACAAATATTTAATCCCAAAAAATTCCTCGGACATTTTACTAAAGATATCGTCACTTCACTTGCCTCTGATATTCTTTTAAACACCATCCCCAGCCCTGTCAATTAAAGTGGTGCAAGTTTGTTTACATTTAACGAGGCTGGGTCTAATTTGTTCTGCCCTAGATTTTTGGATGAAACTTTTTACATGAATTTCTACTGATATAATTATTATTTTAAGATTAAAAAATAAGACATTTACCACACCGTTTGTTTAGGGGGTCATCTCAAAGTGTGTTAATCTTTAACATAGGACCCTATGGGATTTTGCTTGAAATGTATCAATTTTGCATATTTTTTACTTTTTTTTAAAACTTCTGCCCTAGGGATTCCTTTTTCTGTTCTACATATTAAAGTTATTGCTAAAAGGCATCAAATGGTCAAATATGAAAAACCTTTTACCTCCTGGTTTGTCCCAGGGGTCTTATCAAAGTTGATTTTTGTATGCCCAGTTTCCCAGATTTGTCAGATAATGGCTATTTTTCATTTGACAAAGGTGGAAAAGGTGATCTATATAGTATTATTAAAACATTCAGACATATTTAAGTAATAAAAGAATATATAACATCACATATTAAGTGTCATTAATATAAAATACATGGTTACTGCCTGAAATATATGAATAAGCTATATTTAGGCGGGTTAAGAAAACGTGACAGAGGGCTAGGCTTGCTGAACCCTTTTCACGTTTTCAACTCGAGCCCAAATATAGCTTATACTTCGAGACATTTATGTTTATTCCACAATATAACATTAATTTTACGCATCAAACGAGCTATTTTCAACAATTTTCGCTGAATATCTGCAGATGAAACTATCACGCCATGGCGTCAACCAAGCAAAAAGATGACGTCACAATACAAATGAAACGCTGCGCGAAAGCGTGCGTACTCGCTCTGTACTCGGCCTCGTTAAGAATGGCGACTCTCGATCTCGACGTAATCCGACTTAACTCGATATGAGTTAAGTCATGTTATGGAAATGAATAGATTAACCATTTCACTAATTTATACATCGAAAGAAAGATAACTCCTCAATATGAGGTTCTCGTAACTTTTCGCACGGCCCCTTTTGGGGTCCTTATATTACGCATGCGCAGTAGTGTATCGACCTTTCTCAGCTTCAACCTGGAAAAAATTCAATGCATTGTTCATCACGACTGATTAAATCGCTCGATTAATCATCGGTGGATAGTAATCGGGTAATCTTGTGTAATTCAATCAATTGTCCAAGTTGCGGTACGTATTCACTTCCATTTATTTTTTTAAAGGGTTTTAAAACTTTGCAATACAAGATAATTTTCTTATTTCGTCTGCTTCTCTCTTTAAGGCGGCCATGATTGTTACATAAGATAGTCATTACGATGTAGGTTTATTTCAAGTCAAATTGCGGGCCATCAACAGCTATAACTTGGTTAATAAAAAGTTTAGTCATCATCATTAAAATATAATATTCCATTGTAAAATTTTTATTTACAATAAATTTAAAATATTCAAATACTTGAAGGCCTTAAAGGGCCTACATAGCTAAAAAAAAAAAAAAAAAAAGTCTGTCCCAAGATATTTATGCTGCACATTTGGACGATATTTAATAAAAATACACTTACCTGTGAAAGAGGTGCAATTAAAATAGTTGAAAGGGATATTTTTCAAGATAATTTCATTGACACATTATCATCTTTCACTCGGAAAAATTCACAGGAACGAAAACAGATTCCTTACGGAGATTTATAATGGGGAATGTTTCCATCTTTTCTCCATTCGGAATACACTCGGAATACATCGCGCAATATTTCAACGTTATCATCCGGGCTTGCTGCAATGCAAAATCTCCGTAGACATCACATTTTTTAGCATTGTATTGAAACCTGATAAGCTAGCAGGGGCGTTTTGACTGAGAAATCTTGCATACTTTTGAATGAATATCGTTTGAATCCTGAGGTATTTATAAATATCAAACAATTAAGCCAAACGTGAATCCAAAATATCTTGGGACAGAGTATAGTGCTCACCTAGGACTACGGTTGCATATATTATATACTATAGTGTCATATAGCATAAATACGTAACGTTAACATACAATAACTTTAATAAGTATTTCTGATGAGCTTGGGGTTCATGTCCCTCAAACCATCAAAGACAAAATATGGTCAAAACAATACATTGATCTGTCAAAAATCATCAATTCAGAAACAGTTGATACATCCGCTCAGGATTCGCACAAATTTTCCATAGTTGAGGGTCAGTTAGTTATTGAACCAAAAACTAAAACAAACAAAATCACATCAATTAACACCTGGCTTGATGCGTTTTTGATTTTCTCAAGCATATACCTGGCTAGACACCCATCAGACATACAGGGTATCTTGAAATATATCCACACAATACGTTTAGGATATAGCCGTAATATAAATGGCAATTGGATTGAATACGACAGGCAGTTCCGTCTCAAAATGTCTAAAAACACATCAATATCATTTGGCTCTATCGATGCGGAGTTATGGTTATTGTATATGCAGGCTCAAGTTCAACAAGCTCCACAACAGTCAAAATCTTCACTCAAATGTTTTGATTATAACTTTAAAGGTTCCTGTCCCAAACCCCAGTGTTCATTCCAGCATATATGCATGCATTGCAACAAGTCACAGTGTGACACCCACGCATGCATTGTTGATCCTATCAGTCGGCCCAGATCCAAGTCATCAGATCCCCCCATCCAAATCCAGCACACCAAAATTTCGCCCCGCAAAATAGCATCAATTTTCGTCCCTTACGCCCAAGGCATTATCAGCCACAAAGACCAAGATTTCATGCACCTAGGTTTAACTCCAATTAAGATCTCCGTTTTAGAGCAGTATCTCGCTACATATCCAGATATTCAGAATGCTCAATTTTTATTAAATGGTTTCAAATCCGGCTTTTACTTGAATTACATAGGCCCAAGAGTCTACTTACAATCCAAAAATATGAAGTCCGCGAGTGAACATGCTGATCAACTTTTGGCTATCATTGAGACAGAAATTACGTTAGGAAGGATGTCAGGCCCCTTTTCCCAACCCCCTTTTCCCAACCCCTTTTTCCCAACATTAGATGTAACCCTGTTGGGGTCCTGCCCAAGAAAGATGGAGGCTACAGGTTAATTTCAAACTTGTCAGCGCCCATTGGCAATAGCGTCAACGAGCATATTGATCCAATTCTGTGCTCAGTGTCTTACGCTTCTTTCGATCAGGCCATTTCTATGATCCAAGAGAATGGTAAAGGGGCATTGCTTTGTAAAATGGATTTGTCTAGCGCATTCAGACTTTTACCTATTCACCCTTCAGATTTTTCACTGTTAGAAATATGTTTTCAAGAAAAATACTATTTTGATAGATGCATGCCCTTTGGTTGTTCCATAGCTTGTTCATCTTTTGAAAAATTCTCATCATTTTTGCATTGGCCGTTAGCATAAAAGTCTCAAAATTATAATATCATCCATTATCTTGATGATTTTTTGTTTGTTGGCGAGCAAAATACATCACAATGTTCAACGCTTGCTGAAACGTTCATGACAAGTTAACTTGCAGCGAGTTGGGCGTCCCAATAAACGACAAGAAAACTGAGGGCCCATGTACTCGTCTATCTTTCTTAGGACTAGGTATTGATACCATAGATAAGGTCATTTTTATTCCTGACAATAAGGTTGCAGAACTTAGGTCCAAGCTTTCATCAATTACTTCTTCTAAAAAAGTCACCCTGAAAGAAATGGAATCACTCTGTGGTTCGCTTAACTTTTTCGCCAAAGCCATCCCTGGTAGCAGGGCCTTTAACCGCAGGTTTTATAACACAACAATTGGTATTAGGAAACATTACCACCTGATCAAGGTCACACAAGCAGTTAAAGAGGATGCTACCATCTGGCTCACATTTCTTGACCAATACAATGGGCGTTCCCCATTCCCAGAACTACACTGGTCTGATAATGAAACCCTAAACCTCTTTACCGATAGTTGTGGTTCCTACGGTGGAGGTGCGATTTTCCAGAATCACTGGGTTGTCATATCTTGGCCAGAGTCTTGGGGTCCAGATATAAGAAGAGATATTACATTTTTGGAATAAGTGCCTATTCTTGTGGCCATCTGGATTTGGGCAGATCAATTTACAGCTAAGAAATTGCTAATAAACACTGACAACATAGCTCTGGTCGATATATTGAATGCCAAGTCTAGTAAGTCTCAACGTGTCATGTCTCTTGTAAGACCATTGGTATTATTATGTATGAAAAATAACATTCAGATTAAAACTAGGCATATTCCAGGTTACCAAAATTCCATTGCAGATTCAATTTCTCGATTTCAGTGGGAAAGATTCAGGTCCCTGGCTCCGCAGGCAGACAAGACTCCAGCCCGTTTACCTCCGGAATTGTTGTTCCTCTTAGACCCCATGTAGAATGTTTACTTGAAGCAGCAATATCCAAAAAATACTGCGTCAACGTATCAAAAAGGCATCTTTTTGTACCAAACACAATTTTAACTTTTGTTGGCCTCCATAATCAACTACATCGCATACCTGCATGCAAATAAAGTGTCATATTCAACAACGAGATGTTATTTGAGCGGTATTAGTTACAAGCTTCATTTTAGAGGGTCAAATTGACAACACTAAAACTTTCATAGTTAAAAAAATGTTAGAAGGTTTCCATCGGTTAAATCCAGCGAAGGATGTACGGTCCCCAATTTCCCTATCTTGTCTCAATAAATTAGTTTCTATACTACCTACGGTGTGCACAAGCTTCTATGAAGCTGTTATGTTTTCAGCAGCCTTTCATTTGGCATTTTTCGCATTATTGCGCATTAGTGAATTTACTTTCACTAGTAACAACGCACCAGCCTTATTATTTCACGACGTGACCATTAATGAAACACACATTGGTCTGTATATTAAAGGTTCAAAAACAGACCAATACAATAGGGGTACTAAGCTACAGATTGAAATAAATTCTCAAACCCAGTCTTTATTCAAACATATGCGTGAATTTTTGGCAGTTAGACCACAAATACAAGGCCTATTTTTCTGCCATTTTAACCACAAACCTCTTACTAAATATCAATTCACATCCGTACTACATAAGTCGGTCAAATTTATTGGCCTTGACACAACAACTTTCAAATCCCACTCATTTAGAATAGGTGGAGCTACACATTTGTACTTACAAGGGCATTCGGAGGAGGACATTAAGTCAAAAGGCAGATGGAAATCTAACGCGTTCTGTTCATATATCAGATTGTAAAGCATAATCTTATGTCTGTTCATAACATCCTCGTATTATAATTCAATACTAAGTTTTCAGGTCCCAACACCACGGTCTGGATCATTGGTTCGTCAATTATCAAACATGCATCCCATCACGCTGTCCAACAATTTGGAAACCCACACCTAGACCTTCAGAAACATAATATCACAGTATTTTGGCACGGAAAGAGTGGTATGGTCTGGGAGGATGTAGAGCCCACAATTACAAATATCATTGAACAAAGAGGCCACCCAGATTGGGTAATGTTACATTGCGGGGGCAATAGTATTGGGACCATGCCGTTGCTAAGACTCCAAAAATTCATGAAATTAACCGTTGTTAACCTACAAACAATTCTGCCGAATACAAGATTCATATGGTCCCAGATACTCCCACGAAATTACTACAGACATATGTTATCAAATATTGCAGGCGAGACCGCTCGAAAAAGAATTAACAAATCATTAGCTCCATTTATAGTCAAGCGTAAGGGCGCCTGCTTAAAGTACCCTGATCTTCAACAATGTTCACCAAAATATTACCGTGATGGTGTACATTTGTCTGATACTGCTCAGATTACATTTTTGAAAACCATACGTGCTGGCCTTCTAAACATACTACATAATAATGTTAAAGTTTATGCTAAATCCCACGCCGAGTAATTCCGCAGTCTTATTGCCATGGCATTGTGCAAAATTGTGACCGCTTGTGGCGGATGTCTTCATGCATCATATCATAGATTTTTCATACATGAAGACATATGGCCGAATTTTGCTTAAGCCTGCCCCGGATTCTGTTTACTTCCAGGTCCGTGGCCAATAATCGGGCTTATTTTAATTGACACTTTGTTTGATTCAGACATTGATTGACAGTGAGTCATTGAATACACTGAGTAATTGAATAATTCTATTGATACATTGGGTTGATTGTCATAATTGAATACATTGAGTAATCAATTAAATTGATACATTGATTGTCATATTGAGACATTCACTAAAGCAACACATTGATTATACTTTATTGATTTGCATATTGATTGATTGATTGAAATATTGTTTGAATTATTGATTGATTGATTCATCTTGATTGATTGATTGATTGATTGTTTGGTTCATTGAAGATCTAACATCATAACTACCCCAAAGTCGATGTTGATCATTTAACTTACTCTATTGATATATTTGCAATATTTTGCATACAATTGAATAGTTTATGATGTACTGATATATTAAAATAAAGCCATGACAAAGACTGCCAATACGGTGTTGTTAATCTATTTTATTGAAATAAATTAACATACTTCATTTTCCGAGGTCTGTTATCATGTTTAAAGTAAAGTGACGATATCAGACAGTAGTAAATTTGCTGAAGAATTTTATGGTTCTAATTATTTTTACAGAATTTGTGTGAAAATAAGGTTAATAAGTCCAAACTTAGCGCAATTTTTTGTGCGCCGTAAATTGCAGTTTTTTTTACTATGGGAGGCACTGTAGCTCCCAGGTCGTCCATCCGAATTTTTTTCAGATCGGGAGCTACAGTCCTGCAGCTAGGTTAAAATTAGACTATTTTTCAGAAGTGTATGTAGTCGTTTTAGCAATCCTTTAAGAACTTTTTAATAAAATATTGGCAAAGGGATCCAGAGAAGAAAATTTAACATATTTAAGTTAGCACCGTAGACACCAACAATAACAACAACAACAACAACAAAACACGCCAAACACAAAATTTCTTTGCAAAAATACTTGGGGGGGGGGGGGTTAAACTAAAACAAAAAGAAAAAAGGTAATATAGACATAACAAAAGTTTGGTATATTTAAAATAAACCCATCTTGTTTTCCTAAAAAATATAATATTATATAAAAAGTGCCTGTTTGGGAGGGTAACTGTTGAAATTGACACCCCGAGACAACCATTGTCAACCGACGCGAAGCGGAGGTTGACAATGGTTTTCGAGGGGTGTCAATTTCAACGGTTACCCTCCCAAACAGGCACTATTTATTTTATTATACTGAATGTCTTAATTTTAAAGAAAAATTTACTGCTGTTATATGAATTCTACGGCGAACCGTACGCGCATAATTTACGCGCATGTAACAATTCGTTGTGTTACCCGTTGCCAAGTGTGTTGCTAACGCTGAAGGTAATAGAACGGATTATCAACTGCGTCTAAACCAATCAGATTTCAGTATTTAACATGAAAGTATAATAATATAATTTATAAATTATATTTAATTTACATACACCCTGCTCCTCCCTACTCTATTTCAAACTCCGCAAAAAGTAATGGTTGACCTGTTTTTTTTATTCAAAACTTTGCATTTCGTACTCTTGACTTGTTTTAGTTATTACCATTTTTTAATAATGGAATGCAAGAGGTTCACGGCAAGGTATATTTTATATACATGTTTTTATGTGTGTAATTATGTAGCTGTATCGCATTGTACAGTATACATGTAATGAAAAGAAAGACTGCATTACTGCAACAACAACAACAAACATTTAAATTGATATTATATACACCGAAAAAGAAGGAAATGCTATAAGTATTGTTTTTTTTTTTTAAATGAATACGTCCTGAATTGTCTTTTTATTGGATATGCATTCCTCAGTTGTAAATGGAATTCTTGTAACGCACTTGTATTAGATAATCTTCGAACTTCCAAATGATTAGGTGACACACACAAAAACTATGTCAAATCTTATGAACTTTTTTTTGCAAACCCTCAGTGGGTAGTTCGCAAACCAAAACAAGAATTTCCCTTCAATCTAAAATAGAACCAGTGATTATCAGAGTGAAGTCAACTGAAAACGGTCCATTTAAATCATTGAATCCCCTTAAACAGTAGAAAACCCCACATTTTGTTGAGGACGGAAATGGTTAGGTTCAGTTGCAATTAGAGTAAGTTTAATATTATTTTTTTTCTATTTAATGAACTGTTATATACGTATTTTTTCTTTCTTGCATTATAAAAGTAGAAACGATTGCGAATTATGTGATTTTATTTCGAGACTTAGGGGTTTAACATTACGGAATAATTTATACTTTGACGCGTCACCGGGTGTAGGAAATATCATAAAATCATTCATGCCGCGTATTCCTGTCTCGTCCCGTCTCGTTTAATTCTTTTCGTGGCACTTTTAAATCCAACCTGAGATCAAATGAATATCAGTGGTTCATGGACTAGGTCACAGAATTACTTCGAATGAACAAAACACTACTTAGTGTGGGCATGTTGATTGCACAGTAATCAACCGTACGATACTGTGGAATCATTAGATTTCGTGGTGGCTCAAATTTCGTGGAATTCGTGGGTACCTCTTATCCACGAAATAAAATCCTCCACGAATTGATAAATTAGGGTAATAAAGTCATATTTCCTTTTGTAGATATATAAGAATACACGAAATTACGTCCACACGAACCTGTAAAATTTAAGCCATCCACGAAAGTTGGCCCCCACGAAATTTAATGATTCCACAGTTGTTATTGTTATTTTGCTTACTATTGCATATTTGATACATGTATATGATACATAATGCTACAATCATAACATTTATACAATCTTCATGAAATGAGTTTTTGTAGGACTCTAACCTGAACTTTGTAATTAGTGAGAGGTTTCGTGGCTTCTTTATAACCGCGTTATATACTGGACTTAATTTGTCTCATTGACGAAAGGAAAATGTAATGTTTATTTTAATTATGGAATTTTTACTAAGACTGTCTTTTGATATAAGCAAATTCAATATAACGTTGATGGGACTGCATTAAAGAACTAGGTTATGGACCGTGCCAGACAACAAAGCGACTAAGGACAAATTGACAATCAGGCAACTACCTAGAAGAATCGACAAGACATTTGCAACAAACCCTATTTACTGATCGTTTAAAAATTTGATTGATTTATTCTTTATTGAAGATGAACAATGCAATTTGTAAAAGTAATGTAACTGACCAATTCCAGCTTTCTTGGTAACAAAATTGAAAATATTCAGATTTGAACCAAACCAACTAAATGTCAACGTGTTTTTTTTTTAAATTTTGAATTATCTTCATGAAAAAAAAACACTTTGTAAGAAAAGTACAAAGGAGAATAGGCAACAAGTGCAAGTTTTTCGGAGAATCCATTTGATTTTAAATTTACTTCCTGCTTGAGAAAAAAGTCACATAAAATAAAAATAGGTTTGTTGTAAACATGTAGCTTTATGAAGTAATAAATTTATAGATATTTATCAACATTTGGCAGTTTGACTTAGTTTTAAAATCAACTGAACCATATAAAGCAGGCATTCAAAATGAATGATTTTAAACAAAGCGTACACGACAGATGACACAATGGTTGGATAACCATCTTTATCTACCCACTGCAAAATAATTTTAGTTATGAAATTCTAGATTCAAAACATGCTATGATGGATTGCCAATCACAATTGTCTTTGCTTTACAAATTCTGTCACAAAGTAGTATACATATACTCGCTTTATTTGTTCGTTTTTATTCTTTAAATAAATATCTGTTATTTTGATAAGATTTGCATGCATAACCATGTATTTCAATTCATATACTGGCATCGAACCAAGATTTGCCATGTACAGGGTGATCCATAAATTCTGATACAATTTTAAAACCACATAAATTTTTTACCCAATGAATAAACTGTTAAATAAGGTATCATTCGAATCTCCCATGCCTAAGATTTTATATCATTTGTAAAGTACAGGAAAATATCTACTTGAAAAAGAAGCAAATAGGTCATATAATTTTGTTAGGTTTTTCACAATGCCCCATCTTTACTAAATGGCTACAAAATCAAGCTATTGTTCTTAAACTTAAATGGTATAAGCAGGTCTTCTGGCTTTTGCAGGCACACATTTTTTTTTAGAAGTAGTAGGGTAGTAAAGAATATAAGATCGAAGAAAAATAAGTTCACCATACAGGCTTATATAGTGAAAGAACTAAGGACAACTATGAACAACAAGGAAAATCAAGTTCTCTGTTTTGTCCAGGTTCTCAGGCTGATTATCCGAAAAAGGCTGAATATATTAGCAAAAAGTGTATTCAATGATATCCAAAATAACATAATTGTAAACAATTATAGATCAAAGCAAGAAAAATGTATCCTAAACACATCAAGAATGGTTGAATGGTTTGAAACAAAATTGAAGAAAGTTTCATTCCATTTAGAACTTAGCCTAGATGGTGACTTACTGCTGCATTACTCATAACCCTGGTGTAAACCTGGGGTGGGGATATTTCATTTGATGTTATTGAATGATCAAGTTAATAAATAAAACTTAAAGATATTAAACATTAAAGCTGCCAATTGAAAGAAATACGGAGAGAAACCAAACAGATGACTATTGCAAAACAGGGTGTGATGACAATTTGTCATATAAACTATATTTCTGTACCTGCAAAACAAAAGCGTCAAATAAATACACCATAGAACGTAATTTTACTATTTTGATGTAAATACTAAATTTTCCTTGTTCTGGTTTGTAAGGCAGGCAAACGGCACTTAATCTATACAATATAAATCCGTACGTCTTTCATTATCATACGACATGTTTCACTGAATTTAAATTTGTTCTTTAAAACTGTAATGGGCATTCAAAACAATGGACCACCCTGTACCAGTTGTGCATTGCAATGAAAAGTCACAATTAAACACACAAAATAGAGCGGAGGCAAGAACAGGTAGCTGGCGAGATTGGTCTTAATCCTTATATTTACATATGCAAATGTGTTTCCTTATATGAACAAATAGAATACTGTAGTGAAAACGTTAAATTCGGTGTTAACTTTTTCATGACGTCACAATTTTCATAGCACGAGCTTATCACTTGTCGCTTGGATTATTGTAAACATAAAATCTCGATAATTTTAACAAATCTGCACAATTTGCCTTTTCAAACGTAAATATAAGTAATAAATTAAACAGCAATGTTAAGAAGGTCACCGGGATATGAACTTGGTTGGTAAGTGTAAAATCTTCTTAGAATCCGTTCGAACTTCACTGGATTTGACAACGTGCCCAACAAAGTATATATCTCGGTGAACCATATAACTTGCTGTTTATTTCTCAATTGAGATCAGCGTTTGCCGTCGATTTTGATGATGATTTTATATGTTTCATTTAGTCAAACGCTAATTTGGACATGATTACTCCTCTTCACTATTTGATTCTACTAACTGGCTTGGCATTGTCCAAAACCTCTGGAGAGACAGCGTTTCTACAGGGGGATTTTCACATCGCCGGCTTGTTCCAAATATATACAGATGACCAATGTAGTCAGGAAGTTGATGAAATGTCGGTACGGAACTTTGAGGCAGTGAAATGGGCTATCAGAAAGTTAAACGATGCTAACTATGTACCGGGACTAAAACTTGGTGAGACAAATTCTTCTGCAAGATTGCCCATTAAAGAAAAAAGCGTTTAACAGTCAGATAACTTGAATAGCAAATGAATCAAAACGCGATGTACGAATTATTATGTATTTGTAGGTTTGGAGGGGTTTCCTACATGCAATGTGCATGGAAGAGCTCTGGAGCATGCAACACGAATCATGAACAGAAAGTTTGGCGATTCGAAGGATACTTCCTCTACTCCTATTATTGGTAATTTTAACTACAACAAATCAATACAAATCACATAGATTGAATCACTAAGATTTTTCTAAACAGTCATGTATTATAATAATGAATAAGATCTCTCTCTCTCTCTCTCTCTCTCTCTCTCTCTCTCTCTCTCTCTCTCTGTATTCATGCTCCTCTTTTTTAAATCTTCCAAGGTGTGATCGGTCCAGAATACAGCCATGAAGCTATGGACACATCTTCATACATCAGTTCGCTAGGAAAGAATAACTTCATTTTACAGACATTGTTTTCTGCGACGGCATCTGCTCTAAGTGACGGAACTAAATACCAAAACATTCTCAGGGTCATTCCGGAAGATTCCAAGCAATCATCGGTAACAAACTCTTACATCTTATCATATGCAATCGCGTATATGTACATTGTAACAGCCGCTGGGAGGGGGGCAGCTTAAAAAATGTACTTGAAAATTAATGGTACACCGAATTATTAAACGAGGCAACCCCCTCCTTTTAACAATTATGTATAAACAGTGTGACATTTAAGTCCGGACATGACAAAGTCCGGGCTTTTAGCTACCATTTCCGTTGGACATAGCTTACTTTTGTTTATATATCTTGGTGGGACATTTTACTTTGATCCTATCATGTCAGCATGAATGTACACATTGCCCTAGTTTTCTTGTAATTGTCTCTCAAATATCAAAATCCCATGGGATTTTGGTGGGATTTTTCATCCCATCTCAAACCCCACCAAAATCCCATGGGAGAAAAAGTATTGTGGGATAAATTGTCCCATGTGGGAGAAAAAATCCCATCATTCATAAAAGATGGGATTAATTCTCCCATATAGGACAAAAAATCCCACATAATAAAGAAAATAGGATATATCCCATGATTTTTCACATAGGATAAATTTTCCCATATATCAAAGATATCTTTCTCATGATTTCTCATAATAAATTATTTTCTTTTGTTATTTCACCTTAATTTGCACATAACATTAAACTCTGTCTCATGGCAATTGATTGGATCAACAACTGTACAGACATTTCATATTTTCATCTGATATTAATCTTTTAAAGACATGTGAGATTGTATTGTGTTGATTTTTCAAAACACTGTAGGTGCATTTTTGCTATAAAATGCAGATTCTAATCCTAAATAAATAGTTATTTGGTTCTTCATTTTTAATCCATCTAATTAGACTTTCTTGTTATCTATTTCTTAGGAACTGTCTTCCCACAAATGTTTATTTAAAAATAAAATTTGGTGTTATGACTATATAGTCATAACACCAAATTTTATTTTTAAATAAACATTTGTGGGAAGACAGAACTAATAATTTCATTACATATTATATAGCTCTTTCTGGTAATTACCATAGGCGCTTCCCACCTAAAATCAGTGTATTAAAAATCCATCCGAAAAGAGATGAAGATTTCGCACAATGATGTATAGATAGTGAGCGTCTAACAGGTGCAGTTCTTTACCTCAGCAGATAAGAATGACCGTTGTAAATGTTGCTGTGCAGTACTAATGCAACGCTAAAAAAATACCTTATGCAGATTGTAAACAACGAAATGTTTACCCAATGATGACGTTTTTTTTCATATCTAATGCTCATAAACTTCTCATATTTCTCATGTACTCATTTCTCAATGTTCCCAGTTTCCATCTTGGAGTGTAATAATTATGTTGAATTGCGAACCCGATTGTTAAATACACCCCCCCCCCCCCCCTTTTAAAAGAATTCGGAATACTAGGACAATCTCATATCATGTTTCATGGAGTCAGGTGCACAGAACAAGAACCACATCGTCAATAACGGCGATTGTCTACGCCGCATTGTTACCCATTGTACGGATTTTTTTTAATAAAAGAGAGTAAAATATAACCTTTGAAAAAAAAATGTTTTATATTGAGTTCAAAATCATGCTTAAATAACTGTATCAAGTTTTGTAGTTTGATTAAGTCATTATAGTGAGACTGTTTGGGTTTTTTTTTTCAATGTGATTGTTGTTGTTTTGATACATGTAAGAAGGTAACAAGACTTCAAATTGTCGCTAAGTTTAATAAATTTCACAAACGCTATTTCTATTGGTTGGTTGCACCGAGCTCAGCTTGAGCGAGTTTCTGTACTTGTGTACATTACCTGCATACGTGTAAGTAACAGTATATCAAATAAGTGTATTTTAAAAATACATGCACATACATAGTACAGAAGATCAAAGGTGGCAATGTTGCATACATCAACCCGTTAATTGCCAGACTGTCACCTTGATTAAAATTCTTATCCCTCGGTGGTTCGTTTTATATATACATGTAATTATATCCCCGACTGTTTAAGACTTGTTACCTGTAATTAAATCCGAGATGTACGGTTCTAGGATAACACAAAAGTGAAATTTTTGTTTCAAATTCAATTAACGGGTTACAATATTATTTCCCTATAAAAGAAATTATATATGAATTAACCATTAACCATTTACCAAATGTTTCATTTTATTTTTTGAAATCTCCCTCTCTCTCTCTCTCTCTCTCTCTCTCTCTCTCTCTCTCTCTCTCTCTCTCTCTCTCTCTCTCTCTCTCTCTCTCTCTTTTGAACATTTGATGAGTACTCATGCGACCGCAGTTAAATTTTCAGGATGTTTTCACATATAGATCTCCATCATATCAAAAATTGACCGCACTTTACACGTAGGAAGTCTAGATACCGTTTGTCCCTGGTGTACTTTTCGAGATATTTGGGGGAAACCCGATTTCACACCTTCAGAACGATTTTTAATCAAGCCGATTTGGCGCGGGATGAACTGTGGCGTCACTGGGTCAACTACTATAATATGAGAAACAAGAATATCGTATGAAAACTGTTTGTTTT
This sequence comes from Magallana gigas, assembly GCF_963853765.1. Classification (NCBI taxonomy): domain Eukaryota; kingdom Metazoa; phylum Mollusca; class Bivalvia; order Ostreida; family Ostreidae; genus Magallana; species Magallana gigas. The sequence continues at coordinate 34,677,332 of NC_088859.1, forward strand.
CTTGCATTGCATTTTCTACATATGAACAATTTTTTTTATCGACCCTGAATGACTAAATATACTGTTGTTTGAGTTTAAACCCATATTTTATTGAACAAAAATGCCGAATTTGGAAACTTGTTAACGTTTGCTTCATGAATTTAGTCAAATGTGTGACACATTTTGCATCACATGTGTATCCTATGTAGCAAATTGACAATCAATCAAGGCACTGTTGTTATAAGAAATATTTTTTGAAAATTTTTTTTGTAAAAGGTAACGTGGGGGGGGGGGGTGTCTATTCCTCGTATGAGACATAAAATTCAGGCACATAGCATCGGGGGGGGGGGGGGAGGGTGGGAGCTTGCATTTACCATGTTTACATATAAAAAATTGAATTATCATGGAGCCTCCCCCCCCCCCCACTTTTTGGGGGAGTATGTAAGTATTAATTAAGGAAATTAAGAGTGAAATCGAAGTTACAGATATAAACCACGCCAGCTCCCCCCCCCCCCCCCCCCCCCCCCCCCCCCCCCCCCCCTCCCACGAATAAGGATATTTAAGATTTCAATTTCCCCTTTATTTTTTATTTTTTTGCCTGCTTGTCAAGATTTTTTGGATGAGTCTGAGATGTAATTTCAGGCAGGTAGCATCATTTTTGAATTGTGGGGGGGGGGGGGAATCAAAAACGATGCTACCTGCCCAATATTACATCAATATTGCCCGATTATTCATTTTAATATTGATTTCGGACTATTAACAATCAAAATAGCATGCACATTTTAACAAACCAACGAGGGATTATTAATGGATCAAGGCGAAATTTAAGTCCAAGTTGGCCGCATGATGAAGTTTGTCTCGTAACTTCTTTGAAAATACGATAATGGAATTTTATTTTACACTTATTTACATCCTTTGTCAAGATATGTTAAAGTTTCTTTCAGTTTTAATAATGATTCGGTGTTAGTATAACAATTTAATTTAAGCTATTTGGAGTTAAATTGCTGACTATAGCGCTCGAAAGAAAGGTGTTCTTTATTGGACAAGAAATTAAGACCAGGGACGTAATTACTTCCGAAATTATTACTTCATTATTACTTGATTGCATTTTTTAAACAAGGTTTAAATTGCTGAATTGTGAGTTTTGTCATTTTTTAAATGATAAGATAAGTAACAATTAAGGCATATTTTGAACATTAGTTTCTTTTTGATAGTCTCATGCATGATTCTTTAACCACTGATTGACGGACTATACCCGTGTATTAGCTAATGAATGCTTATTTTACACAGTCTAATTTAATTTATGTTTTAGCTGATAATAATTGAGTAGCTAATTATACACAAATCAATTTACCAGTCTAGAGGTGTGAAACCTCCTCTTTGTTCTCCAGACTCGTGTACCATGTGTATACATACCCCAGACACACACGTGTCTGGAGCAGTAGCTTCGTTAGTTTACCGGTGACATCGTCTCGGGTCATTCGTGTGTGAAGGGAGATTATGTAATCAGCAACTGAATAATGAACATCAATCTGTCCATGCAAGCATTTAAGATATCGTAATCATCGGTAAAAAAGGCGACGAGAATAGCCAACATCCCTAAAAAGAAACTTGATTGTGCCAAAATAATTACGGATACAAATTTCTAAATCTACAATACTTAAAATAACTAGATACGTCAAAACATCAGAGCTCTATCAATTTTTTGTAATTTTTTACTGCAAAATGGTATTTATTTTGTAAAGCTTTTTAAGGTAATTCCCTTCCTGTTGATCTCGTAACCTCTTTTCCGCATGTTGAATAAGCAAATTAATCAAATAATGTTAAATATGTCGCCTTAACTATAATTATATTATGTAAGTAGAACAAATAGTTTTCAATAATATCAAACTGATAGCATTCATGCCGTAAATACTCCATTTCATAGATATATTATTCACCAATTCCTATATATTTGCTTTGTATATCTGTTTGTATTTTTTGTATTCATGTCGTTTTGTATGTACATGTATATCGAGAAGGTCATTGTGTACACATCACAAGTCAATCACAAGTCAGTGGATTTTGTCTAGATTTTTGTTTTCTCTCAACTTGATTAGCTAGTGATTAATTTTGTGATTAATTTTGCTCTAAATTATAAAGTATTAATTATGAAGAAATTTTGGGGAAAAATCAGCGCCGCGAACGTGATTTGATCCCACGCTAGTATAATAGTGCTACTTACACCGCCCTCCGCGCAGCCACTGCGCCACTCCCGCTTTAGTTGCAAAGGCTTTTATTTTAAATATAAGGTAAGGCTATTTTATTAAAAAGGAAATAAACTGACATTCGATTAAAGTGAAGCTAATTTTTTCTTCGGAATAATATATTCTTAAAAATATAGAGTATTTCACCCCTTGTTATGATTCTTTATTCAAAACTTGAATATTTACATTTCGATGTTTTATAGTACATGTACTACCAGGGACATTTATGTATATATATGTATCACCGGTGCTATGGACACGGAATGCACCGATCCAGCTTTTTTTCCTTGGGGAGGGGGGGGGGGTGGGTTCGGAGTGACAATTTAGTTTGCCAGGGGGTCAGAGGCATATTTTCGATATTTCTTTCTGTATATTTAAATTTTCAAGGGGGTCCGTCCGGTCAATGATACGCGTTTTGTCACTGCCGGTTTAGATTTACTTTTGATACTCAGCTTAGCATTAGCTTTGAAATTCATGATCATTTATACGTTCTAATTAGAAACCAATGATATTTTTTCATTATAGCCGAAGCACTTGTTCATGTCTTGAAAATGATGCTCAAAATCACGCATGTATTGCATTTAACTTGGATTTACACGAAATAATTTAATTGAATAATCAGCCCTAATTTGTGGGATCCCGTTTAATACAGGTTAAGAAGCCCGATAATTAACAGTGTTTTAAAACTTATGCACACTTGTATTGATTGGCAAAATGTGAATATAATAATCTTCGTTTCGGGGTAGCATTGTAACGGGATTAGCAAAACCAGGCACGTTGGTGTCTCAATGGCAAAACAACTACCATTTACTTAAAATGATATATGTCGCATTGATCCACGTAAATATCTTAAGCCAAAAGCTATCTGATTAATTAATTAAATAATTCATTAATATTGCTAGTAACGATTAAAGTTAACAAAATTGGTTAATAATGTTTACATTCACGTAATAAAAACTGTGTTTGTTTCGTGGAGACGGAAGACCTTAATGATAAGACAGTGTTCGGTGAAAACTTTCTCGCTTCTTTCTGAACTTCCAGTAAAAAAAAAAAATAAGAACCTTAAAAATGGATGAAAAACACTCCAAAATTAATCTAAAGATTCACAATTCACTCCTTGTATGTGCCAAATTTCCATTTTATCATGCAACTTGATAAACTGGTTCACAGTTTCCAAAACTCGGAAGTGGAGTGAAGACAAACGAGGGGAATAATTTTGTTATCATGAGCAGTAAGTACATGTTTGTTCTTATTTATTTTCTTCACCCAATTTTAGCCCCAAGCGAGTTCACCTGTGTCACGTGTTTCTGTTCAATCTGGTTTCTGCTCGCACGTGTCTTACACGTGTATATCTCCATTATTTGTAGAACAATAGGGTGCTAATTAATATACACAGACTGACACCTGTAGATACTGCCATGTAAATTGGTAGATGCTTTAGGACAATAGGATAGTTATTAGGTATACACAGAATGTGTCTCCTTGGTCAGTTGACTTATCTATAAGTAATTCATAATGAACACAACAAAGACTTTTGATGCTACATGTAAAGCTTATTTGTAATTGACATCAACACAATATTTAAAAGTTATTAAAAAGATATTATAAATGAAATGAATGTGCAAGTAATAAAATGTTGAAAAAGTATATTATCATATATAGTCAATGTAATACAAATCATTGCATTCCTAAAACTATATGCATTGATCTAAATTGATAACGTTTAAATACAGTTTTGTTACTATACTTGTATTGTTTTCATTTTAAGGAAATATTTATAAGTAATATGAACAGAACCATATTTTAATTTTGTCATTAGTACAATTGGCAACATTTTAAAAAACATTATATAGTCTGGCATCATGTCTATATTATAGACTGTGCACTGTTGTATTCTCTCATGGGGGGGGGGGGGGGGGGGGGGGGGAGTGAAGACTTTTGTTAGGAACCGTTTCTATTGTTATAGTCAAATTATTTTACTACTCCTATTACAAAGTAAACTCATATATCAACTTAGGAGTGAAGACTTTTGTCAGGAACCGTTTCTATTGTTATAGTCAAATTATTTTACTACTCCTATTACAAAGTAAACTCATATATCAACTTATATTCTTCGAATAATATTAATTATACATGTGTATAAAATTTTTCTTTTTCTTTTTAAAATAAAAGTTTTCTTCTGAGACTGTAATCTAAGTTCATTTCAGAAGAAATTGGAATGTGTCCTCTACATGTATTTCATCTACAGAGTTTTCATGTGCACTCAGTCTAGACAAGTTCACCCTGAAATGGTGCAGTCTCTATTTTCAGGGGTAGTACCCCACATCGAAACTGTGCTATTGTTGATCTAGCTAACAATATGTTTAGGAATGTTCATTGAGATGTATAATTTTCTAGGGAAGAATTTTCCTTTGATAGTTTTTATGTTCTTAATTTAGGAGTATTTAATGTGGATATCCATTTGCCATCTTAGTTCATGTTCTAACTGCTGTTTACTGATATGAGTTAATATATACATGAAGTACATGGGGGGCATATTTCCATAGGCTGCCAGTATATCTACATCATCTAGAATAGACATTGTGGTTTTATGAATAGTCCTTGTTACACTACTACATGTACATTTTAATAAGTGTATTGTCAAACAACAATATTCATGTACATGATATACCATATGACTGCCCAGAAAGACAACAACTTCAGTAAATAATGAGTAACATAAATACAAGGCTTTTAGTTACTAAAACATCTTGTCAATGAATAGAAGAAGTCGATCAGAAATAATTAAGTACTACATGTAGGTAACTGCAAGTTAAAAATCAGAATTAATCCTTTAAAACCTATGGCCAAAAATTTTCAGAGAATCGAGAGAAAGAAAACAAACCCGGTATATATAATCATGTTCATATTAATTAACTTTGAAACAAACCGAAATCATTCATTAGGGGAGAGAGAGAGAGTTGTTGAACATTAGGGTTCACTGGTTAAAAATACATGTATGTATTCAGAGCTTTATTTAAGCTCATTGAGCAGAGTATTAGGACCAATATTCTATGTCTGTCTGTCGGTATGAATGAATGAGGTGATGGGTTTATAAATGTAGGAATGAATGTGTTCATGTATATGCTAAACAACAAGTTAATTTATCATCATATGACAAAAGTCAAGCTTATTATTTATCATCCAATTATCCTTTGTTTTGTATACAAATATATCAATAACATATCACTCTGTAAACTGGTAAATTATACTACATACTATATTATACTATATTCTATGATTATTTTATAACACCACTTCTTGACTTTTTATTTTGGAGAGGGTTTATATAGGCTTTGCCTGTTGCCTAATCCATTTGATTACTCAATAAAATATGCTTAAATTAGAGTATTAGGAAAAATTTAATATGAAACATAACTATTGAATAAACATTTAAGTGTTTATAGTATAACCTCACAATATCCATAAAAGTACCACTGAGACCAACATAATACAACTGCATAATAAACTAGTAGGCTAATTGTTCTCGAACAATTAGAGGTCTTTCCACCTAATATTTTTATGAATTGCTAGATTGGTCAATAAGGTATACAAAAAATTATTATACCTATGATACATGTTGTACTATAACATGGGAAAACCACGAAGCCATTGATAAATGGTTTTTAAAGAGATTTTTTATTATTATCAAGCCATTTCTTTAAGAATTCCATGTTGTATATATCGTAAAGATTTATTAAATACTTTTCTGAATTTTTTTTCCACTTACTATGCACAAAACTGAGCCAAGTGAATATTCTTTACACAATCATATAACAATAGAAGAGAGCGTTCTATAGGCTAGCTGTCTTTGTACAAAATGAATGGGTTGATTGTAAAACAAGTTCCACTTGAGTAACCACAGGACTTGATGTGATACCTGGCTGACCCAATTGAATACCTTATTGCGCAATCCAGCAAGCTATTGAAACCCTTACTATAATTCTGTATTTCAAATGATATGAAAATTCGTTAATTAACAGACTTCCAAATGACGTTGACCTTTGACCTTTATGTCATTTTGTTTGGCCAAGGTATACGCTTCTATTCCAAGTGGTCCGAACTTTCTATGATAGATAGTAAAAAAGTTGGAAGTGATTTTATCGAAGTTTCAATACTTTCAGGGGCAATAACTGCTATAAGGGGGCCTCAGATCCTTTCGGTATGAATAGATTGAAGAACCCTCTAAGTGTACTGAAGACAATGGTAAAAGTTCCATATCTCTATCTCTTATGGTTTCAGAGGAGTAACGATAACAAGCATTTCGTACAAAAGGGGCTATAACTCTGTAAATATTCAAAGGTATGAGCCAAGGGGCTATATTTTAGAATGGCTTAAGATGTCCTACTACATCCATAAAAAAGTTTTTCTCTACCACCCTAAACAAAAGAGATATAAAAACTCATTAATTAACAGCTTCTCAAATGACCTTGACCTTTGACCTTTATGTCATTTTGTTCGGCAAAGGTAGACGCTTCCATCCCAAGTGGTCCGAAGTCTCTACGACAAATAATAAAAAAGTTGGAAGTGATTTTATGGAAATTTAAATACTTTCAGGGGGAATAACTACTACAAGAGGGCCTCAGATCCTTTTGGTATGAATAGATTGAAGAACCCTCTAAGTGTAATGAAGACATTGGTAAAAGTTCCAAATCTCTATCTCTTATGGTTTCAGAGGAGTAGCGATAACAAGCATTTCCTTCTCAAAGGGCAATAACTCTGTAAGTTCTGGGAGTTCTTTGACACAGGGTCAATTGGTACCATAACTTTTAATGAGCAATTACATAAAGTTTAAATTGTTTGGATAACTCTAATAATAAAAAAGTCACCCCGAGCTAAATAGAAAAAAAGAAGAAGAAGAAGAAGAAAAAACATAAAGAAAACAAGAGGTCTTTCACCTGAAAGGTGGAAAGACCTAATAAATGTTATTTAAGAAATTAATGGGTTCCAGCTTCTGATCCGCCATTCAGTAGATATTTTAAAACAATCTTGACTAATAAATGTCAGTCATATAATAATGATTCCAATATAAGTCGATCAGATGAGCAAATCTAATGTTTTGAGGCTGTATGATCGAGCCATAATTTTTGAGAACCTAAAATTTATCACTATTATGGGACCCAGTTCATTTAACAGGCATATGGGACAATTACTTTTTCATAAAGGAAAAGCATGGGACAAAAACTTCCTTAGGTACCCGTGGGATGAACACTTCTTTAAAAATGAGTTACAATTCTCAACTCAAGAAGAACAATTAATATCTTTAAACATATTTCATTTTAAAAAAAATAATCATTTAGGAGGGAGTTACTCTCATTATTATCCAAAACTGTGTGACTTGCTCTCTTTAACTTACACTAAAATTCTATGAAAAGATGAAATTAGAAAGCTTATGCAATTCTGAGAAAAAATATGCATCATATTGCCAATTCCATTGAGGTCTAAGAAAAATATAGCCATTTAAGTGAACCTACCATTTCCCCACTCCTCTATTTAACACAGATTCATGGGGCTCTCCTTTAGTAAAACATATTAACTTAATCTTTTAGACATCAATTGTTGTTCAACCTCCTTGAATAAGAAACCTTATTCAGTACTACATACATCTACATAATATTACCATGATAAAAGCATCAAATCACTTAGAAATACTCTTACATGTATTACACTCCCCCTATTTTGATTGTCATAAAAAGCATTTATAGTTTGAAATATTTTACCTAATATTATGAAATTTGTGGCAATTTTCTAGGGTCATTTCTTACACATATTTGAAATAATCATCACTGATGCTCAGAAATTGCTCTTTTTTTGGTAAATTGGATGATTTGTAGCATTTTTATTCACAACTAGACATTTTTTTTTTCATGAAAATGGAAGTTTAACAATCATATTTAGTGAATATCTTATCTATTCTGGTTTCTAGTCTCCTTTTGATAAACCATATGCATGCTAAAACAGTAGGACCTGCAAGTATGATATGCCTACCTTTAATTTAAATAAAATTCAAACACACCAGGGTAGCTGGAGATGGATAAGAATTTCATGAAAAATGTTCATTTTTACATGTATTTCTACATTTTTGACGCATATATACAATAAAAGGGTAAAAATATGTTGATTCTTGTTCGATTCAATAGAAGTACCATAAATATAGTAGCTAGATGTTATTTGAATGTCAGGTGTACCTTTACATATCATACATGTATATATGCGTAATAAAAGAAGAGAGATGATTTTTTAACTAATGTAAAAACATCTTAAATATCACTTTTGCACAGGATACATACACTTGGGTTTTTAAGGTTGATACTATGATAACTACATTTGTTTACATGTAATTACTACATTTGAAAGAGACATATTCTTATAAAAAAAAAATGGGTATTTATAATTAGTCAGGTTTCTTAATGTTATTTCATAAAACCAGAGAGCAACTTCACTGCAGATTTATAAATTTAATGATTAAATTGATAAAAACTGTTTTTATTGCTTATCTCAGTAATTAACTTAAGCCTATAAATTGTCATCAGGATAGGAAATTCCAACTTTCTGGGTAGGCCAAATTTTACTCAAGTGGTGGCCATTCTACACATGTAACCGAAGAGGGAGTATTTATAAACTCTCCTTCTGTATGCATATAAAAATAATTGTTTACATTGTACCTTTTGTAATTAAGTCTCCCAAAAGAAGTTTGGAGACATTGTTTTTGAAAGCGGTTTCTTCTTTTTCTTCTTTCTTGCCTTTGAACTTGTCCATCGCGTTTCTCAGAGATGGTTGAACAGAGTTGTACACAACTCAAGGATATGATAGGCCTGCATACCCTGTTTTAAATTTTGAATTTATTGTTTTTAAATTGGGGTTGGGCAACCATAGTTTTGGGGGGTCAAATAGGGGTGGGGTCTAACATTGAATCCTTAGGGAAAAATTATACACTATATTGTAAATGGTTATAACTTGAAAACCGTTAAAGATATTGACATGGATTTTTCAAATGCTAAATATATTGAGTGTTAATTATGGTCAATACATGGTACATTATAGATATGATCTCTGGGGACTATATATATTCTCCAACCCCCAGGTTAATGGGAAATTACTTAATATTTGAAAAACCGTGACTCGATCCTCACCCTTAAACCATAAATATTCTTGTTCCTTGTGTAATGGGGCATCATATGGTATATAGGTTATGGCCATATGGGGGTGGTTCTGTCTACCCCTGACACAGGAAGTGCCCTAATTTAAATATCTCATTAAATTCCTATGAGATCCCCAACCCCAGACTACTTATATTCTTGTCATTTGTGTTAAGGGGCATCAAATGGTATGTAGGTTATGGGCCCTGGGGGTTTTCCTGACCCCCATTGAACAGGAAGTGCCTAAATATCTCAAAAATGGTTGAGATCCCCACCCCTAAACTAAATATATTCTTGTTCCTTGTGTCAAGGAGCATCAAATAGTATATAGGTCATGGGCCCCAAGGGTGGTCATGACCGCCCTCCCCCCCCCCCCCCCCCCCCCCCCCTTGAACAGGAAGTGCCCAAATATCTTGAAAATAGTCGAGATCCCCGCCCATTAATCATATATTTTCTTGTTCCTTGGGTCATGCCGGTTCACCTGATGTACAGTATCAAATCAAATCATATCAATCAATCAAAATTTTAAACAAAAATGAGTCTCCTTGCAGCAGTGAAAAGTAAGAGTTTATGGGTTTACATAAACAGAAATATTTTCATTAATATTCAATAGAATTGGTAATTTTTGGTATTTATTTTCTCAGAATTTGTTAAATCTTATTGTTATAAGCTCTATTAAGTCATTTCAAGAAGAATATGTTATCGATAGTACATATAATTTAGCACATGTAATTCATTAGATGGATATAATGACATTATCTAATAAATTAATACATTGGTTTTTTGAATACTAGTATTGCTTTTACTAGACTATATGATCAGACAATTGAATCATAAGAGTTTGTGGGTTTACATAAACAGAAATACTTTTATTAATATTCAATAGAATTGGTAATTCTTGGTATTTATTTTCTCAGAATTTGTTAGATCTTATTGTTATAAGCTCTATTAAGTCATTTCAAGAAGAATTTGTTATTGATGGTACATATAATTTAGCACGTGTAATTCATTAGATGGATATAATGACATTATCTAATAAATTGATACATTGGTTGTTTGAATATTGCTTTCACTATACTATATGATCAGACAATTGAATCATAAGTGTTTAGTTAACCCCAACATACAATCAATCAAGATGATATATTTAGAGGACTTTTTATCCTCTGGGATAAAATATCCCAACATGGTGATTCATAGGATTTTAAATCCTATAAAAGCCTTTTAGAGGATTATTTATCCTATAAACACCAATGATGGGAGAAAAAATCCCACGGGAGTTTATATCCCACAAAGATTTTTTTCTCCCATGGGATTTTAGTGGGGTTTGAGATGGGATGAAAAATCCCACCAAAATCCCATGGGATTTTGATATTTGAGAGACAATTACAAGAAAACTAGAGCAATGTGTACATTCATGCTGACATGATAGGATCAAAGGAAAATGTCCCACCAAGATATATAAACAAAAGTAAGCTATGTCCAATGGAAATGGTAGCTAAAAGCCCGGACTTTGTCATGTCCGGACTTAAATGTCGCACTGTTTATATTTGTATTATTATCTTTTAGCAATTTTAAACTAATTTTGTATTGTTTACAGGTCATTGTCTCTTTGATGGAAAACCTTTCCTGGAACTACATTGGTGTAGTTTACGAAAATAACTCGTATGGAATAGGAAACTATGAAGAACTCAAGAAACTGACCAAAACGAAAAAAATATGCGTTGCCTTACAGTCTTCTATATCTGTCAAAAATGGTCTTGTGTCTACAGATGAAATAACAACGACAGTAGAATCCTTAATTTACCACAGTATTAAAGAAAGCAAAATTCTTGGAGTTGTAATATTTGCCTCAACAAAAACCGCGGAGTCAATTTTAAAAGTTGCACACAAAATTAAGGAAGACACTGATTTCCAGCTTGGAATGATTTTCTCAGAAGGATCTTCTGATGTTGGTATTACGACGCTGAGTCGCTTCCCTATTGCTAAAGGTTCTTTCTTCAGCAGTCCCCCATGGTTACAGTTTGATGGTTTTAAAACTCACTGGTTGGATGTCTTGACAAACAAGACTGCTTTCACCGAAGAAGTAGCTTCAAATCCTTGGCTTAGATTAGTTTTGAAGAAATTCATTTTGTGTGATGTGCAAGATGCATCGTGCTCTATGCCTGTTAGAGAAGAGATAATAGTCGAGCATAACGTGTTTGAAGGATACGCCATTTTGGCTATAGCGCTACAAGCCCAAATTTTGAAAGATCTACAGAAAGTGTCTTGTGGAACAAACAGTGAGTTATGTCAGGAATTTAACAATACGTTGTCAGAGAAAGCATACACACTTGTTGACAAAGGAAGAGAAACTCAAGTTAACGTAAACAGTATGCCAATAGATTCAGGATTGTCTATGAACATTCATTTCGATGATTTGGTCGAGGCCACCATTACAGGAAATGTACCTGAATACGAAGTTTATCATTTTCGAAATTGTATTAGACAAAGTAACGATGTGTGCCTAGAAAAAGTGAGTACGTTATTTATTTTGTTGAGTTTTTGGAGCATATTTGCAAGGTGGGTTTATTGGACATGTTTTCGTAAGTGGATATCATTTACAAATTATAAATTTTAAAAGTTTATACACGTAGTTATCTACCGTCGATAGGAACGTTATTTATAATTTCAGAATTTAATCAAAATGATCTGGTTCACAATACAGAGGGTAGTTAATTTGTTTTAGCTATCAATAGTCCTTCTCGTGTATACTCTTTTTTAAGTATTTGCATAGAGTATCATTATATGTGTTTTAGAAATTTCCCGTATACCGAATTTTAATTCACCAGGGGAAAAGAAAATCCTAAATTTAATAATTAAAATTTGGAAGTTTCTATGCGGTATAAGCTCTGAAGATTTTGGAGTTTCTGTGGGATATATGTATATAAAACATATAGTTTGATGGGATCTGCGTTTAATAACCATTATTCAAAGTTGTCTTTCATTTCCAAAGGTTGGCGATTACAACAATTCTTCATTGACATTGAACAAAGAAAAGCTGAGAGATTACACAAGAAATGCAGATGGTTTAGCGTGGCCTGACATTATACGGGCCCAATGCGACTCTGGAAAACTATGCAGATCATGTCTTGATAAGAATCTGCCAAATGAAATTCTGTTCAAAAAAGGCGACCTATACGTTGCTGCAGTGGTCCCGGTTTATAACAAAGACACAGCTGACCCATTGAAATGCGGTAAGATTCGAGAAGCCAACGGATGGGAAGTAGTTGAAGGGATTAGGTTTGCTGTTGAAACAGTAAACAAAAAGAATGGAATATTCAGGAATTATTTCGGAAGCAAACAACTTGGGTATGTCATATTGAACAGTTGCAACCAACCTCTCCATATCCAATCAATCCTCCTGAAGTTGTTTAAGGAGGGAATACAATTGTCAGATGGGTCACATGTTAGCGACATTCGAAATAAAACTCTTGGATTCGTGGCTGCTTATGGTAGTAGCGTTAGTGTAGCAACTGCTAGCGTTCTCCAAGAATTTAAGTTTCCTCAGATAAGCTATGCTTCAACAGCAGCAGTGCTTAGCGATCGGACAACATACAAGTATTTTTTGAGAACTTGCACCCCAGATGATAAACAAGCACTTGCCATGCTGAACATTGTTAAAACACTGAACTCTTCATACATTCAAATAATGTACAGTGAAGGAACGTACGGAGAAGGCGGAAGAAATGCAATTGTGAACGCTGCTAAAGAATCCAAAATATGCGTGGCAAATGAAATAAAGGTTAAAGAAAATGATTATAAGAGGATTCGAGATGACCTTCTTAAAACTCCTTATGCAACCATTATTCTTTTATTTTTGAAATCTCACGTTATAAATGATGTATTGGAAGAGTTACACAAAACAATAGAGCAATGGTCTTATATATTCATAGGCTCTGAAGCATTCGGAACGCGTAAGGATATAATAGCCAAAAGACCAAAGCTAGAAGGTACTATATCTTTGTCCCTGCAAATGAATCCTCTAACAGGAGTTTCAGAATTTAAGAAGTACTTGTACGACAGATTGGTCACCAGAGGCAGTGATATTAATCCTTGGACAAGAGAATATTTTGAAAAAAGGAATGGCTGTTATATGTCTGGCAGTTTCAACAAAATGTTTGACTCTCAGTGCTCTGATATCGCAGAACAATTTAACAACAAGGACTATAAACCAGAGATATGGACTTCGTTTGCCATAAATGCCGTGTTTTCTCTTCTTCAAGGTTCAAACAAAGCATTCGAAGAACTATGCGGAACCCAGTCTTCGTCATTATGTAAGCAATATAGGGATGATCCGGATACCGTGTACAATTGGATACAAAAACAGAGAATGGTGATCGATGATAATGGGGTGCCGTCCAATGTCTTTAATGATAACGGCGACGGGAACATTGGATACAAAATTTATCAAGTCCAAAAATCACTCTCGGACACCAGTCAGCTTACATATGAACAGGTAAAACTATACAATGTGCAATATCAATATTTTTTAAAAATTTGATTGGTTATTTTTACGTTTTTTGGTCATTTTTTTTGTGGGGAAAGAATAGTAAGAAATCACCAAGCAGGGTTATCAGTTCTAAGTATAGCGCTAAGTAGATAATTTATTTTTCAAGTTTATATCGGAGAGCATAATGTACTGCAAATGATAATGTGGTTTCTATAATTTCTAAATTGCATGCTTGATATAGATCGGTCGATTTACGTTGGAGGAGAATGGTTATTCCATACATAATAATCTGATAAAAGATCCACATAAGGCATTGCCATCAAAGTGCCCTAACCCAGTGGAATGTCAGAAATGCAGCAATCAGATATCGATACAGACAAAAGCTCCATCAGCGTCAGGGTATTATTTTAATTTCATAAATGTGTTTAAACAAAGAGGTTTGAAAATTGAATTATAATAAAATTATTTTTAAGTAACAAAATTTATTTTTCTTGTAGGAATGGAGATGATTCTGTCATGACGATAATTTTGGGAGCACTTTTGGGGTTATCGATAATCGCCCTAATAGTCACCGTTGTTCTGTTCAAGGTATTCCGTAGGTGTAACTTAGAAACTACAGGTGAGATGCTGTTTGAATGTGACGTCGCGTGGCTATGCTATCGGGCATGTCATTATTTTTTCTGTGGGTGCAGTTTTTTGCGCTTTGATACAGGCGTGCGTTTCTTTTAGGGGTTTTCTTGCAACTACCGAATTGTCACTATAATGGTATTTTTAGAAAATATTTTTACGATGGGGATAAAACCACAAAAATGAAATTGAGCAAAACAGAGTGTCCCGAATAAATTCATTGATTCATTGAAAATACTGCTATTTTTACGTAGGTTTCATTTTGTATATTGAATCATCGCCGATTTCTCCGCAGGTCACAAACATTTTAAGTCAAAATCATGTCTTATTGATTTTATTGTTTTAAATACGACCATTTCATGTACATTTTTAATCATTGATATCCCCAAGTACCCAAACTCGTTTCTCTGTAAATTATTTTCTGCGGTTTTTATCATTTGCAATCACTAAATATAACCTAAAACGTTAGAATTTATAAAATTATTAACAAAAATATTTTTATTATTATTCAAATAAGCCCTCTGAATACGACGTTTCTCACACGTGGTATCATATCCTATGAACCTAACTCTGTCACCCACATGATCTATGATTCGGCAGGGAATGAAGGCACATTAACAATTTAGTTTAAACTCAACTTGTATCAAGGCCAACTTATAATAAGTAAAATCGGTGTATACAATTTAAATTGTATTTAATTTCGTCAAAGTGAAATGGTCGCCAGAAAAAAAAAATGGGTTCTTGTAACAAAAATCACAATGCCCTTTTCAGAATGTATGGATGCCGTTTGATTTCTGTCCTTAAATATTTCACATATATCATATCAATAATGAATATATTAATGATTATATTATTTATTTTTTTACATTTTTAATAAATGTAGCATATTCTAAATACCGACATAACGTATATATATCTGTAACCCTGTATAAGACAAAAATTACGTCATGAGCGATTTGACGTTAGCACCAAGTGTAGTGCATAAACGCTATCGCGGACTGAAAAAATGTATTAATTACCTTAATAAAAAATAAATAACATGTGAAATGTTTCCTCTTGACCTCTTTTAAAATGACTGACCACCGTAAATCATCGAAAGGGCCCGCATGTCAGAAATATCGTTATTTTAGTGCACCCGTGAAAAAGTGTTAGCTTTAAAATAAAAAAATTATATAATTAACGTGCGAATACCCATTATTGCCGGAAAATACACAATTTTTCTCTATTATTCTCTTCATGTAAGCTGTCATGCTTGTCTATCTAACCGTGAAATAGTTTCCGTGCTATCTATTCAGCTTCCTACATTTTTAAATTCGGAACACTTCTGGCGTAATCCGATCGCTACATTAAATTCAAAGTCCGATAACTCTAATTTGTTTATTATTAAGAAATTCTGCTTTGCCGAAAGATATATATTTACTGACTGATCGAACGATAGCAAGTTTATTGTCCCCCTCGACAGCAACAATTTCCCTCGGCTTCGCCTCCTGAAATACATGGTGTTGCTGTCTTATTTTTTTGGGGGGGGTGGGGTGGGGGAGGAATAAATGTCCTCATAACCAGTAAAAAGTATATAATATATATCGCAAAGATAACAAATGAATGTTATACAAATTTACCTTATACATTATCAACATGTACATCTTCATACACTGCAGATAATCTGTACCTGGACCCCAATTTTACAAACGTGCATGGGCACAGTGATACAGACGACAGCGGCTACTCTGCCAACGCCGGCCAGGGAGAACATGAACAAAGTCCAAGGATGCAAACGCACCGCCGCCATAACCAAATTATCCACGACAATATCGCATATCATGCGAATAATTAATTATACTGCGCAAAAATTCCGATGCAATATACAGTATTAATCATTTTGTGAGAGAAACATTGAATTCGCATGGTTATAATTATATATACGTGGACTGTACATGTGTTACAAAACAGTAAAATTGTTGGATTTCGGTTGTGAACTTGCGCAAACCTATTGTTGATTAGCTATTTCAAATCTTCTTTGAAAGAACTAAAACACGAGAATTCATTTCATTTCAGCTTGTGTTTATTTAAACCTGTTGATATGGCTTTAAAGATAATTGATGTCTTCAAAGTTTAAAAGAGAGAGAGAGAGAGAGAGAGAGAGAGAGAGAGAGAGAGAGAGAGAGAGAGAGAGAGAGAGAGAGAGAGTAGTCATCAGAGTTAATTAATGTGCTGTCAATTTAATCTTACTAGTACTTCATTAATTCAATTCAATTCAATTCTTTATTTCTTTAAACTTTACAGTTAATCAGTATAACATATGTATAACATGAGGTGGTAGTGTATTTACAGGAGAACTTGTGCACGTACAAATAATAACATGTACTATACTATATATACACGTTGAGAAAACAGAACAAAAGACTAACAATCATGTAATACAGTTGTCTCTTAAAAGCATTCTTTTAGAGATGAATTTAACAAGATTACAGAGATCTTTAACATTTTTAGTTTTAAAAAGCTGAATAAATTTAAACATAGAAGGTTTTTTATAATAATATTCTTTCATGTATAATTATAATCTGCGCAATGTTCTGTATAAAGGACAAAGAAATAAAAAATGGAATTCATCTTCAACACTAGTTTTGCAATGTGGACATAATCTATTTTCTCTGTTTGTGTTATTACATGTATATCTACCAGTTTCAATAGCCAGGCGATGTGATGATAATCGTAATTTAGTTATATATTTCTGTAATTTAATGGGAATAGGTTTTCTTAAATAGTATTGAAGATGTACACCATCGAAAAGATATTTGTAAAAAGAACACTTTTTTGAATTTTCAACATTTGCAAAAATATCTTGTTTGGCCTGATCAAAAATTCTTTGTTTTACAAGTTGTAAAATACCATTGTTTTTTTGGTTAGTCCATATATAAAAGAAACCGAGGTCAATGAGAATTTTCTTTACATCGAAAACCCAGTTTTTATAACCGTGTTCTTCACAATTAATGTACATAACTTCGTAACAACGTCTAATTATACAATTGTCACTGATTAAGACATTTTCCCAAAACTTAATAATGTTAAACATTCTATAATGTACAAGGGGCACCGGCCTAATTCAGAATATAAATAAGCAGTATTTGTACTTTTCTTAACTCCTAATTCAATAAAAAAGATATAAAATAAGCACAGTTGTTTCTTGTTACGAATATGTGGTTTACAAGAAAAATGTTTGTAGGAGAAAAAGTGCGCCCCACAATTTTACGTGCCTTCATTTGGGTTAATTGCTAACGAGGAGCAAACGTGCATTGCTCGGTCATCGGTCTATATATATGTAATTCATATGCAACACAGATGCAAGTAAATGGCAGCAAGTTTCATAAAAAGTGAAACAACACAATCACAGAATGAAACTTTGCCATTCATAGTCCACTGAAATTTGACTGAATGGTAACTGAACGACAAAGTTATGCCATTTAGTAACCTTTTCAGACCTTTCAGTTAACATTTAGTTGATATTCCTTTACTAATTATTATAACCTTCAGTTTTAATTCTGCTAATCATCGATAAAAAAATTTCTGCCAGTAAGCCATTCTACATATGTTTATTTGTATATATGCAAAGGTTGCTCCCGATAATTGTATTAATTAAGACAAAACCAAATGTATTAAACTAGACAAAACCAAATTTCTGTTGTTTAACCAACTCAAATTTCACTTGATCTTATGAGATTGTTCACTTGATCTTATGAGATTATCCGAGAACATTGATTTAGTCCATTCTTGCAATACTGAGGTCGAAGCTTAAGTACTGCATTTTTATAAACCTCTTTCTATATATTAAACAAATGGATGCACTGATTAATAAGAGATAAGTTTTTATTTTCGTTCTCTTAAGAACCCTCCTAGGGGATAGCAAACTTTAAACAAGAGGCCCATGGGCCACATCGCTCACCTGAACAACAGCTCATTGTAACATTCTATTTCGTATATGCTATTTCCATTTTAAACTTTGAACCCCTTCTGGGGCCCCAGTATTGTTCGGTGGTTTTTAGTTTGCTTTAACAATTTAGAATATACACTATTTTAGGATGCTTGCTTAGTTATATTACAAGCTGTACATTTGTAATTCTCGAAAAGAAAATTTTCTCTAAAATATACATGTATTTCTATGTTAAACTTTGAACCCCTTTTAGAGCCCAAGTAGTAATCCGGTGTTCACGCCTTCATTAACTACATTATTCAAGGATATCTGTAAAGTAATCTCACAAATTGAAGCATTGTAGTTCTTATAAACATTTTTTCTATATATACGTTAAACTTTGAACCCCACCTCAGGCCCCAATATTTAACAATATAAACAAGCTTCTGTGTAAATATTGGCTTTTCTGGTGGAGTGGTTCTTGAGAAGAAGATTGAAACATTTTTCCTACGTATTTTTATGTTAAACTTTGAACCCCGCCTGGGGCCCCAGTTTTGTTCTGGGGGTCACGATTTTCACAACATAAAAACAGGCTTTGGTGTAATTATTGGCATTTCTAGTGCAGTGGTTCTTGAGAAGAAAATTTTTAAACATTTTTCCTATGTATTTCTATGTAAAACTTTGAAACCCTGCCTGGGGCCCCAGTTTTGGCCAGAGGGTTACAATTTTTACAATTTAGAATCTTCACTGTAAAAACAAGCATTTGTATAAATATTGGCATTTCTGGTGCAGTGGTTATTGAGAAGATTTTAAACGTTTTTTCTATGTTACCCTTTAAACCCGCTTTGGGCCCCAGTTTTGTTCAGAGGGTCACGATTTTTACAACATAAAATCTTCACTCTATATAAACAAGTTTTGGTGTAAATATTGGCATTTCTTGTGCAGTGGTTCATGAGAAGAAAATTTGTAAACAGTTTCCCTATGTATTTCTATGTTCTTGAGAAGAAGATTGAAACATTTTTCCTACGTATTTTTATGTTAAACTTTGAACCCCGCCTGGGGCCCCAGTTTTGTTCCGAGGGTCACAGTTTTTGACAATTTAGAATCTTCACTGTATTAACTAGGCAAGTGTAAATATTGGCTTTTCTCGTGCAGTGGTTCTAGGGGAAGAAAAATTCTATCGTATTTTTCAATGTTAAACTTTGAACCCCGCCATGCACCCTAGTTTTGGTACGAGGGCCACGATTTTTACAATTTAGAATCTTCACTATATGAATAAGCTTTTGTAAAATATTGGCATTTCTGGTGCAGTGGTTCTTGAGAAGATTTTAAAATATTTTTTTTATATGTTTAGCTTTAAACCCCGCCTGGGGCCCCAGTTTTGGCCTGAGGGTTACAATTTTTACAATTTAGAATCTTAACTGTATAAACAAGCCTTGGTGTAAATATTAGCATTTCTGGAGCAGTGGTTCTAGGGGAAGAATATTTTTAACATTTTCCCTATGTATTTCTATGTTAAACTTTAAACCCCGCCTGGGTTCTAGTTTTTATATTAAGGTCACGATTTTTACAATTTAGAATCTTCACTATATAAGCAAGCTTTTGTGTGAATACTAAAAACCAATTTTATTCGCGGTGACTTAATTTCGCGATTAACGGCCGATAAACTGGTTCGCGACGACTAATGTTCGCGACCAAGCCTTATGAAGACCTGAAATGTTAAAACAAAACTATAGACAAAGGATTGGTTCGCGGCGAGAAATATTCGCGATGACAAGGCTCTCTCTAACCTCGCGAAAATTCGTCGCACGCAAATAAAAGTTGGTTTACAGTATTGGCATTTCTGGTGCAGTTGTTCTTGAGAAGAAGAATTTGAAAGACACAGACCCTATACTCACTGTTTCGCAATTATATCCCTTTTGAAAAAGGTTACGCCCTTTATTTCAACAATGCTTTGTATAAAGTTTGGACTATATATGATATGAGCCTAAAATGGCCCCCTAAAATGAACATCATCATTTTACTGTTATTCTTTGTTTTCTTTGTACATATATGTATGACTGTGATGTTTTTACATAATCATTATGTTAATTTTGATTCAACTGCACACAACTTAGAAATATGACATCGTAAAGACAACTTTTTCCAGGCGTTTTTGCTTGTTTTCAAGCAGTTTTTCTTTCAAAAAACATAGAGCGCATGCTTGAACAAACAAAATATTTTAATCAGAGATGTATCTAGCCAAGGCTGATAAGTTACAAAAAAACTTGTTCAAGCATGCGCTCTATATTTCCCATTCGAAAAAATAAGTAATATGTCAGTTTTTGTCTGATTTTGATTGAATTATAGAAATAACGTCACTTCTGACGTCATATACTGCCAGTGAGTGCAAATAAATCAAATAAATAGGTGAAAAATATATTTTACATCACCTCTTCTAAAATATAATATAACATTTAATTGTACTAGAAACACTTTAAAAAATGGCGAATTATGGGGGCCAAATTTAACTCATATCATATATAATAGTTCTTTGGCCTAGTGGTTTTAGTGAAGAAGTAAAAAATGTGAAAAGTTTACAGACGGACGGACACTGGACAACAGGAGATCAAAAATGCTCACTAGAACCTTTGGTACAGGTGAGCTAAAGATCCCGTACACGATTAATTGTAAACATA